>NW_026047149.1:3319216-3919216 GCF_023864275.1 Schistocerca cancellata | reverse complement strand
CCAGTGTGATGAACTTAGTAAAAATTTAGCATGTTATTTAAGTGAATCTGTTTCAGGTAGTGTTTTTTTTGTATAAGGTTTTCATTTGCGTTATTCGAAAATAGTTGCGTGTAGTCGCTCCAAAAGCAGTACGAGGAGAAAAGAAAAAAGGTGGTGAGGAGTCAGCAGACGAAATGCCCAAAAAAGAGACTTCGAAGGCACAGAGACGTGTGGGAGATGGATTCTCCCCACTTTTAGCCACGAAAATGTGCAAAATGAAACAGCAGGTTCCTCCGATGCGAGGCAAATGAGTGAGGCAGACTTCAGGGGTGCAGCGGAGATGTTTAGAGTGAGGACGTGCACAGCCTGTTCCACTCACAGCTAGCAGTGTTTGGTGTCGAGTGCACAATTTACTAAGTGTGAGTGCGGGCGAGGCTGAAGCAACGATAAGTGAACAGAGGGCAGCAGAGCACGTAGCTCTGAGCAGAACATGATTGGCCAATTTGGCCACGCTGATAAAAAGAATAAGCACACAGCGAAGAGTTAAAGGCAGACTGCAGACTTCCTGGCGTCAAAGGAGGAGCTGAACTGAGATTTAGTTGCCGAATATGGCACCTTAACGACTACAGTAGAATCACTGAGCTCAGAAATTGATGATGATATGGAAGAAACGTTCAGAACTTAGCAACCAAAATCAAGGACGATATCGCTGTTGAAGTTACTGCGAAATCTGAAGAGGCTACGATGTCTCTGAGCACTATGGGACTCAACTGCTTAGGTCATTAGTCCCCTAGAACTTAGAACTAGTAAAACCCAACTAACCTAAGAACATCACACACATCCATGCCCGAGGCAGGATTCGAACATGCGACCGTAGCGGTCTCGCGGTTCCGGACTGCAGCGCCCAGAACCATTTGAAGAGGCGTGTGTGTGTGTGTGTGTGTGTGTGTGTGTGTGTGTGTGTGATTCGTAAGAGACCAAACTCCTAAGGTCATCGGTCTCTAGACTTACACACTACTTAAACTAATGTAAACTAACTTATGCTAAGAACAACACACACACCCAAGCCCGTGGGAAGACTCGAACCTCCGGCGGGTGGGGCCGCGCAATCCGTGACACGGCGCCTCAAACCTCGCGGCACTTGGAGAGGCAGGAAACAGGTTAAGTGGGATAGAAGGAGAACAGGAAAGAGTGAGCGGGAAAGGCTGGTTGCCAGGTGGCTAGAACAGGAGCATGGGGGATGTGACTAATGGTGATCATAGGGAATTCTTTAATCTACTAAAACGAATGCCGATGTTCACTGGCAACATACAGGGTGGCGCACGAAATGTGCTACCATTTTGTTTTTGAATGTGAACTTTACTGTCAATACGATCTGACAGGAACATATACTACAATGAAGAGCCGCCCATGGAGATTTGTTCTAACTCAGCGCATACTGAATATGTCCGCCATTTCGTTTCTGACCTTCCTTCAAACGAATACTGAAGTTAGTGATTACCCTACGGCACATGTCGTCCGTAATTTCACTGCAAGCTTGAAAAATAAGTTTTCTGAGCTCCATTAAATCAAGTGGACGTTTCGGGGAAATTTTTTCCTTTAGGTACCCAGAAAGAAGAAAGTCACATGGATTGAGGTCTGGACTATGAGTTTTTACACGAGCATTTCGACGTGCAGACCATTTCACTCAGGCTTCCAGGTCGCTTCAATTACGGACAAAATTGGCTCCCCAATGGCGGACATATTGAGCATGTGCTCAGAACAAATCTCCATGGACGGTTCGTCATTGTAGTATATGTTCCTTTCAGACTGTATTGACACAGTTTATATTCAAAAACAAAATGGTAACATTTCGTGCGCCACCCTGTATGTACGCCAAGTACGGACATTATCGAGACACTTGGGAGCGAACAAACAGCAGGAGTTTTGCAACTGGAAAGTACAGCTGAGGAAACGCTCGATGTTGCAGATACAGTAGATGCACAGAAGCCTTAGGCAAATCATAACAAATAGCTACAGCCAATCCACTTACACTGGAATCTTTAACATTTTATAGGAATCCACAGTATTTGCGAGCTGAAATGAGAAACAACATTAGGTAATTTTGAAAGAGAAAATGGGAGCTCAACTTGTAATCGACCGAAGTACACGTAGGAACAACTGTGGATGAATAGGCCAGCTCGAGAAAGTGCAGAAGAAATCTACAGCAGAATTCCTGTGTCTGTGATGAAACGAAAAATAAGAGGCACTGCGATGAAAAAAGAAAAGAAAATGACAACGCGAATTGCCCGAAACTTCGGAAGACGCTGTGATAATACGATGCTAAACAGCATCTTCTACATTTGCATCTGCATCTGCATCTACATCTACATCTGCATCTACATCTACATCTGCATCTACATCTGCATCTGCATCTACATCTGCATCTGCATCTGCATCTACATGCTCTGCAAACGACCGTGGCAGAGAGTGCGTCCCACAGTACCAGTTGTCAGGGTTTGTTCCTGTTACATTCACGTATGGAGCGCGGGAAGAATGACTATGACTGAATGCCTTTGTACGCTTAGTACTTATTGTAATCTTATCCTCACGATCTCTATGTGAGCGCTACGTAGAGGGTTGTAAGTATATTCCTAGCATTACCATCTAAAGGCGGTTTTTGAAACTTTGTTAATAGACTTTCTCGGGATAGTTTGGGTCTGTCTGAGTCTGGAAATTCAGTTACTTGGGTACTTCGGTTACACTCCCATGGGTCAAACAAATCCATGACAATTCGTGCTGCCCTTCTCTGTATACGTTCAGTATCCCTTGTTAGTGTTATTTGGTGCGGGTCCCACATACTTGAGCAACATTCTAGAACCGGTGGTACGAGTGGTTTGTAAGCAAAGTCCTTTGCAGGCTGACTGATCTCCGCCAGTATTCTTCCAGTAAACGGAAGTCTGTCACCAGCTTTACCCACAACTAAGCGTATGTCTTCATTCCATCCCATACCAGATACTTCTTATGTGTCGGACGATTCCAACAGTGACTCGTTGATATTATAGTCATAGAATACAATTTTTTTCGTTTTGTGGAGGCAGTCTTACATTTATGAACATTTAAATCAATTTGCCGTTTTTCCACCGCTTTGAATTCTTATCAAGATCTGACTGAATATTTATGCAGCTTCTTGCAGACAATACATTACAGATAACTGGATCATCTGAAAAACTCTGAGGTTACTATTATTATTAATACACTACTGACCATTAAAATTGCTACACCACGAAGATGACGTGCTACAGATGCGAAATTTAACCAACAGGAATATGCTGTGATATGCAAACAATTAGTTTTTCAGACCATTCACACAAGGTTGGCGCCGGTGGCGACACCTGCAACGTGCTGACATGAGGGAAGTTTCCAACCGATTTCTCATACACAAAAAGCAGTTGACCGGCGTTGCCTGGTGAAACGTTGTTGTGATGCCTCGTGTAAGGAGGAGAAATGCGTACCGTCACGTTTCCGACTTTGATAAAGGTCGGATTGTAGCCTATCGCGATTGTGGTTTATCGTATCGCGACATTGCTGCTTGCGTTGGTCGAAATCTAATGACTGTTAGCAGAAAATGGAATCGGTGGGTTCAGTTAGGTAATACGGAACGCCGTGCTGGATCCCAACGGCCTCTTATCACTAGCAGTCGAGATGACAGGCATCTTATCCGCACGGCTGTAACGGGTCGTGCAGCCACGTCTCGATCCCTGAGTCAACAGATGGGGACGTTTGCAAGACAACAACCATCTGCACCAACAGTTCGACGACGTTTGCAGCAGCACGAACTATCAGCTCGAAGACCATGGCTGCGGTTACCCTTGACGCTGCATCACAGACAGGAGCGCCTGCGATGGTGTACTCAACGACGAACCTGGATGCACAAATGGCAGAACATTTTTTCGGATGAATCCAGTTTCTGTTTACAGCATTTGTGTTTAGCGACATAGCGGTGAACGCACATTGGAAGCGTGTATTCGTTATAGCCGTACTGTCGTATCACCCGGCGTGATGGTATGGGGTGCCATCGGTTACACGTCTGTCACCCCATGTTCGCATTGACGGCACTTTGAACAGTGGACGTTACATTTTAGATGTGTTATGACCCGTGGCTCTACCCTTCATTCGATCCCTGTGAAACCCTACATTTCAGCAGGATAATGCACGACCGCATGTTGCAGGTCCTGTACGGGCCTTTCTGCATACAGAAAATGTTCGACTGCTGCACTGGCCAGCACATTCTCCAGATCTGTCACCAATTGAAAAGGTCTGGTCAATGGTGGCCGAGCAACTGGCTCGTCACAGTACGCCAGTCACTACTCTTGATGAACTGTGGTATCGTGTTGAAGCTGCATGGGCAGCTGTACCTGTACACGCCATCCAAGCTCTGTTTGATGCAATGCCCAGGCGTATCAAGGCCGTTATTACGGCCAGAGGTGGTCGTTCTGGGTACTGATTTCTCAGAATCTATGCACCCAAATTGCGTGAAAATATAAGCACATAGCAGTTGTAGTATAATATATTTGTCCATTGAATAACCGTCTATCATCTGCATTTCTTCTTGGTGTAGCAATTTTAATGGCCAGTAGTGTATTTCGTCTTCCGTAGAGTGTGGTCTTGCAGCTGTGTTAAGGGCAACCTACAGTTCACAGGAGTTTCTGCAAATGTGACGTTATTTTGACGGCATAAGTTTTGCATTCATGTGGACCGGGCTGTGGATAAGGGAGAGATTACAATGTTGGCAAGAATTAGCTCCGAAACTTACTGAAAAAGTTGTGCCAACTGCCTTTGCTAATACGCCTTCATCAACACCAAAAGTGAGACCAATAACTGATTTACAAGCAAAAAGAATCTTAAGCCAGCCTGCACAGATTCCAATATCCTGCTCATTCAAGTTTCTCAAGAAAATAAACTTATTTTTAAAACACCTGAAAACTGATGTGTGGAGTTGGTCCGTAGTCAGAAAAAAAAGGGGGGGGGGGGCAGCCATTCTAACAAGTGAGGTAAACCATCAGCTCACTTACCTTGTGTCCAGTAAGTAAAGCCGTTTCGAAACAACACAGCTAGCATCTCTCGAAAACACGTCACTATCTGTAGCATTTGGTGTAATAAAATCAAGAAAAGCGTAATATAAGTGGTTGAAGAGGTACTTTAATGGGAGATTTTTGTCTGGGAAAGAAGTGGCCTAGAAAAACTAGCCCGTAAATTGTATTTTGTACACTTCACATATGGCTACATTTTATGTATAGCTGAGACTACGCCACCTTTTTATTCTGTTGCAAATGTGTCAGTCAGTTCTATGCTTATTTTGAATGGTAATTAGCTTTGCCAGATGATCAACGTGTGAATATTTATTCGCATTTCCGAGTTTCACACTTAATATGTAGGCTTGTAAATTATTGACAATGACAACGCAGACCTGATACGCACACGCCCGGAGAGAGGGGGGAATGATTCAAATGGCTCTGAGCACTATGGGACTTAACTGCTGAGGTCATCAGTTCCCTATAACTTAGAACTACTTAAACCTAACAAACCTAAGGACATCACAGACACCCATGCCCGAGGCAGGATTCGAACCTGCGACCACAGCGGTCACGCGGTTCCAGACTGAAGCGCCTAGAACCGCACGGCCACTCCGGCCGGCAGAGAAAGTGAACTACTATATGTACACAATATCGAATATTTAAGAACTAACTGCAATTAACTTAATAAAGAAGTCCCAGAACCTTTGCAAACGTGAAGGTGAGATGGTAGGACGCGAGTCACCTCCGCAGCCACCCTCTGCTCTGTGACTCAACGCTTACAACCGCTGCCTCACAATCAACCGCTGGAAGATCAGCCTCCGTACCGTAAACTGAAAGTAATGAAGGCTTTAGCAGCCGATCCGTCCTTACATGACGTCTGATTATAACACATCAGAAAGAAAGTGTCGTGTTTTAAAAAATCTTCCATGTACAGTTGCCCTGAAACGGTGTGGTTTCATAATACGGAATTTAGGACCTCATATCCAGTAGCAGCCATGACAAATGACTACTTTTTTGATGGATAAATAATTATAACAGTCACGTGCAAATGTCGTCAACTCACGGGGTAACAGTGTGATAAGTTTCTTTTTTTAACCATTCTTGACGGCCCACATCAAGTCTGGTCTTCCGCCATTTCCTTTGTCTTCACAGGAACACAGCCGACCAAGCGAGCAGAACCGTTGTTCCAGCTCCAAGTACTGGAGACGCTGTCCAATGCTCCGTACTGCATGCCTGGACTGCACAATTGCGAAGGACGTTTCCGTTTTCCAATACCTATGTACCCTAAAATGTATCACTAAGAGTTTCGTGGCGTGCAATTTAGTAAGTAAGGACTACGAAATGCACCACTTAAGCTTCGCGGAAACTGAATGTAACCTGGCGTCTACTGCGGCTGCTGTTTCCCACCAACCACAACACGACACAACTGAAGTCATGGGAGAATTCACTGACTTCCCGCTAATTGAAAATGACGGGAAAATTCTCCGTACAACTTCGTATGCATTACGTAGCTAAAAATGAAATTTCCATCCAGGTGACAAATTTATTTCTGTTTGTTCATTTTTATACTGGTGAGTGAACCATCATTTGAATTCTCGGTTCCATATAACACTTTACAGGTTTGCATCAGAAGATCACATGATCAGAAGAAACACCTAATGAGTGAATAGTAAAGATATTGTTTTCCGACGCAGAGTGAATGCACATTTAACAGCACATGACGATTCTTGCTGCACGAATTTCGTGAAAGGAAATACGGACCAGTACTCTACAAGATGTGACCACACTAGGAATAAGAAAGTACCGCACCTGTTGCTACCGCTGCCCATCTTCTTTGACCGACGACGAAGGTGCCGGATAAACCACTCACGAAAACGCAGTATGCGTAAAATACGTGTAGTAACAAGGACTATTTAATTTGTTTCCATCACAACACATTCATACGGTTCGCAGATCACAAACTCTCCCGTTTCAGTCTAAGCTGCGGAAAAGTGTCAGCACACCCTGCCTTTGAAGCAACAATGTGGGATGGAAACAAACGTCAGTGCTGTGTTCTGCCTCTTTACTGGGAGTAGAGAGAGAGTCCCGTGAAATTACGGCACAGGTCAAAGCCAGTGTGTGGCATAGCTAGGACACTCGGTGGGGAGTCTTGTTTTACGGTACGTGGTTGTGCCCTAGCAGTTTAAGATTTTAATTTGGAAGGCATGATATATACGGAAAAAGTGCGTTGAATATATCGCAAATGTGGAAATCGGACTATAGTCCGTTCATCACATTAAACTTCATGTAAACATTACACTATGTACTCTTCCGCGTTTGCTGGAACCTCATTGGATTTAGTTTCAGGTGGAGCGGAAACCAAGCGGTCACAAGTGCAATCAAGTACGATGATGAGGGTTCCTTTTATGCTGTGCCTATCGACTTGCGCTGTAATACGGGGCAACAGCTTTACCGGCGCGTTTACCTTTGACAGCGTTGGCCGGGCAAGTGGTCCAGCTAACGTGCAGCAGTGGCAGTTCAGACGTAAAAAGAGACGAGCAGACGACAACACTGCTTTGGATGTGAATTTTTAAACAGAAGGAAATAATACATGGTAAAACTCGGGTGATTTTCTCCTTAGGTGACCGGACGGAAAGTATAACATGCCATCGATATTAGCGAACATAGTATTTTAATTAAAAGCAGGAGTGATGAAAATTCGTGACTAACGAGGGTAATTTTTCTACATGAGCTGCGTGTGGCGTAAAAGCGCACTGTAGTAGCGCAATGTAGTAAAATACTTAAGCCACTGAAGGTATCGGAGTCAGTTGTCTGGTAATCTCTGAACTCCTACCACATCGGACACCGCTGAACACACTTCAGTACCGCTACGTTGACGACGAGTCTATCAGAGACAGAACCCCAAGCCAGAAAAATGTCCACATTTCCTCCTCCTCCTACTCTTTCGTGACGTGCTGTTCTGCAGTTCGCCATCGTTAGGCAGCGACGTGTCACAAAGCTTCGCGCATTAGTTGCAGTACGTTTGACAGCGTAGTGTCTTGTTATTCCTCGCGACAAATCCCTTAACTTGGCTCCATATCAATTCTGCCGGGTTCAGACTGCAGTGTTACGACCACAACTCTAAAAATAATCCATTTGTACAGCGTGCTCGACGCCGTGAAAATTGTCTTCCATCTTTCTGCGACATTTATCACTCTGGCTCATGTGAGACCACATCTGTCCTACAAAACAATGGGCATATTCAAACAGAGTACTTTTTAATTTTTCTCCAAAAAATTAAATCACGTAATGTTTTATCTTCAACCATCTTCTGCAATCTTTTATAATGTATCTGTAATTAAGAATGTATACTTGCAATGAAAACCAGAAATTTTCGTGTGATATGTAATTGTAAACTACAAGATGTGCATTTTTTCTTAAAATTGGTGATGCACAATTTAATTGCCATATATGGCTCAAAACCATTTCAACCAAAACCACTAAAAATAAACGCAAAATATATCTATTTAAAACAGCAGATAAAAATTCGCTTGATGCCTTCCTAAGAGTGTCCATTCCTCCCAAGCTAATTATGTAAGTGTAGACCAGATATGGCTCAAATTCAAAGATAAGGTATCGACAGCAATAGATTCATACCGTCTAAGTTAATAAGAGACGGGACTGATCCATCATGGTACACAAAACACATCAGAACACTGTTGCAGAAGCAACGAAAAAAGCATGCCAAATTCAGAAGAACGCAAAATCCCCAAGACTGGCTAAGTTTCACGGAAGCTCGAAATTTAGTGCGGACGTCAATGCGAGATGCTTTTAATAGTTTCCACAATGAAATACTGTCTCAAAATATGGTAGAAAACCCAAAGAGATTCTGGTCGCATGTAAAGTACACCAGCGGCAGGTGTTGCGACACAACTCAAATCACTTAAAGGCAATTCTTCCGGTCCAGATGGTATACCAATCAGGTTCCTTTCAGAGTATGCAGATACAATACCGCCTTTCTTGGCAATCACATACAACTGCTCACTTGACGAAAGGTCTGTTCCTGAAGACCGGAAAGTAGCACAGGTCACACCAATACTCAAGGAAGGAAATAGGAGTAATCCATTTAATTACAGACCCATATCACTGACCTCAATTTGCAGGAGGATTCTGGAGCACATACTGTACTTTAACATTATGACTCACCTTGAAGAAAATGACTTATTGATAATATAGTTCTTGTGCAACACAGCTAGCTCTTTATTCCGATGAAGTAATGAGTGCTGCCGACAAGGGATGTCAGATCGATTCCATATTCCTAGATTTCCAGAAGGCTTGATACCGTTCCTCACAAGCGAGTATTAATCAAATTGCGTGCATATGGAGTATCGTCTCAGTTGGGTGATTGGATTCGTGATTTCCTCTCCGAGAGAGGTCACAGTTCGTGGCGATAGACGGTAAATCATGGAGTAGAACAGAAGTGTCATAGGGCCTCTGCTGTTCCTGATTTACCTACATGATCGAGGAGATATCTGAGCAGCCCCCTTAGATTGTTTGCACATGACGCTGTAATTTACAGTCTAGTGAAGTCATCAGACGATCAATTCCAACTAGAAAATGACCTAGAGAGGATTTCTGTATGGTGCGAAAAGTGGCAATTGGCACTATGCAAAGAAAAGTGCGAGGTCATCCACATGGGTACTAAAAGAAATCCGAGTAATTTTGGGTATACGATAAATCGCACAAATCTTAGGGCTGTTAATTCGACTAAATACCTAGGAATTACAATTACGAGCAACTTAAATTGGGAAGACCACATAGATAATATTGTACGGAAGGCGAAACAATGACTGCGCTTTGTTGGCAGATCACTAAAGAGAGAGCCTACATCACACTTGTCCATCCTCTGCTGGAATATTGCTGCACGGTAGGGGATCCTTACCAGGTAGGATTGACGGAGGACATCGAAAAAGTTCAAGGAAGGCCAGCTCATTTCGTGTTATCGCGAAATAGGGGTGAGAGCGTAACTGATATGATACGCGAGTTGGGCTGAGAGTCACTGAATCAAAGGCAGTCTTGATTGAGGAGAGACCTATTTACGAAATTTCAATCTCCAACTTTCTCTCCCGAATGTGTAAATATTTTGTCGACACCCAACTACGTAGGAAGAAATGATCATGATAATAAAATAAGAGAAAGCAGAGCTCGAACGGAAAGATATAGGTATTCCTTTTTCCCACGCGCCATTCGAGAGTGGAATGGTAGAGTAGTAGTATGAAAATGGTTCGATGAACCCTCTGCCAGGCACTTAAGTGTGAATTGCAGAGTAACCATATAGATGTATATGTGGATGTGATGAGTTTCATATTTAAATGCTTTAGGTATTGAAACCAAACAAAGAAAATTACGCACCACGTGGAGCGTAGAACCACCGCCTGTTGGCACACACGATGGTCAGTCTACGACCCTGTCTATCACGCCACGCATACAGTTAACACCTCCCTTATTTCTGATACATAGCCCTACTCGAAAAAAAGTCAAAAGCTGATTTTTGTCTGTAATCTTGTGAAGAACATTAACTACTTGTTTCTCGCCATTAACGGTGTTCCACGCGCGTGTTTCACTACGAAGCAGGAAGCAGTGTCGTCCATTTTCGTGGTACGTATGAACAGCGAGACAATCAGAGCACAAGTACTGGTTACAGAGACACTGTGACTGTACACAATTTTTAAGATAAAAGTTACGTAGGTAAAGTACGATTAAGATAGACGTTGATGGCTGTTAATACGTCAGAATGTCTGACAGGTTCTTCCGCACTGACACAGTAATAAGCTACCGAACACTTAAGTTGGACCTACTTCCAAGAGCGGAGCACCGCCAGTGGTAAAAGAGCTACGGCTGCTGACCAGCCACTGCGCTTGCGTTTGTTTACGTCTGGTTTGCTCTTATGATGAAGTACATGCTACATACGAACCCCGTAGCCCCACCCTTTATTTCGCATTCACGTTCATTGTCTTACCCGTCTCACAACCATACCACCTTATTCCATACCAACCTACATCTCTTGCTGTGCTACAGAGTACTGAAAGCTTGTTCGCAACAAATAAGTGGGATTCTCAGCCACACATGTATTTTTCCAGATAGACTGAAACACGCTGTTGTTCAGCAACTGCACAAAAAAGGGGACAGGTCTGATGATGCTAGCAACTACCACCCAACCCCACCTCTCATAGCTTTATCCAAAATTCTTGAAAAAGTAATGTATTCAGGAGTAGCATCACGTATCTGTAAAAATGAAGTACTAATCAAATGTCAATTTGGTTTTCAGAAAGACTTTTCAACAGAAAATGCTATATATGTGCTTTCACTGATCAAATATTAAATGCACTGAATAATCGAACTTCATCCATTGGAATATTTTGTGACCTCTCAAAGGCTTTTGATGGTCTGAATCGTGATTTTCTTCTAGACAAGCTTAAGGATTGTGGCATGAGTGGGACAGTGCACAAATGGTTTAATTCATATTTAACTGGAAGAAATCAGAAGGCTGTAATTAACAGCACAAAGAGTGTGCGAAAACCAGCAGAGTCCTTTAACTGGGGAGTTATCAAGAACGGTGTCCCATAGAGTTCAGTCTGTTTCCTTATTGGTCTTTATATACATTAATGACTCGCCACTCTATATTCATAAAGATGCAAGGCTAGTTCTTTTTGCTAATGATACAAATACAGTAATCACACCCAAGGAAATTGTAAATAATGTCTATCACAAAATTACTAAGTGGTTCTCTGCAAGAGGACGCTTAATAAATTGAGAAAAAACAGTGAATATAATTATGTGCAGTAAATGGCATAACAACACTTATAAATATAGGCTATGAACGCAAGTCTGTTGCTAAGGCAGGGCATTCAAAATTTCTGGATGTGTACACTGATGAGAAATTGAATTTGAAAAAACATCGATGATCTGCTGAAATAGTTAGGTTGAGCTACTTACGCTACTGCGGTTATTGCAAAATATTGGAGATGAACATCATTAAATTAGTCAAAATATCCACGGGTGTGCTGCCGGTCTATAGTGTCCAACGGGCACAATATTTCGGCGATCATACATGTCGCCATCATCAGGTGAACTGACGGACTGAGCTCCTGTGAACGTGCCGGCACGGAGATCCGTACGCTATGGCTGCTCAGAGGGAACTGGGTTCGGTCGCGGCGGCGGCCGATTTAAATACCCTCCGCCCGCGGCGCGCTCCCTCCGCCGTCCGCGCCCCGCGCCACGGTCGCGCGGTGGAACAGATTGCGACGGCGTCTGAGATGACGTCGGAGTGATGGCTCTGTCCGCCGTGGTCGTCACAACTATACGTTTGCTCGATTTACTCTTTATTAACCCGATCGCTGGTTCCCAAGCCTTGCTAAGATTATAGCCACAGTCACGGTTTATGAGGTCGTCATTGGTGCGAATTTCGATTGCCTCTCTAACAACGCTGTCCCAGTATCTCGACGTCTGTACCAGAATCCTCGTGCGGTCATATTCCATGGCGTGATTTTCCGACAAACAATGTTCAGCGACCGCCGACTTGCTCGGATACATCAGTCGAGTGTGCCTCTGGTGTTCACGGCATCGATCCTCGACGGTACGCATCGTCTGACCGATATACGACTTGCCACATTGACACGGAATCTGGTACACGCCGGCCTTCCTCAAACCGAGGTCATCTTTGGCGCTCCCCACCAGTGCACGAGTTTTATTTGGAGGACAAAACACAGTTCCGACCCGGTGTTTCTTCAGAATGCGAGCGATTTTCCCCGAGAGTGCGCCTGTGTATGGAATAAATGCAGTGCCTACCTCCTCCCTCGTGACTTCATCCATCTCAAGAGGTTGTGCTGCAGTGGTTGGGCGGAGAGCACGTTGAATCTGCCACTCTGAGTACCCATTTTTTCGAAATACAGTTCTCAGATGTTCCAATTCCTGGGGTAGACTCTCTGCGTCAGAGATAGTGCGCGCCCTATGTACTAGAGTTTTAAGTACCCCATTCCTCTGTGAAGGGTGGTGGCAGCTGTCTGCATGCAAATACAGATCAGTGTGCGTAGCCTTCCGATACACCCCATGACCTAGGGTGCCGTCAGCCCTTCTCCTGACCAAGACGTCAAGGAAAGGTAATTTACCCTCCGTTTCAGTCTCCATAGTGAATTTGATGTTGGGGTGTATGGAGTTTAGATGTGTAAGGAAGTCAAGGAGTTTATCCATACCATGTGGCCAGATGACGAACGTGTCGTCCACGTAACGGAAAAAGCAAGTAGGTTTCCATACGGATGACGACAGGGCTTCCTCCTCGAAGTTCTCCATGTACAAATTCGCTACCACCGGTGAGAGTGGGCTACCCATGGCGACTCCCTCCGTTTGCTCGTAGTATTCTCCATTAAAAAGAAAATACGTGGAAGTCAAGACATGCCTAAAAAGTTCAGTGGTCTTCTCATCAAACTTCTGACTAATCAATTCTAGTGACTCTGGCAGGGGTACCCTCGTAAACAAGGAAACGACATCAAAACTCACCATGATATCTGACTCATCCAACCTGAAGCTATCAAGGCGTTTAACAAAATCCACGGAATTACGGATGTGATGAGGGCATTTACCCACATAAGGACTTAATATTCCCGTCAGGTATTTGGCCAACAAATATGTAGGTGCCCTGATGTTGCTGACAATGGGGCGTAATGGTACCCCCTATTTGTGAACCTTCGGGAGTCCATATAGTCTAGGCGGTACCGGACCTTGGGGTAACAATTTCTTAGCGTCACCCTCCGGTAAATCTGCGTCTTTGAGAAGCGCCCTCGTCTTGTTCTCCACCTTCTTTGTAGGGTCAACGCTGATCTTCCGGTAGGAATCGTCATTTAGCAGGCTCTGCATCTTATCAGTGTAGTCCTTATGGGAGACAACAACTGTAGCATTGCCTTTGTCAGCTGGTAAGACAACAATTTCAGAGCGCTCCCTCAGATCACGAATGGCCGCCCTCTCTTTACTGCTGATATTTGACTTCATCGGCTTGGATTTCGTCAACGCACGACAAGTTTCACGACGTATTTCCTCGGCTGATTCTGGCGGAAGTCGAGCTGCAACCTGTTCAACAGCACTAACAATTTCTGCGACCGGAGTGAACTTGGGGGTGGGACGGGCAGCAGCGAGACTGACGTCACGGCGCAGCGAAGAACGGCTTCGGTGAACAAAGTACCTTCCTTCATATTCCGCAAAGTCGTGTGAGGTTTGAATCTGTAGGGGGTTACTTAGTTTTACTGCATGCCCCATCAAGACATTAATTTTGTGGTGCTTATGTTTAGATTTGATTCATACATGAGAAGTGTGTTGGAAAAGAGCACTACAACGTATTACGGTTATGCCCATGAGGGTATACAGGTACACTCATGGCGGTGCATTTTGTGTGGTTCATATCGTTTGAAAGATGTTTCACGCTGATACGGAAAACACTGGGGCGTAAAATGTGTACGCCACAGGAAGTTTTCAGGCAGAAGAACGTTTCCTTCAGCTTGTATAAATCATACAGAAGTGTACATGTTGGCATAATTTGACAACAGTAATTGTATAAATTTTTCGTTCCTGTTTAGATATAGTAAAAGTTGTCTGTGGACTGGCGCGGACACACACACACACACACACACACACACACACACACAAGAGTTTAGTTTCTACCGAATGAGCTGCGGAGCCATGGAAACAGAATGAGGTGGCGGTGTTGGCCGGGAGATTTGCTCCCGGGGTTGCTCGGCCGGTAGGACAAAGCCGTCCCGTTTCACTCGACTCGGCCCATCTGCTCGGCGGTGAGATGAGCCGAAGTTACGGGGGCGGCGCAAACACCCAGAGCCCGAGAGAAGGAAATTAGCGACTCTGTCGGGGATCGAACCTGGGACGCTAACCACGGACTGCGGACACTGCTGCACCGACCGTGAACACGAGTCGGTCTGGGATACGCTGTGTGGGGCTCACCACCTCTCCTCCCTGCTAGAAGCAGTCAGTGTTCCGAAATTCTTCCGTTCATTACCGCCTTAACAACGTCGCGTTTTGTCTCTGTGTGGGGGGGGGGGGGGGCGCCCAGGGGGGGGGGGGATGTGAAGATGTTCTACAAAACAAAAATCTACTCGCATTTTGACCTAGAACATGCGAATTTCTTCTCAGATGGGTCTCCGATAAGAGCCGTGCTGTCCGTTCAACGGAAAGAAAGATTGTGTTTTGCGGCATAGAATATCCGCTGACAAGCTTCGGGGTCACGTTATTCTGTTTACACTTATTAATAAATGAAATGGCCATGCTAGTACTCGCAATTATGTAGGAAAATTATCTTACAAATCGCCTACTTTCAAAAAGAAATTCATAGCTCAGATCCTCAATAACAGAATTGCGGATTTGTATACAAAGAAAGATGGGTTAAACGAGAAAGCTTACTTGTTGTATCTTGAAATATTGATGCACTATTCGAAGTCTTAAAATTATCGAATAGATGATGTTTGGGCACTGGCCAATGATTTCATTGGTAAACAGAAAGAAGAAACACGCTGCAAGTCATGCGAAAAAGCGTCAAATTTGTGTAAGGGTGTTATCAGAGGTAACCAACAAGGATGTTCGAATAATAAAGTTTTAAACCAACGTTCTGTGAACGTGTTATTAGTAAAACTTATATAATATTTCAAACAGCTAAGACCCAGTTACTGTCCAAAGGGCTGAAATTCAATATCGCACCTGCGCTTAAAGAACCGCACGTGATAGACAATTTCATAGCAGGCCTTAAATTAGGTTTGGAGTGTACCAAAACGCCAAAGAATGTTCAAACGCGGTTAGGCTAAGAATTCTGTGAAATCTTAGGAAATGAATTGTCTGTCGCTCAATCAAAGCATTACGTTATAGAACCGTGAAAAGTTTTAATCGTAAACTGGAGAATAATGGCGCCCTAGTTACGAAAGCCGATAACGGGAACTCGTTAATTACAGCTTCCGTATTTCGGTTACTTCGGCCGGCTTTAAACATCTAAAATGTTGTAATGTACTGATTAAGAGGTATAATCTGACACGCAGTAAGAAAAGTATCACATAATCATCTTGTGGTGCAGCTCTTCTTGTTGTCTCCGTGCTTGCTAAGAAAATGGGATGAGAAGTTCCGCCTTATGCAAGACACCTTTTTTCTTTGTTTCACACATACATGTTTCGGCACTTTTGTGCTGTCGTCAGTGGGTTCTATGTCTGTTTTTAACTGTAAATTTGTTCTTGACATATTAACATTTGTGTCGTTTACAACATTATGTAAAAGTTGCATTTATAACTTAATTGGCGAAAAGTGGGTGTAATCATGAGTAACATGCGTTACATGATATTATAGCCCAGTTATTTTGGTAGCTGTTCTGCTACACAATATACAACTTGTCATCTGCAAACAGCAAAACGTAATTTATTTTAAATGCGAACATTTTTAGGTTAGGCTTTACCGTGACCGTTACTGACATTAAATGAAACAAGTTCACTGTTACCAGTCACCGTTTTATTTATTTCCACGACGCGTTTCGAAGGTTTAAACCTCCATCATCGGGTGGATTTGCATTAGTAAGTATTACATTTGTGTGTGTGTGTGTGTTGTGTTACGATTTTTTTAACAGTTTTGAAGTTGTGGTACGTTTCTCTGTATTGTTGGCGAAGTAAATAGGCTTACTTCTGTGCCTTTGTTCGCGCGGCAATGCAGTTTGTCAAAACATGGGCGGAGTTTTCGCTGCCATTACGTGTTGTTGTGGCTGTGTGGCGTTCATTTGTTTCGTAGCGTGTTCTGCTGGGTGAGGCGCGCGAGCTTCAATTACATTTGGCGTTAGTGGTGTGTGTGTGTGTGTGTGTGTGTGTGTGTGTGTGTGTGTGTATGTGTGTGTGGCAAATTGGTATTTTGGGTCTTTGGTGAAGTTTATTAATAGACATATGGGTATTCCGGTTTTGTGAACTTTAGGTAATGATTTTAGGGTGGGGGCCTTGGGATTTTTATGTATCATTTTTTTAATCTGTGTTTCTGTGAAAATTTGTTTTTGTTTCTCAGGGTTTTCTGTAACTCACTTTGGTATCAGTTGGTTGGGTCACTGGTTAATTCTGTGATGTTGTTGCTTTGGATGAATTCTAATCTTTTGTGAATGTATTCCTGTTTATATGACTACTATTGAATTACCTTTGTCAGATTTTGTGATGATGGCATTTTCTTGTGTTAATTTATTCTGTAGCATTCTGTAGGCTTTTTCTTCAGGAGTCCTAGTGTTTTCTTTTATGGTGGTTTTGTTCTCTTTGATTATGTTTCTTATTTCCTCAGCAATTAGTTCTCTTGTTAGGTTTGCATTGAATACAGGTGTGTTTAGCCTTTCTTGTTGCTTTATGATGTTTTCAGTTGCTGTTATGATATTTTCTACTGTCCTGTGTGACACCACTGTGTTAATGTTATGTTTGGGACTCTTTTCAAGTAGGCTGCTTTCTTGTTCAGATAGTTTTATGTCTGTTAGCTTAATCACTCCTTTGTGAAAGGTGTTTGTTGTATTGGTGGTGGTATTAGTGGGTGTTTGTGTGATGTAACATTCTTGTGAGTTTCTTTTGTTGGATTGTCTGTTTCCTGCCTATTATGGTATCTGTGTATGCTCTAACCCTGTACATTAGTTCATTATGTGATTAGCTAGTTCTATATGCAATCTGTATAATTCAATATTCAGAGTCAGTTTTTTGGAATACAAAGACCGGATTTCTTGCTTTATTCACGTGATTTCTGCCTCACGTTTTGTCTGCTGTGCTGCTGGTGACATGTTGTTTACAGTTATTGTTATATAGTTAGGTACAATTTTATAAGCCAAACATAGTTTATTGAACTTAATGTTGAGTATGGTTTTATGAAGTCTGATGGTTGTTCTGATATTTGTTGAAGAGCTGCGATGGAAATACCTGGCTTGGTGTAGAAATAATCATCTTGTGGTGCAGTTCTTCTTGTTGTCTCCGTGATTGCTAAGAAAATGGGATGTATCACAGTTCGAAACTTGGCGTGTCTCGAGGTGACGTAACTCCCAGTGCTGAAATACGTGGTCGTCATTCACCCAGTACCTCAGAATGATGGCAGTCAGCGACCCGGAACCAACTTCAGACAACATTTCAAACCCTTGAGATAAATTCCCCTAATGTCACCCCGCCCCACACACATACACCCACCCACATAAACATGCGCGCGCACTGGGAGATTGGCATGTCGAACATTTAGTCGCACGAGAGATTTTCTTTTGTTTAAAAAGGAGTGTCAACTAGCCACACTGTATTCACGCTGTGTTTCAGAACGAGAGCACTTGCCCACCTCGAACACACGTTAAGAATAATTTCAAACCGTTCCTAAACTCCCCCAATACATGCGTAACATAAGATATCACACGCGTTAACTCATTTATAAAGCAGCCAGTCGTTGGGTGCTGTTTCGTGTGTCAGCATTGCGTGTCCTGTAATCGACTCGCGAATCAGAACCCGGGACGTCATGCCGACATGGTTGTGGTGCTGCGTTCATTTCAGTTTGTTGTTGTTGTGGTCTTCAGTCCTGAGACTAGCTTCATGCAGCTCTCCATGCTACTCTATCCTGTGCAAGCTTCTTCATCTCCCAGTACCTACTGCAACCTACATCCTTCTGAATCTGCTTAGTGTATTCATCTCTTGGTGTCCCTGTACGATTTTTACCCTACACGCTGCCCTCCCAACACTAAATTGGTGATACCTCGATGTCTCAGAACATGTCCTACCAACTGATCCCTTCTTCTGGTCAAGTTCTGCCACAAACTCCTCTTCTCCCCAAATTTATTCAATACCTCCTCATTAGTTATATGATCTACCCATCTAATCTTCAGCATTCTTCTGTAGCACCACATTTCGAAAGCTTCTGTTCTCTTCTTGTCCATACTGCTTATCATCCATGTTTCACTTCCATACATGGCTACACTCCATACAAATACTTTGAGAAACGACTTCCTGACACTTAAATCTACATTCGATGTTAACAAATTTCTCTCCTTCAGAAACGCTCTCCTTGCCATTGCCAGTCTACATTTTATATCCTCTCTACTTCGACCATCATCAGTTATTTTGCTCCCCAGATAGAAAATCTCCTTTACTACTTTGTGTCTCATTTCCTAATCTAATTCCCTCAGCATCACCCAACTTAATTCGACTACATTGCATTATCCTCGTTTTGCTTTTGTTGATGTTCATCTTTTATCCTCCTTTCAAGACACTGTCCGTTCCATTAAACTGCTTTTCCAAGTCCTTTGCTGTCTGTGACAGATTTACTACGTCATCGGCGAACCTCAAAGATTTTGTTTATTCTCCATGGATTTTAATACCTACTCCGAATTTTCCTTTTGTTTCCTTTACTGCTTGCTCAATATACAGATTGAATAACATCGGGGAGAGGCTACAACCCTGTCTCACTCCCTTCCCAACCACTGATTCCCTTTCAGGCCCCTCGACTCTTATAACTGCCATCTGATTTCTGTATAAATTGTAAATAGCCTTCCGCTCCCTGTATTTTACCCCTGCCACATTTAGAATTTGAAAGAGAGTATACCAGCCAACATTGTCAAAGTCTTTATGTAAGTCTACAAATGCTAGAAACGTAGGTTTGCCTTTTCTTAATCTAGCTTCTAAAATAAGTCGTAAGGTCAGTATTGCCTCACATGTTCCAACATTTCTACGGAATCCAAACTGATCTTCCCCGAGGTCGGCTTCTACCAGTTTTTCCATTCGTCTGTAAAGAATTCGCGTTAGTATTTTGCAGCTGTGACTTATTAAACTGATAGTTCGGTAATTTTCACATGTCAACAGCTGCTTTCTTTGGAATTGGAATTATTATATTCTTCTTGAAGTCTGACGGTATTTCGCCTGTCTCGTACATCTTGCTCACCAGATGGTAGAGTTTTGTCAGGACTGGCTCTCCCAATGCCGTCAATCGTTATAATGGAATGTTGTCTACTCCCGGGGCCTTGTTTCGAGTTAGGTCTTTCAGTGCTCTGTCAAACTCTTCACGCAGTATTGTATCTCCCATTTCGTCTTCATCTACATTCTCTTCTATTTCCAGAATATTGTCCTTAAGTACGTATAGACCCTCTATATACTCCTTCCACCTTCCTGCTTTCACCTCTTTGCTTAGAACTGGGTTTCCATCTGAGCTCTTGATGTTCATACAAGTGGTTCTCTTTTCTCCAGAGGTCTCTTTAATTTTCCTGTAGGCAGTGTCTATCTTACCCCTCGTGAGATAAGCCTCTACATCCTTACATTTGTCCTCTAGCCATCCCTGCTTAGCCATTTTGCACTTCCTGTGGATCTCATTTTTGAGACGTTTGTATTCCTTTTTACCTGCTTCACTTACTGCATTTTTATATTTTCTCCTTTCATCAATTCAATATTTCTTCTGTTACTCAAGGTTTTCCACTAACCCTCGTCTTTTTACCTGCTTGGTCCTCTGCTGCCTTCACTACTTCATCCCTCAGAGCTACCCATTCTTCTTCTACTGTATATCTTTCCCCCATTCCTGTCTTTGTTCCCTTATGCTCTCCCTGAAACTGTCTGCAACATCTGGTTTAGTCGGTTTATGCAGGTGCCATCTCCGTAAATTCCCACCCTTCTGCAGTTTCTTCAGTTTTAATCTATAGTTTATAACCAATAGCTTACGGTCAGTCCACAACTGCTCCTGGAAATGTCTTACAGTTTAAAACCTGGTTCCTAAGTCTCTGTCTTACCATTATATAATCTATCTGATACCTTCTAGTATCTCCAGGATTCTTCTATGTATATAACCTTCTTCATTTCAGTATTTTCACAGTTTTATGGAACCTGCTGCGCTCCCTTGCACCTCGGTTAGACTGAGGCGAAGGCTGGATTAGCAGCAGGCGAATTCTCGAAGTTTTGTCGTGATGTTTTGCTTCGTGAAATCAAATATTGCATGCTTCTCTTTTCATCTGTGACGTCACGTCTCCTGCTTTGAGATTAGCTGATGAAAGGGAAGCTATCAGACACAACACTTTTTTTTGTACTATGCAACGCTGCAGTGCTTTGTTTTGGCTGTTCTTGTGTTAAAATTTGCGTGAGTAGTCCATGGCGTGCTGACAAAGCAAAGCACAAGGGATATCTCCGAAACGCCTCGAGTTCTGTGTGGCTTTTTGTGCAAAAAATTTGCCGCAATCGTGCTTCGGCGTTAATAGCATCCTTTGTTACGAAAGGATGGGCGACTGTTACGCTGTCACTTACAAACTTCTTTACTTGAGGTTCAAATGACACGATTAAAGAAGAGTGTAAATTTTCACGTCCAGCCTACAACGACGGTAGAATTTTGTCATTTCCAGTGCAATAACGGCAAGATTAGCCGTAGACTACTATGTTATTAGTTTTCCCGAAGGGACTGAATGGCGTCAGAATTAAAACATTTGCGCACGTATTTGCTACATACGTTCGATACAAATCTATAGCAAATTTCAGTTTTTTTATCCCTCTAAGGCTTAACCGTTGTGATGGTCAGTCACTGTTTTGGAAACATGGGCAGCCGGTGACATTACAAATCTTGAGACTTACGCAAGACAAAAAGTAATGAAAATGACCCGTTTTGAAGAGTTCAGAAATGTCGTGTACAAGTTAAACTGCATATCGTCGTAATACGCAAGTGAGAGTAACAGAAGTATTAAATGCGAAATTATAGCTTCGCAAACAGGTAGATAAACCCAGCGACTGCCCAGTCTGCTCCCCGCATCCATTAGTGGCAATATTCAGAACATGGTACCTCTACTTCAGCAGAAGCACCATCCTCCGGGTTTTGTGCGTAAAACGTGCTTGGTGCTGCGTAGAGCTGGCCGCATCTTCGTCGTAAGTAGTTACAGAGTACACAGCAGCCAGGCGCCGCATTCTGCATATTTTCTGTATCACTTTTTAAAGGACTGGAATGTGGAAGAGAGAGAGAGAGTCGGAAACACGTTCTCCACAGTTCTTAGACAACGGGATTGGGGATAATATTTCCGTATTGCGGAAAACCGTACGGCAGTAGTAGCCGTCAATGCACGATAATTCCAATAGCGTATTCCAGTGTATTCAACCACATTTAAAAAAGTGGTTCAAATGCCTCTGAGCACTATGGGACTTAACATCTGAGGTCATCAGTCCCCTAGAACTTAGAACTACTTAAACCTAACTAACCTATGGACATCACACACATCCATCCCCGAGGCAGGATTCGAACCTGCGACCGTAGTGGTCGCGCGGTTCCAGACTGACGCGCCTAGAATCACTCAGCCACACAGGCCGGCTACATTTAAAATCGAACTACAATAGCACCCAGATATTCTAAAATAAATGCAACTCCACGGGTAAATGTTTGTGTTAATACTATCTCTGTATCAACGTACAGTGCCGCTGAGAGACGCACACACTCACTGACGGTTACGGCTGTATAAATATAACGAAATGGTTTCGCATTTCGCGAATCCGGATTGCCGTGAGCTGTTTGCGTCTCGAGGGAGTTTGTGCGGCACTCGGGTTAGTCCCGCTCAGGCAACAATTTCCATGTTCGCAAACAGCGGAAGTCAATCCGGATTCGCGAAATACGAATACATTACCCAATAAATGTAAAACTGTTTACCATCTAGATTCTAGACGAACCTACATGTCGATATGTAGGTATGTTCGTCACACCCTACCAACTTGTGTAACGGAAAAAATCGGAATTAATTGCGATTTCGTAAGTTTTTCATTAGTGCCAGGTGTTACGCTTGCCAATGTTGTCTATAAAGGAGGTAATTTACAGTGAACTGTGAATCCTGCAGGTTTGTTTATACTGTTGTAAAACTTGCTGACATTTTAATTTTGTGACGCACGCCAGATGAAGCTTGCTTATCTGGACATGTTTAAAGTTGTGTCGTTAAGGCGTGGGCGGCTAGCTCAGCTGGCAAGAGTGAAGCTCCGCGCTGGAAGCCTCTTTCGGGGCACAAACGACACAACAGCCAGAATACTCGGGTGCGGCTGGCGTCCTGTTGTTGGCAGACAGGCGCGGAAGTAAACACTGTGTCTGCAGGCCTGGACACTGGGGAGACACACAGCACAGCCGCCGGGAGAGAGCGGTCTGCCGCCGGTGGAGACACCTGCGTCCGCTGCGGCCAGCCCGGGCTGCACACAGGCCGGGACTTCCCCGAGCAGCTGACGCAGTGCGGCCACACCCGCGGAAAAGTACTGGCTGCAGTTGGATGAGGGGCGGGGAGCGGGGGAAGGGGAATGTGCGGCAGAGAAGGGGCGCGCCGGCGGAGCGCAGGACAGCTCTCGTGCCTCAAGTACCCTCCGCTACACATCTTAAAGTGCCCGGAAGTGGTTGGATCACACTCCAGGTCAACACTGATTTTGTACTGCTAGATTTAGAATATCGTATCAGAATGAAAGTTTATCGACGAAGCATGTTTGTCGTAAATGATAGTGAAATTTAAATATAGCTGTGTCATTGCTTAAGAGACACAATTTTGTTTGTTGTCCGCAGCTCGTGGTCGCGTTCTCGCTTCCCGCGCCCGGGTTCCCGGGTTCGATTCCCGGCGGGGTTAGGGATTTTCTCTGCCTCGTGATGACTGGGTGTTGAGTGATGTCCTTAGGTTAGTTAGGTTTAAGTAGTTCTAAGTTCTAGGGGACTGATGACCATAGATGTTAAGTCCCATAGTGCTCAGAGCCATTTTTTTTTTTTTTTTTGTTTCAGTTAAATCTTGCGGTCACTTTGTTAGCTTGCTAACTGTTCACTTCGCTTTAAAGTGACATCACATTTTTTAAGTAATTAATTATAGTTTTTGAGTAACAACAATAATTACGTAACCCAAAGCCTGAAAGACAGTAGCCATTGTGGTGCACAGTACTTTAGCAATTTCTACTGATCTTGTCTATAGCTACAGGTCAGTTACAAGGTAATTGAGTGATAGTGAACTCACTCCTGAAACATTATAGTTACGTTGCTCCTTCAGAGGTGCAGACCCGAATCTTCATTTTTAAAAAAAAATTCATTACAGGGACGAGGTAATAGCAGATTTCTTCATGTCTTTATAACTACGTAATGGTGTGTTGAGGATAACACGAAGTTGTAGGGAATAGATCTCATGTAGACAGTGAATTGAAGTGTCATTTATACTCTGAAGAACCGAAGAAACTGGTACCACTGGCGGATACAGAAAAACCTCAAGGAGGGGTGCTAAAGGTATCTTGAGCAATCTTTACTTTTACCGTAATAAAAAGTAATAAAGTCCCTTGATACTTCTCAATGAACTGATCACTTTCACTCTTGACTAATCTTCACTCTTGCACTTGCTGCAACTGGGACTTTTCCTTACCAGGCTTCAGTCTTAATATTTCTGCTTCTGAATGTAAACTAGCTTCCTATTCGGCGAATAGTTCGTATTTATAACGCTACGTATCGAATGTTCTCTGTACAAGAAAACAGAATATTCGCGACTTTCCTCGAGCAAATGCCAGACAGAATAAAACGTATCAAGATCACTAGAATGGCCGCGACATTTCTCGTAGGTATCTGTTAAACAGCAACGTATAAAATACGATGACGCGGACGCGCATGCTACATAGGAAAGTACGACTAGTCGATAACTCGATTCAGTCGAGACGACTGACGAAAGAAACAAACGAATAGCGTGCGGGCTGATTGGCGGGGGCGGCGCGGGTGGCAATGCGGGCGGCCCCGCAAGTGGGGGGAGGGGGAGGGGGGGAGGCGACACCGAGTGGTACACCTGCGTGATGTCGCCTAAGGCCACCGTGAGCACGCGGAAGTGCCGCTACAAGGGGTGGCGTGGACTCGAGTAATGTCCGAAGTAGTGCTGGGGGAACTGACACCATGAATCCTACGGGGCTGTCCACAAATCCGTAAGAGTACGAGGGGGTGGATATATCTTCTGAAAACCACGTTGCAAGGCACACCAGATATGCTCAATAATATTTAAACTCAAAAGTGTGTTGCTGGAGCCACTTTATAGCAATTATGGACGTGTGGGGTGTCGCATTGTCCTGCTGGAATTGCCCAAGTCCGTCGGAACGCACAGTGGACAGGAATGGATGCAGGTGACGGACAGGATGCTTACGTACGTGTCACCTGTCACACTCGTATCTGGACGTATCAGGGGTCCCATATCACTCCAGCTGCACACGACCCTCACCATTACAGAGCCTCCACCAGCTTGATAAGTCCCCTGCTGACATGCACGGTCCATGGATTCGTGGGGTCGTCTCCACAGCCGTACACGTCCACCCGCTCGATACAATCTGAAACGAGGCTCTTCCAACCAGGCAACACGTTTCCAGTCATCAACAGTCCAGCGCCGATGTTGACGGGCCCGGGCGAGGCGTAAAGCTTTGTGTTGTGCAGTGCCCAAGGGTACACGAGTGGGCCATAACGATGTTGTGTCGTTGAATGGTTCGCACGCCGACACGTGTTGATGGCCCAGCGTTGAAATCCGCAGCAGTTTGCCGAAGGGTTGCACTTCTATCACGCTGAACAATTCTCTTCGGTCGTCGTTGGTCCCGTCTTGAAGGATCTTTCTCCAGTCGCAGCCATGTCGGAGATTCGATTTTTACCGGCTTTGTGATATTCACGGTAGACTCGTGAAATGGTCGTACGGAAATTTCCCCACTTCATCGCTACCTCGGAGATGCTGTGTCCCATCGCTCATGCGCCGACTGTAACACCCACTCACTTAAACCCTGATAACCTGCCATTGTAGCAGCAGTAACCGATGTAACTGGACCACACAATTTTGTATAGGCGTTCGTGACCGCAGCGCCGTATTCTGCCTGTTAACATATCTGTGTATTTGAATACGCATGCCTATACCAGTTTCCTTGGCGCCTGAGTGTAAATCTGACCCCTTTTCCTCGTCACGCTTTGGAAAGGATAGTTTTCGATCGCCTCGACTATAATCTAAATTCCTACGTTCCACGTTGTCGATAGTACTTAAAAGTATTCGAAATACGTTCAGTGTAAGTGTATGCTCAGTGCAGAACAGAGTAAATCAATGTTGACGCGCGCCGCGAGTGGCAGGTTTTTTGTGACGCGCATGCGCAGTCTGCACGCCGCGGCCAGCGGCCTGCTCTGTGGAGTCCAGCCGCACCCTGTGAGGTGTTCAGAACACCTCTGCTGGTGGAACCAGTCAGCGCACATCAACTCGGAAACTTGAGCGTTTCTCCTGTTGCCTTTCATTGCCACGACATGCTCGTCGACGAGAGACTGTATAGAAACCGTTCAGCCGCTCAGTGATACTATGCAAGACTAGAACTTTCTCTAGCACCAGAATTCTCTCAGGTACTGGGCAAGATGAGGTATTATGGTGGAAGTTGTATGCTTCGTGCTTTGATGTGTTTAGCACACGAGTTTCCATCAACTTTTCCCTGCCGACGTTTCAGCTTTCTTTCATGACGCAAGACTGTAATAATCCTTGCTCCCTCAGCATTTTCCGAAATTTTGTTAGTAAACCAATCCTCTCCGTCCTTAATCGATTCACTCAGTTCGTACTGCTCCAGAGCGCTATTTACAGTCATTTGAAACTTTGTCCATAATTCCTTTACGTCTATCATATGGAATCAAAATGACCATTCATTGTCTCAAGATACGAACACTTGCTTATCTGCTCTTTCCATCATACGTAATCTCCTAACATTCCTGAGGGACTTACTGGGTTCTTAACCGTCGCCCCTACGTCGACATCATGATCATCAATCCCTGTCTCCATACTTAACAGTGCCGATACGTCAGGTGCCTTGGTAGCTACAGCGTCTAAAACATTTCCATTCTGTGTCGCCCAAAACAGTTGTCGGAAAATGTGCAACAGGGTTCCAAAAAAAAAATGTTCAAATGTGCGTGAAATTTTATGGGTCTTAATTGCTGAGGTCATCAGTCCCCAAGTTTACACGCTACTTAACCTAAATTATCCCAAGGAGAAACACACACACACCCACGCCCGAGTGAGGACTCGAACCTCCGCCGGGACCAGCCGGCAGCGTTCTCTCTCTTAGCTGACGCAAGTTGCCTTTCTATGACATACTCACATCTTTCAATTCGTCATTTTGACGTTCGTGCGATGGTTAGAGGAGGAACTACTGACAATATTAGTCAGTGAACAAGTTTCGGAAAAAGACATTCGGTATTTCGGCCTTCCCTCTGTAACACACTTTTCTATGCCCTGATGGTAAAATGCAATAACTCCAATTCCAAACGAAACAGGTGCTGGGAGGTGTGAATATTACCAAACTAGTATCAGTTTAGTGAGCCATACTTGTAAAATGCTGATACATATTATTTACAGAAGCATGGAAAAACTGGAAATAGTTGACCTCGGGAAAGATCAGGTTGCGTTGCAGACAATTGTGGGAACATGACAGCAGTGACCCTATGACTTTACTTAAGGAAAGGCAAACCTAATTTTATGGCGTTTTTGTACTTCAGAAGTGTTGACTGGAATACTCTTCGAAATTATGGAGGCAGCAGCTGTAAAATACGGAGCGAACGGTTGTTTACAGCGTGTGCAGAACCCAGACAGCAGTTACAAGAGCTGAATAGCATGAAAGGGAAGCAGTGGTTGAGCAGGGAGTGAGACAAGGATACAGCCTCTCCTCTATGTTATCGAGTCTTTGCATTGGGCAGTCAGTAAAGAAATGTGGAGAAGGAGTTACAGTTCATGGAACAAAATTAAAATTTTTGCGGTTTGCCGTGGACTTGGAAGAGGAGTTGAATGGGATGGACAGTACAACAAAAACGATGGAATGTACCAGAATTAAATTAAGCGATGCTGAGGATATTAGATACGGAAATGAGACGCTAAAAGCAGTAGACGAGTCTTGCTTTTTACGCATAACTGACGGTGGACCGTGTAGAGGGAAAAAAATGGAGATTGGTAACGGCAGAAATAGTATTTCTGAAGAGAAATGTTTAAAATTCGAATATAAATTTAAGTTGAGAGGCACCCACATGCCTTGCTCATACTGTGCCATCAAGCAGTCAGGCCTGCAAGATGAGTGGTCTGCCAAGCGAGTGGATTCATTTTTTATCTATCAAGTAACATGAGCTCTAGTACTCACAATTAAGTTACAAATGATTCTCCTGTTTGAATATTAACCAATGGAAACGGATAACGCACATCTGACTATTAATCATTTATACAACTCTGACTGTTCACCACGCACTGGCAATACCACATTTTCTTTCTTATTTAACGGCTTTGATCAACACGTGGCCATCGCACTGAATATGAATGGCGCACACCTTATAAATCCTGGGTATCATGACAACATACTATTCGAAGGAAAATGCCACCAATCTTTTTCTTTTCACTATCTTATTAATTCCGATAAATTCTATAACCTAAACACACAAATTCTATCACCTACAACAATAGCACATGAGAAATTCCGCCCAGTGGGCGTGGCTTTACATTGGTGATTCTCTATCTTATGGTCTTGTAATTATTTAACACTACAGTGCACTTTCTGGATAGGATGGTGGATCCTTTATTATTTCTCACACTTCGACACTCACAACCATCATCACGAAACTTTCCTCCAGACTGAGCGGTACAAAAGGAGCATGCATAACCCACTACCTCTGAAACTACCTTGCTACTCTCCCATGCAAACCACACATACTTAAATTACATGACATACACCACACTGCAACATGGAATACAACACAAGGAATAGTCACAACATTAAAATCACTCACTTTCAGCTTTCCCACTTCAATTAGTATTTATCCCAGTTTCACACGACACTGCCCCACTTCGTAATTTTTCTTTCCTACTATGAACACTGGAGGATATATGCACGCCTTCCTGTGCAATGCAACCAAAGTGACGTTGCTGGATAGACGGCCGACTCACCTTGCTTCTCTCTGAGTATTATAGTTTGAATCAAGCGTCACACGGAAACATAACACGCAAAGTAATATTAAGAGCATATTCATCACACACGCGAGTCCTCCACTGATACCATGGACGAGTACTTCTCTCTATCCTTTGTCTCATACACAGATTGAGACTCACACAGTACTCACCACATGGAAGTACTCGTCTCTAATTTCAAGTCCTGCACACGCCATTTCTTAAATATTTCCAACTTACAGTACAAACGCAAGTAATTCAGCTTAACTTAAGCACTCGGAAGTATTTCAACTTGTTGCTACACCTGGTTTCATTGTGACCGTTGATCACTTCCGAAGATTACTACGATCCCCTTAATATTACCTGCCTGGCATTTAATTCTCCCCACAAAAGTTCCTGAAATAGAGAAATTATTATTCCAAACTACTCTTAAGTATTTCACATGCATACCATGTCTCCACTCTTTTATCTTTACGGAGCACACCTAAGACACGTCTTACCAACACAAGATCCAGCGCTAGAGTGCTTAAACATGGCCGTTATTCAGGTCCTCTCGCACCTCTGCCGAAGTGGGGGAGCACCTTGCTACTGTATTGGTTAGCCACATATCAGTCACTCAAAACTCCGGTATATTTCATCTCATTGGTTCCACCAAAGGTAGCCAAAGGATCGTCTCAAAGATGATCATATATTCACATTCACTATCTGCGGTTAGTGGACGACCATACATTCATTCATTTCACAGATCTCACCAAACTGGATGTAGGGATTTATTTTGTGGGAGTGCACATGTGATCAATTAAATAAATAGTCATTCTTTCCCACACTGGTATCCGGCTTCACTGTATTAATTGAAATTGAGTTGTTATTAGAAAAAATATGTTGTACTGACAAGAATAACGAACAATGGTGTACCTATTTTCAATGTCGGGCGGTACTGTACCCTTTCAAAGTATGAGCAAGTCTTTCCTTGAAGGTATTTGTAGTGTAGCGATGTATGGAAGTGAAACACGGATGATAAACAATTTAAACAAGAAGTGAATAGGCTTTGGATTGCAGTGCTACAGAAGAATGCTCAATATTTGATGAGTAGATAACGTAACTAATGAGGTACTGGATAGAAACGGCGAGGAAAGAAATTTGTGGCACAACCTGGCTAGATGAAGGCATGGTTGACAGGACACATTCTGAGACAAGGGCTCACCGATTTTGTATTGGAAATGCGGAAGGGAAAGGGGGGATGGGGTGTGGATAGATGGCTTCGACACATTATTGACTTAAAATGGGAGCAGAAGTTAATAGTGCCAGTGCTTCTGTGAAGTTGGTGGACGGAATTTGACTCAAAATTCAGACTGCTGCACACAGGACTCTCTGCACGCTGATTTGGTGCATAACCGAGACTTTAAGGATAGAGTGAAGAAGATGAGAGAATTAAATGAAATCTCGTCAATATTCGACCCATCTATAAAAGAAGTACATAGAAAGTAGCATAACTTGAAGACACAACCCCTTTGCCACCTGCATCCACTCGCTTGTTGTTTTAGGTGTCTAGAAAAAGACGATGTGTAATTATTATATGTTCTATTTACTTAGCTTGTCACTTTCCATTTTATGAGCATTAAAAAAAACATTTTTATAAGCATATCATTCTGTAAAATGCAGTTTATTTCAATAAAAATTTAATTTCATTGTTGTATTTTCGCCCGCATCTCGTGGTCGTGCGGTAGCGTTCTCGCTTCCCACGCCCGGGTTCCCGGGTTCGATTCCCGGCGGGGTCAGGGATTTTCTCTGCCTCGTGATGGCTGGGTGTTGTGTGCTGTCCTTAGGTTAGTTAGGTTTAAGTAGTTCTAAGTTCTAGGGGACTTATGACCACAGCAGTTGAGTCCCATAGTGCTCAGAGCCATTTGAACCATTTTTTTTTTGTGTGTTTTCACATACCTTCAAATAATTTTCCCTTTTCGAGACGTTAAAAATGGCTCTACATACATCGGGCACGATCAGAGAAATCGTGCTGACGGGAATATGAAAGAAATACATTAGGGGCTTGTATGAGTCTCCTACAAAGAAAAGATTTCTAAATTCAAACTTTTTTTGGTTGTATGTTTCACATAAATAAATGAAATGCCTATTTTATTCGTAGCTCACTGGTACCTATAAATCATAGAGTGATTAGCAAACGTTCCTTTGCTGAAATAGCAGTACCGAAGTTTGTGTCTCGTTTTGATATGACGGGCGCTATTAACATCAACAAATATTCCAGATCATATGAGGACATTCTGCAAAAGTTTTCAAAGGTATCCACGCTCTCGATACTAAGTTCTTGCAAAAGGTTATCACAGGCACCATTTTGCGATCTTCTCATTATCTACTCTCTAACCCCTATACTTCTCTTTTCCTTTTTCACGTTTTGCATTACAATTGCAAGAGCTGCAGTATATCCCACCCGCCTACTTGTCATTTTACACTTCGGCTGACACTCGTAGTGATACTGAAAGCATATGTAAACAGTATCAGCAAGTTGTTGACGCAAGTTTCTTGCCAAAGAACTTGCGGAAAAATATTGCTTAATTCTTGCGCTGCTGTGTAAACACGGATGCAAGCGGCTAGCAATAACTTGCAGCAATAACTTCTGCAAGCGACTTGCTAGTGTAAACCCAGCTTTACATGCATATTTACAGGCGTATTCAGTGGCGCTGTAAGATAGTTACCAGTTTTATGGCTTGCTTCGGAAATTGTTGTGTAACATTACAGTACAGTGATATTCGAGACTATTAATCCGTCACTTGTTGAATATTCTATTCTGGTAAAGTCAATTTTTAGTGTCGAGACACGTCCCTTCGACCCCAATACAACCGCTTGCGCTATGGAAGATCCGTACCTGATGGCTGTAAAGTCTCACAGGTCACACCAGTACTCGAGAAATGAAACAGGAGTAATGCGATGAATTACAGACGCATATCACTGGAGTCGATTTGCAGTAGTATTTTGGAACATACACCCTGTTCGAACATGAATTACTTCAACGGAAAGGATTTGTTGACACATACATTGAGCGTGGATTCGGAAAAGTTTTCTTTACTCGCACGAAGTAATGAGCGTTGCCGACAGAGGCTCTCAAATTGATTCCATGTTTATGAATTTCGAGAAGGTTCTTGACAGCGGCCCTCGTAAGGGACTTGTAATCAAACGGCGTGCCCAGGGAGTGTCTTCGCAGTTCTGGGACTGGATCCGTGATTTTCTGCCAGAGGTCACAGTTCGTAGTAACTCAAGGAAAGTCATCGAGATAAATAAGGGACGTGTTGGAGGCCCTCCGCTGATCCTGAGCTGCGTAAATAGTTGAGAACACAATCAGAGCAGCGATCTTAGACTGTGTGCAGATGGTGGGGAGACGATGACCCGTTGGTGCGGATAGTGGGAACTGATGGTGAAAAGAGTGACGTCATCCACAGAAGCGACTAAATTACTTAGAGTAAATCACACGAATCTAAAGACAGTAAATTCGCATAAATAGCTGGGAAGTTCAGTTAGGAGTAACTTTAATAGTACCGAACACATGCAGAATGTTGTGGAGAAGGCGAACCAAGGACTGCATTTTATTGGCGGAACACTTAGTGGAACTAAGAGCTAGACCGAAAGACTGCCTACACTACGCTTGTCCGCTCTCTCCTGGAGTTTTTGTGCGCTATAAGCGATGCTTACCGGATCTGATTAACTGAGGATATCGAAAAACTGTATTAACCCAAACTGTGGGAGAGAGTCGCGCGTATGATACGCGAGTTGGGGTGGCAATCATTAAAAAGAATGCGTTTTTCGTTGCGGCGAGATCTTTTCACGAAATTTGAGTCACCAACTTCGCCCTGCGAATGCGAAAACATTTTGCTAACTAGCACCTACATAGTGAGATTATTCGTAGTGTTAAAAATCTGTCGACGGTAACTCTTCATTTCTCCTATTATGTGTTCATTTTTCCAGGGTGCTATTGGGAAGTGGAACGGAAAAGAAACAGGCTGAATGTAGTCAGGTGAACCCTCTGCCAGGCTCTTAAGAGTGAATTGCACCACTCACGTAGATGTAGGAAATGTGACCTGGCATAAATTATATGATTGTTTCATCTGACGACTTTGCTGTATGTTACATGATGAAATACACGTAACTTTTTGATACGAAATATCCTTACTGGTGCCACAGTACACACACACTGGTCACGCCAAAATAAGATAAGCGCATGCATGCATGTATGTATGTTAGGTGTATCTTTGATGGACATCATCGTTGGAACTACTCGATAAGCTTATACTAGAAATTTCACCCATGTTGAGTGTACGGCAGCAGAGAAACGTCTCCAGTAGGACGTCCACAACGACTGAAACTAATCTAGCAGCGGTTTTAGTTATAGTGGGCAGTGTTGCGAATGTTCTGATTGCATAATAAATACTTACAGCTGTGGAATTAGGACACAGAACAGTTTTTCAGCGGAGCTGATAACTATTGTGTACCATTGTAAGCAGCCATTGCAGAGGACTCGAACGACGCTCGCAAACCTCTTTCCCTGCGGCAGCGGGACAACTGCCACACCCGCCTGCCCTGTACGTCGGCACACAAGAGAGCCGGGTGCGGCCCGCGTGTTTGCCGCTGTGGCTGCCGCGTAGTCTTCAGGATGTCGACGTGGAGCGCCGATACGGGCCATGAAAGGACTCCGGACGGACGGCGCTGCAGACTCGTTGTTCTAATCTGCCCGTCGACCTTCATTGGGAACGGGAGTGGCCAGAGTTTCCTCAGTCGCCTGGTGCCAGCGACCTGCGGTGAACGGCTGCTGCGACGGGAGCGAGTTCTGCCGCACAGCCCCTGTGGAACACTGCGGGTACCTCACGCGGTCCACATGCCTCTCCACCGGTGTGCGTTTTCAGATGAATCTGTATTCCGCAACCACTCCACGCCTGCCATCTCGGCGTTAGTGCGAACACTGAAAGGAGCCATCTTACGATCTTCCACTGTCAAATAACTTGGAAAATACTCTAAACTATTAATTCGTTTTCAGAGATCCATACTTAGCGAATTATCGCGTGTAGAAATACGATGGATGCGTGAACGTAACCGTAAGCTGACTCAAGCTCGCATTTTTCACTAAACGAGTGCTCTAAGAGTGCCCTTGTGGTGACTCGAAACTCACGCAAGCTGTGGCCAAGATCGTTGCGTACCTCACGCAGCAGCACGCTGCCAGTGGCCAGCACACAAGCACTGCCGCCTTGTCTGGGCTGTTCCCGTGTTCTCGGCAGTGGCGCCACGTGCACACGGCCCTCAGTGAACCCCCTAAGGAAAAAGTCACAAGGCGTTACGCCAGGCGACCCGGAGGTCCAACATCATCTTCCACCCCTACGGCCAGTCCAGCGATGCGAAAGTTCGTCGTTTAGGTAGCGACAGACACCGATGCTCCCATAAGGGGTGGCTTCTCTCGTTGGAACATGAAATTCCTGAATCCGGACTCAGTTGTGGAAACAACTACAACTGCAACATACGGAAGTAAGAGGCACTCGCCATAGTTCTTATACAGAATGAAAACGGCGCATTCAGATCCGTCTGTGACGCTGCACAGGAAACATTAACCCTCGGCGGACGTCGTTCAAGAGAGGCTGTTTCATGAGGAATTTCAGTACGCCACACTCTTACATTGCGGAGATAAACTTTTCCAGATAAGTGTTAATTGCTCCGTTGCCGAATATCAGCATGGGGGCAAAATGCCCATCCCCAACTGTGGCGCAGATCTGAAGGCGCCGGCCGTAACATTCAGCTTTTACTTGTTGTGCGAGATGCAGACGGTGTGGTCCCAAGTGTTGCCGCCGACGCACGGTCTCCCACACACTTTGCTGCCGTATTTAGAGTTCCCGGCTTGCGCCTGCTGTTGACGTTTTTGGATTGCGTACAAAAATCTCGTTCACACCGCCCCCCCCCCCCCCCCCCCCCGTCAACGGCTGCAGCTGCCGCATTTGGTCAGATACCTCGCATCTCCCAACACGCGAACAGTCTCCCGTTTCCTTGTCGGCATTTTGGCAAGGCGCTGAATTATTAATGCCATCCAATCATATTTGTACACGTAATACTTCGGAAAATTTATAATTCGGGAAACGAGTCATTCATTTACGGTATATCTGTATTCCGCCTTCCATCTATCGTCCTTTGTTTCTACGCCGGTAACGCCACTGAGCGAATCAACTGGTGATTTCGATCCGCTTGCTGGTACTATGTAAGGCCAAGAATTATTTTGATTTTTACTCAGATCTCTTGACAAAATTGTATTTACGAATTCTTTCAATGATGTAGATAATTTCAGAACACACAATCTGCCTTCAAGGATACCCGTGACAATGTTTACAATCAAAGTACTTCTGTGTCTCTGTAATTAATCACTGCAGTGCCTGATACTTAATTCACAGAATGTACTACCACTTCGGTAGTTCCTGACCACACTGTGCTTAACACTCAATGCACTACTTTAGTATCAGTACATAGACTGTGTACGTTACTGCCGGGAATCTTCCCGTAGGCAATCAACGATTACGTACGTACACTGTGAGTATATGCTTACGTTTATCGGACCCATATTACTCCTTTGTGGTACACAATTTAATTATGTGCGTACATGCAACCTGCGCAATTTCGCGTCTCACTAACGTGTCCATATACAAAGATCCAGGTAGCGTTAAGAGGTTGGGTGCAAGTCTTTGAATTCCAAAATTAGATCTAGAACTACATTCTGCGCAGACTCGAGTATGAAAAACCACTGCACCAATGGCTTCATTCTTCTTGCAAAATAATGCTGAGGGATTTATATACCAGTGTTTTGTAACACGTAAATACCTCGCGGATGGTGAGCTATCAGTGTTGGTATTCAATAACTCGTAATTGACGTCTTACCGACCAATAGTCCACTTACAGTATCATTGAAGTGTGGTTCCTTTCCTTGCGTAATATTCCGATTAAAAGCTTCGAAATGCCACAGTTGGTGATGTGACGCTCTTTTAGGGGCAGTTGGACCGTCATTATATCGCTGGCTTGTACAGATAATGTAACTAATTTTCGTTACCACTCACGAATGATTCAGTCACTCGTTTGTTTACGGTTAGAAATGCTGAATAGTTAGTCAAATATCGTGATATCAGATATTGTTCTACTGACAGTTCAATAAAATATTCCCTCGACCTTGATGCCTTCTTTCTTTTGTCTTGTACATTTTTCCAACTCCAAGCCAACAAGTTATTTGCCAACTCAGAAGTGCAATTTTAGTTTACGTATTTATCAGTTTCAAACAGCTGTTTCTTTTTCTTTTCCTATTAAGAAAATTAGTATTGCATATTTCTTTATACCTGTTGGCTGTACAGATTATTTGCTCTTTTTATTTACATAAAAAATATGCAAGCGATCATTTCCACCTAGATAGACGTAAAACATGCAAGTTGTATTTGTGGACGGTTACTCTCTAACGCGGCTGAAAGAGAATTACTATCGTCTTTGTAATCTCTGTTTCCTAGGTGTCTTTAAAAATGTTAATTTAAGTTTTTTCTATTGGACTCGAGATTAATGAGGGAAAAATTGTGTTTACTTGAAATGAAGATGAGGGAGGTGATTTTTAATTTTTATTAATGAAATCTTCATTTGATGTTTATTATCTTTATAGCAGTTTATCGTCGGCCGAGAACGAGTGGCAGCAAAGCTAAACACTCGAACCAACAACGATAGTGAATAATAATGAAGAATGCAAAAATAATTCCCAGGCCCGTGCTGTGTGGCCGCGGTCCAGCAGATACCGCCACGTTCTGACACACCACGGCGGGGCGCGGATTCCTGAGCAGGAAAGCAACTGCCGGGAGAGAACCCACGACCCCTTACGTCGGTCCAGTAGTCAGGACTCAGTAGAGGACACGGCAGTCAAATACTGTCTCAACACGAGCAGACGTCACTGGGAAGGTCTTGAAAAAAGTGTAGTAATTGGTGTGGTAGGGTGTGTTCTCACAGTATGAGATGCAATACCTAGTCTTTACATGACGAATAGGACAGTGTTTCCAGTTGATGCAAAAGTTTATGAACGTGGCTTTTCTGGAACGAAATTTTTCAGACAGGACTATACAAAACTACTACGGCTTTAACACTTTCGTGTGGTGACCTACATTGTTGACCGTACTGCAGTTACACTGAAGTGGCAGAAATTAAACTTGGTGTTTGACGCTAGACTGAGACTCAGCTTGTGGAGATGGCGTTTTGGTATAACGATATTCTTGCGTTGTTGTTTTGTAAGAAATTGCGCAGGTATATTAAGTGTTTGGTGGATTTTTTTCTTTGGACCTAAGTTTCGATATAAAGGCAGTAAATGCGGCACCAAAGCGCCGATAGTGTAAAACCGGATACAGCAATTGCCTGAGCCAATGACGGCACAGGTAACGCCCTCTTATTACAAACTTTGTTAAATAAGCTGTGCGGAAATGACGGTTACTGCAGACACTGCTGCCACAAAATAACCGTTGCGGCCGCCGCACTTGGCCCACCACAAGGGAGCAGACAGAAAAATTTAAGCACTTGCATGGATACCAGAGCAGTACACAGTCAACTGAATCGCTAAAATGAATGGCCAGATCATACGAATTAATTACGCTATGTGCTGCATTCTGCGCAAGACTGTAATCAAAATAACTGTGGGAAATGCAAGCGGCGACCATTTAGAGTTAAAAGGACTTGTAATGCCGGAAGTGCATGTAATGTGTTTAAGGATACACTCTGAGTCTATGAATTGCTGTAGCCTTGACGATCGTATCCGATTTACACATACGGCGCTGTGTAGGTAATTTCTGTATCGACCAAAAAGGGGGGTGGACTGTTAGAGCATGGTTTGCATTAAATTGCAAAGTAGGGCCTCGAGGTATTAAAGTAGGCGCTTACGATCTCAGTCTCGTGAGTGAGCGAGGCTGAGCGGTTGTAGAGTCAAGCGGCGGACGGAATTTTTTATTCGGAATGCGGCGTTCTGCGGCAGGAAGCGTTGCGTGTGCTCGCTTCTCGGAAAAAAGAAATAAAAAGCTGCACGAGGCGCGAAGGCCACGGCTGGCGGCGGTAGAGGAGGGGGGAAGGGGGGTCACGTGACGCCGCCCCGCCAGTTCTGGAACAGTCGCTGGAGAGGCGGCGCTCGGCTGATGGACGGCGGCCCAGTTCTGACGGCGCAGCCGGGCTTCCAGCAGCTTTCCTGCCGCTCGGCGACAACACCAGAGGAAGGTGAGGCGGGCAGCTGGGCGGCTGGGGTCCGCTGGATTACTCGGAAGCGGCGGGTGTTGTTCTGCACGCTTTTCTCTCGTCTGTCGCGTGATTCGCGACAGAGCAACGTCAAGAAACTCCTCCCGTGTCTTACCTTAAAAAATTAGGGTCGGTTCGACTGGTGAATAGTGTGCTACATTAGCGTGTCGAGTGTTTAGTATTTTATTACTCGTTATCGCCTCGTTACAGTCGTTTAATCGCAGATAACTTGAGCGAGAATAACGCGAAACGAACGGAAAACAGCGCCACAATCAGTTGGGCGGTGTTTCGATGTGCCCGTGTAGATTCCTACAGAATTCTCGTGCCACATTGTCGGAAACGGAACCGACGCGTTCCTGATTACGTCACTGCAAAGAAACAACCAGTGTTCGTAGAACGCAAGTATGCGAAAATCATCGAAGTCATCACTTGGGACGGAGTGAGTTTCAGTGCGACACCGCGCCCTACGCCTTTGCCTCCTGTCCAGCAGCCGTGGCTACCTGGAACGCTGGACCTCTAGTCCCCCCCCCCCCCCCCCCCCCCCCAGCCATGGGCGATTCCAGGTTGCAATTTTTTTTTTCCGTATTTCGGTTACTTCGGCCGACTTTAAACGTCAAAAATGTGGTAATGTACTGATTAAGAGGTATAATCTGCCACGCAGTAAGAAAAGTATCACGTAATCATCTTGTGGTGCAGCTCTTCTTGTTGTCTCCATGCTTGCTAAGAAATTGGGATGAGAAGTTCCGCCTTATGCAAGACACCTTTTTTCTTTGTTTCACCCATACATGTTTCAGCACTTTTGTGCTTTAGTCAGTGGGTTCTATTTCTATTTTTAACTGTAAATTTGTTCTTAACATATTAATATTTGTGTCGTTTACAGCATTATGTAAAAGTTGCATTTATAACTTAATTGGCGAAAAGTGGGTGTAATCATGAGTAACATACGTTACATGATATTATTGTCCACTTATTTTGGCAGCTGTTCTGCTACACAATATACAACTTGTCATCTGCAAACAGCAAAACGTAATTTATTTTTTGTTTGTTATGCATTTACGAACGGAAATAAGACTGTATCACGTTTTCTTTCCGTAACTTACAGTTTTGAAGTTCTGGTACGCTTCCCAGTATTGTTGGCGAAGTAAATAGGCTTACTTATGTGCCTGTGTTCGCGTGGCAATGCAGTTTGTCAAAACATGGGCGGAGTTTTCGCTGCCATTACGTGTTGTTGTGGCTGTGTGGCGTTCATTTGTTTCGTAGCGTGTTCTGCTGGGTGAGGCGCGCGAGCTTCAATTACATTTGGCGTTAGGCTGCGTTCACACTGCCGGCCGGGCCGAGCCGAGCCTGGCCGGGCCGCCGCCCGCTTCGATATCAAACACATGGTTTTGAATTGCGGTGTTCACACTGGCGGCCGGGCCGCGCCGACACGGCGTGAGCCTCCCGGAGCCGAGCCGACGACATTCCGAGTGTTTAATATTGCCGGCGCGAGCCGACCGCAGGCGCTAGCCTGTGGAGCAGCACTACAGCTTCTGCAGTACACGCATCACACGTCTCCCTGCTGCTTTCATCACAAGTGTGACTGCACACGTCTTTTATTTTAAGATGTTACCTCACATTTCACAATCAGTGAGGAAAAATTACGTTTATTATAATGATACATGCGAAATTACTTTTATTTCATTTATTTAATCTACATGCATTTACAACAATAGCTTGCCAGCGTTCGCGGCATTGCCGCCACTGAATAGTTCGCATTTACTTGTAAACGGAGGCAGATATGAGTGTCACTGAGGGACGGAAATGTGTCCCTACCAGATGACAATGTATTGTAAAGTCATGTTGTGGCACGTTACTATAAGCTGTTGTCTGTGACATCTTTTTGCGATGTTCTTACTTCAATGGATGCAGAATAACATATACATGACATTAACTTGTGTCCATCAATTTGGTATCAGAATTTCGGCTAGTATGACAGTAATGATGCAGTTTCCAGATTATGGAACGAAGTAACCAAGGAGTGTGTTTCAGATAGTACGCACAAATATAAATTATTTTCCTTTATAATTCTATTTGTTTTATTTACAGTGAAATGAGATACAAAAAAATACAGTAAATAGCAAAGTAATTTCAATTCCAAAATTTATTTGAGAGGTTTTTTAATTATTTTAAGTTGCATTTTTAACGAAATATTCAACAAAAGTGTTCCTGACAGTTTTCGAACGTAATGTGGAATTTCTGTTGAATGTGGCACCAGCTGTCTGCATATCAGCATTGTTACAAAACTTTTCAGCTTCAACATTGCATCCTTCTCTGTCAATGACAATATTATTAACTAGACAAATGCAATTGACTATGTGATCAGCTACGTCAACGGATGTTTCAATTTCCTTCCTCAGTAGTCTTCATTTATTGGTCATTATACCAAATGCACATTCAACAACTTTTCTTGCTCTGGAATGCATATCATTGTATAGAATCTTCTCGTTGTCCAAATTTCTGCGAGGAAAAGGTCTCATCAAATTCTCTAATAAGGGGTAAGCTTCATCTCCCAAAATAACGTACGGTAGTTCCTGACACATTCCTTCAAGTCTTGTTGGTGGCGGTAATAACAGCTCCCCATTTGTAAGTTTCTTATATAACATACTTTCTTTAAACACGCCTGCATCAGACTGTTTACCGTAGGCACCAACATCCACAGCTATAAATTTGTAATTTGCATCAGCAACTGCTTGGAGTACAATCGAATAATACTGTTTGTAATTGTAAAACATGCTGCCAGAAAGTTTAGGACATTGGACACGTATGTGCTTCCCGTCTATACATCCAACACAGTTTGGAAATCCCCATCTCGTATGCATTTCACTGGCAATTTCTTTAAATAGAGAAACAGTTGGCGTTGGTAAATGAATGGGGGCAAGTGACTCCCATATGGCCATACAAACGTCTTTCACCAACACTGATACGGTGGACACTCCTAATCGGAATGACGATGCTAGTGCATGAAAGGAGATGCCAGTGGACAGATACCTGAGAAAAAAAATCGTAAAATGTGTTACTCAAGTGTGGTGTTGGGCGAAGTTTTTACAGTTTTCTTTGCACAGTAGATATTTACTTAGTCCATGTCATTTCATAGTTATACAACAATAAATAATTAAAGAGACATTTTCTTGCATCCTTCTATATTCTTTCAATTAAAATAATGAAATCGAAATGCAAAGACCTGAGAGACAGTTACAGAGAATAACTTGTATAACTTGGCAAAATAAGGTCATGTGATCCAGGGAATAGTATATTAAAATGCAATTCCACTCGGGCTTTGTTCTGTCATATGATTTTCCTAAGTTCCAAGAGCTATGCACAGTTCCTTACCAGTGGAAATAGAACCACTGAGTCAAAGGGCATATCAGTCTGTCTATCTTACAAGGTAATGAAAAGAATTCTGTGAGGTCATCAGTGGCTCCACATGATGAACCATCACCACTGCCAAGCGCTGCATCATGAAGAAAAACGAAGAAAAAGTTGGAAAATTCTGAAGGAGTGTATCTGCGATTCTTCGTTGAAGGCACAGCAAGACATTACCCAAAATGACGAAGCTAATTACTTACTGATGATTCTCAGGAGTCCCATAAACTCTCTTCCCCTCAGAGGTAAGCGTTTGTGAAATTTAAAATACAAAAGCATGACTACAATTAATTGGAGGTAGTGAATGCTGCACAAAGTTCTACTGCAAACCAAAAAGTGTGTACTAACGAATCTTACCCTATCGTTATACACAATTTTTCTTCTGCTGTTATACTTCTGCGAAAATTTGTGTTCTGTTTCGAAATTTTGTCTTGAATGTTCTGCAGCACATACTGAAATGTATTATGATTCATTCTGTAATATGAATAAAATTTTTCAGGATAGTTTTTAAATTCTTCGTGGAAAGAAATAAACTCTCCTAAATGTCTGTCGCTATTTATGGGATGAATCCATAACCTCCTAGTTCTTCTGTACTTCAAAACTCGACGAGTAACTGCAGAGTCAAAACAATACCAATAAAAGAGTGAAGACATTGTTCTACACGACAGCACACACTAGCCAAAGGCGAGCAACTGTTGACTGCAGCTGCGTTTTCTAGTGACTTGCTTGTCAGCTGTCGAAGGGTGGGGATTTTTTTTAATTTATTTATTTGGCCTTCGGCAACTAGCAGCCATTTAGCCAAAGAGTAGGGATTACCTTGACGGTGCAGCGCAGCCCGCCAAGGAAGGAAAAAAATAATGAAGAACAATGAAAGGCACGTCTGTGTCGATCTACAGTAGTTTCATTAACTCTCCATTATACAGAATTGCGCTTCAGTTTCTGCAGTAAACGTATCACAAATCTCCAGTTTGTTTTTGTGATTAGTTTTACACCACTGATCACTAGTAATTAGTTTTTTTTTCTGTCCTGCATTATATGACTACATTAAACCAAGCTGTAACCGCTCGAACTCCGTGGCTTGCGGACGCGGCACTGACGCCACTGAATATCTCGCATTACTTGTGACCAGAGACAGATATCAGTGTCATTATCATTTCAAAAACTTTTTGGTACTTTTAGCTACATTTCATACGCAACAATGTATGGTCTAAAACGGATCTAACAGTAAGCTGCCCGCTACATAACATTTTCACTACAAGATCTGTAAATCAAGTGCACAACGTTGACAAATAGCATCATTTAACAATGACTGTTAAGAAATACGAAAAGATAAATGATTCAATACGAAGCTAAGATGTTACACTAGCACGTGTACAAAAATCAGATTTTTTAGCCGCATAATTTCTTCAAAATCGGCTGGGAAGCGTTACGAAACTAAGAAATCACGCGAAACGAAAAGTAGACTTTTTCTTTTTTCACGACGTAAGTAACGCTTTTAAGAAAAAAATGAGTTCATAAAACGATGTGGCGCAGTCTTATATACCTCTAAGAATTTTTAGAACATGAAAATCGGAGAAGTGGATTTTCCCCCATTCCGCCGACCCGGCTCGGCGCGGCGCGCAGTGTGAATGCCCTACACGTCGGCCTGAGCTGGCTAGGCACGAGCCGAGACAGTACGCGTCAGCCCGGCCCGGCCCGGCCGGCAGTGTGAACGCAGCCTTAGTGGTGTGTGTGTGTGTGTGTGTGTGTGTGTGTGTGTGTGTGTGTGATGAGTACTGGGGCAGAGAGAGAGAGAGAGAGAGAGAGAGATAGAGAGATAGAGATAGAGAGAGAGAGATAGAGAGAGAGAGGATATTTTGTGTGTGTGTGTGTGTGTGTTATTTGTATAGTTCTTCTATTGTAGCGAAGAGGGTTTTGTTGCACAGTGATGTGTATTCATTGAGTACTTTCTTTCCTTGGGCTATTGATTTTTGGATGTGGTAGTTTTCATCTATAGTTAATTTTTGGTATAGGCTGCTGCTAGATTTTAGGATGTGAAGGTCAGTTGTTGGGTGGTGGTTGTGTGCTACCAGGTGGTCTGCAAATGTTGAGTGTGTGCTATTGCTTTTCAGTGCTCTGAGGTGTTCATTATATCTGGTTCTGAAGGTCCTGCATGTTTGGCCCACATATACAGATTGACAACAGTTGCAACTAAGTTGTCAGAGTTGGTGGTCTTTCTTCCGAGTCTGCTCTGTATTGTGTTGTTGGTTCTGTACGCTGTGTTCTTGTTTCTTTAGTATCTTACCCACCCTGTGTGTGGCCTTGTTGTTGTAAGTCATTATGTGCCATTTGTTGCTTACTGTCTGCTGATTTGTTGTGTGATGAGTTGTCTTTGTATGCATGTGTGTGTGTGTGTTTGATGGTTATGTGCTGTTTGTTTTTGTATTTTCTGGTTTATTTTGTCTACTCTCTTTGCGTCATATTGATTCGCCTTTGCAATTTGCTTTATTGTGTTCAGTTTTTGTGTGTAGTCATGCTTGTTTGTGGGTATTTTGTTCAGCCTGTGAAGCAAATATCTGAAGCTGGCCTCTTTGTGAGATATGGGGTGATTGGATTGGTTATGAATAATGGTGCTGGTGGGTGTGGGTTTTCTGTAGATTGTCAATTCATGTTTGTTGTTTCTCTTGTGTATAGTGAGATCTAAGAAATGAAGTTTTTCATCTGTTTGTGTTTCTATGGTGAATTGTATTTGTGGGTGGATGGAGTCTGTTATCATGAAGTTCTTTTATGCGAGACAGTGGTTCATCTATTAAGCAAATTAAGTCATCTATGTATCTGTACCAATATATTATTTTGTACTGTTTTGGTATTACTATTTTGTCAAAGATTTGTTATTCCATCTGATTGAGGAAAATGTCAGCTAGGAGGCCACTGATTGGGGATCCTATGGGTAGTCCATCTTGTTGAGAGTAAAATCTGTTGTTGAATGTGAAGTAGTTTTGTTCTATGATGAGCCTGAGTATGGCTAATATTTCTTGTATATTTGTTGTGGGTATGTTTCCTTGCAGTTGGAGGTTTCTTTCTATTATGTTGATGGTTTCTTCTGTTGGGATGTGTGTGTACATTGACATTATATCAAATGAAACCAATGTTGCCGTGTTTGGTATGTTTTCATTTCTAACTTTTTCTAAGACTTCTGTTGTCAGTATATTTGTATATTGTCTGTAGCAGAGTGTGTGTGTGTTTGGCTAAGTGGTATTTTGGGGCTTTGGTTTAGTTTATTAATAGACATATGGGTATTCCGGGTTTGTGAACTTTAGGCAATGATTTTAGGGTGGGGGCCTTGGGATTTTTCTGTATCATTTTTTTTCTGTGTTTCTGTGAAAATTGTTTCTATGTTTCTCAGGGTTTTCTGTAACTTACTTTGGTATCGGTTTCTTGGGTCACTGGTTAATTCTGTGATGTTGTTGCTTTGGATGAGTTCTAATGTTTTGTGAATGTATTCCTGTTTGTTTATGACTACTATTGAATTACCTTTGTCAGATTTTGTGATGATGGCATTTTCTTGTGTTAATTTATTCTGTAGTTTTCTGTAGGTTTTTTCTTCAAGAGACCTAGTGTTTTCTATTATGGTGGTTTTGTTCTCTTTGATTATGTTTCTTATTTCCTCAGCAATTAATTCTCTTGTTAGCTTTGCATTGAATTCAGATGTGTTTAGTCTTTCTTGTTGCTTTATGATGTTTTCAGTTTCTGTTATGATATTTTCTACTGTCCTGTGTGACACCACTGTGTTAATGTTATGTTTGGGACTCTTTTCAAGTAGGCTGCTTTCTTGTTCAGATAATTTTATGTCCGTTAGATTAATCACTGTTTTGTGAAAGGTGGGTTTGTTGTATCGATGGTGGTATTGGTGGGTGTTTGTGTGATTTAACATTTTTGTGAGTTTCTTTTGTTGGATTGTCTGTTTTCTGCCTATTATGGTATCTGTGTGTTCTAACCCTGTACATTAGTTCATCAAAAAATGGTGGGTGTGTTAGGTGATTAGCTAGTTCTATATGCAATCTGTATAATTCAATATTCAGAGTCTGTTTCTTGGAACACAAAGACTGGATTTCTTGCTTTATCCACATGATTTCTGCCTTACGTTTTGTCTGCTGTGCTGCTGGTGACATGTTGTTTACAGTTATTGTTATATAGTTAGGTATAATTTTATAAGCCAAACATAGTTTATTGAACTTAATGTTGAGTACGGTTTTATGAAATCTGATGGTTGTTCTGATATTTGTTGAAGAGCTGCGATGGAAATACCTGGCTTGGTGTAGAAATAATCATCTTGTGGTGCAGTTCTTCTTGTTGTCTCCGTGATTGCTAAGAAAATGGGATGTATCACAGCTGGAAACTTGACGTGTCTTGAGGTGATGTAACTCAGAGTTCTGAAATACATGCTCGTCATTCACCCAGTACTTCGGAATGATCGCAGTTAGCGACCCGGAACCAACTTCAGACGACATTTCAGACACTTGAGATAAATTGCCCTAATGTCACCCCGCCCCACAAACATACACACACCCACATAAACATGCGCGCGCCCTGGGAGATTTGCATGTCGAACATTTAGTCGTGCGAGAGACTTTCTTTTGTTTCAAAAGGGGTGTCAACTAGCCACACTGTAATCCAGCTGTGTTTCAGAATGAGAGCACTTGCCCACCTCAAACACACGTTATGAATAATTTCAAACCGTTCCTAAACTCCCCTAATACATGCGTAACATAAGATATCACACGTGTTAACTCATTTATAAAGCAGCCAGTCGTCGGGTGCTGTTTCGTGTGTCAGCATTGCGTGTCCTGTAATCCACTCGTGAATCAGAACCCGTGACATCATCCCGACATGGTTGTGACGATGAAACGCAGCACTTGCGTTCATTTCAGTTTTTTGTTGTTGTGGTCTTCAGTCCTGAGACTGGTTTGATGCAGCTCTCCATGCTACTCTATCCTGTGCAAGCTTCTTCATCTCCCAGTACCTACTGCAGCCTACATCCTTCTGAATCTGCTTAGTGTATTCATCTCTTGGTGTCCCTCTACGATTTTTACTCTCCACGCTGCCCACCAATACTAAATTTGTGACCCCTCGATGCCTTAGAACATGTCCTACCAACTGATCCCTTCTTCTGGTCAAGTTGTACCACAAACTCCTCTTCTCCCCAAATCTATTCAATACCTCCTCATTAGTTATGTGATCTACCCATCTAATCTTCAGCATTCTTCTGTAGCACCACATTTCGAAAGCTTCTGTTCTCTTCTTGTCCATACTATTTATCGTCCACGTTTCACTTCCATACATGGCTACACTCCATACAAATACTTTCAGAAACGACTTCCTGACGTTTATATATACTCAATGTTAACAAATTTCTTTTCTTCAGAAACGCTTTCCTCTCTACTTCGACCACCATCAGTTATTTTGCTCCCCAAATCGCAAAACTCCTTTACTACTTTAATTGTCTCGGTTCCTAATCTAATTCCCTCAGCATCACCCGACTTAATTCGACTACATTCCATTATCCTTATTTTGCTTTTGTTGATGTTCATCTTATATCCTCCATTCAAGACACTGTCCATTCCGTTAAACTGCTCTTCCAAGGCCTTTGCTGTCTCTGACAGATTTAAGGTATGTTGTCCAAGACGCGACGCACACTAGCGACTGCGACGGGTCGCTACGTGACGTCAGAAGTTGTCTGCTGGCGCATGCGCAGTTCGAGTTTGGGATGCGACGCGCGGCTGTTGCGGCAGCTGCCGCAGCACTGCACCAGTGAGCAGTGTTGCGACGGAAGTCGGACGACACAAAGACGTACAGCTGCCAGAAAGATGTCGAGCCAGTCAAGGAAAACTGAAATGAGCCACTCACAGGATGTGATTCCCTGTGAGCTGGTCTCGCAACACCCTTGCCTTCACAATTTGAAGAACCCTAAATATAGAGACACTACGTTCAGAGACAGAATTTGGGAAGAAATTAGTGCACTGTTGAAACTGGCAGGTGAGTGAAATATATAATATTTTCCCATTAATGCAAATTTTTCAGGCCTGTTATGAAAATCAGTATAATCCATGCAGATGTAGAATTAGAATGATGAAAATGAACTTGAAGGTCAATTTTCGCATTACTCTTTTTTGTGACGATAAAAATTGAAAACGGCAAGTACATTATACAATGAACAATCTAAAGTACAACGAGAAAGTTACATTTTACAATACCTTCACTTTGAAAGTAAACGGTAGATTGGTGTCTTGATGATACCTTCTAGTTGTGAAAAACCACCACCAGATTGTTGTACAGCTTTCTGTAATCAATAGATGCTCGTTTTTGAGGAAAGCGTTTCTCAACAGATTGCGCAAACAGTATGCTGCAATAAGTAATTTGTCACATTCACTTCAATTCATTGGTAGAAGATGGTGCTCAAAAAACTTGTGCCAAAAGTGCACTACTGTTTTACAAGGCCCTTTTGGTCTGACACAGTTCACAATTGAAATTCGTCTTTTGTAAATCCTGGAGTCATCTTTTGAGTGCAGCTTGGCAAGATTAAATGTTCATGTCATCCATAACGATGTATGCTGTCAGAATATAAGAATATGGAAGTTCATTTGGATGGGAATAAAGACTCAGTCGGCTATGAAAGTTGCCTTAGCTTGTTCCAAAAGTTTCTGCATGGCAGAAACTGACAAGTATAATTTGGGGAAATTTTGTGAACAAGCATGGACATTATTTCTTCCACATTTCTGCCAGTGTATACTGTAGACGTTCAGAATGAAAATTCTAGAGATGTTTAAGGTGTAACCCTATCTTGTTGTCAAGAACTTGAAACAATGCAATGACGCAAGCGTGCGCTTATTGTTAATAAACTTATCTTTCATTGGAATTTTAGGTGAAATGTGCAAAAACAGATGGAGGAATATTCGGGACTCGTATCAGAGAAATAAACGAGAAAGAAAGCTTGGAACAGGTTCAGATGCCTCAGCAAAACCACGAAAATGGGTTCTGCTTGATCACTTGGGTTTAAGAAACCTACGTTTCGTCGCATTTTAAATGAAATTGTCGTATTAGTAACTCATACAGGAGAAATATGACATAAAATGGTTTCATTAGGTCCAAATGTGTCAGCGAAACAAAACAAATGCATTCTCTATCGTGTGATGACCACACGATTCTCGTTGCGCGTCGCGTCGACAGAACTGGCGGCTAGTCGCGACGCTCCCGGAGATATATGAGCCCAAATCTCGGTAACGGAGTTCGATATCATTCTGATCTCAACTTTAAAAATAATTTCGATATGTTAGCTTCTTTTCATCGCCAACGATGTATGACCTAACGTGAACCATACGTAAAGTAGCCAGCGACCACATTTTTCACTGTACATAATTCAAATTTTATGCAGTAGGTTACTGGTAAATTAAGTATCGGGATAACTGAGACGAATATCGGAAAAATAGACACCTCATTATCAAACTGTGATGTGAAACTGTAAGATACGCAAACATCAATTTTTTGTGCCTTTTACTTTCCTCACAATTGATAGAGAAGTAATACACAGCGAGAAAAACACGCAAAACCGGAAGAGATACTTTTCAATTTTTTAAAGTAAAAGGAGAATCTGTATCGAAAAACTAACTCTGGGAGCCGATGTAACTTTGTTGCATTAACATACAGTATTTTTTACAGCAAGAAAATCGGAATTTTTATTTTTCTTATGTATTTGAATCCGCCGCCGCCGACCGGAGCTTGGGAAACAGCGACGACTCCAGTCGTCTTGCGGCCGTGTCGCCGTCTGCCAGGGTGGTGAAAGAGGAGGGGAGGGGGCAGCGTCGCAGTTGCAGCCAACTGTCGCGTCTTGCACAACGTAACTTTACTATGTCATCGGCGAACCTCAAAGATTTTGTTTATTCTCCATGCATTTTAATACCTACTCCGAATTTTCCTTTTGTTTCCTTTACTGCTTGCTCAATATACAGATTGAATAACATCGGGGAGAGGCTACAACCCTGTCTCACTCCCTTCCCAACCACTGATTCCCTTTCATGCCCCTCGACTCTTATAACTGCCATCTGATTTCTGTATAAATTGTAAATAGCCTTCCGCTCTCTGTATTTTACCCCTGCCACATTTAGAATTTGAAAGAGAGTATACCAGCCAACATTGTCAAAGTCTTTCTGTAAGTCTACAAATGCTAGAAATGTAGGTTTGCCTTTTCTTAATCTAGCTTCTAAAATAAGTCGTAAGGTCAGTATTGCCTCACGTGTTCCAACATTTCTACGGAATCCAAACTGATCTTCCCCGAGGTCGGCTTCTACCAGTTTTTCCATTGGTCTGTAAAGAATTCGCGTTAGTATTTTGCAGCTGTGACTTATTAAACTGATAGTTTGGTAATTTTCACATATGTCAACACCTGCTTTCTTTGGAATTGGAATTATTATATTCTTCTTAAAGTCTGACGGTATTTCGCCTGTCTCGTACATCTTGCTCACCAGATGGTAGTTTTGTCAGGACTGGCTCTCCCAAGGCCGTCAATAGTTCTAATGGAATGTTGTCTACTCCCGGGGCCTTATTTCGACTTAAGTCTTTCAGTGCTCTGTCAAACTCTTCACGCAGTATTGTATCTCCCATTTCGTCTTCATCTACATTGTCTTCTATTTACAGAATATTGTCCTTAAGTACGTATAGACCCTCTAATACTCCTTCCACCTTTCTGCATCCCCTTCTTTGGTTAGGACTGGGTTTCCATCTGAGCTCTTGATGTTCATACAAGTGGTTATCTTTTCTCCAGAGGTCTCTTTCTGTCCTGTAGGCAGTATCTATCTTACCCCTCGTGAGATAAGCCTCTAAATCCTTACATTTGTCCTCTAGCCATCCCTGCTTAGCCATTTTGCACTTCCTGTCGATCTCATTTTTGAGACATTTGTATTCCTTTTTGCCTGCTTCATTTACTGCATTTTATATTTTCTCCTTTCATCAATTAAATTCAATATTTCTTCTGTTACCCAAGGATTTCCACTAACCCTCGTCTTTTTACCTGCTTGGTCCTGTGATGCCTTCACTACTTCATCCCTCAGAGCTACCCATTCTTCTACTGTATATCTTTCCCCCATTTCTGTCAATTGTTCCCTTACGCTCTCCCTGAAACTCTGTACAACGTCTGGTTTAGTCAGTTTATCCAGGTCGCATCTCCTTAAATTCCCACCTTTTTGCAGTTTCTTCAGTTTTTAATCTACAGTTCATAACCAATAGCTTGCGGTCAGAGTCCACATCTGCTCCTGGAAATGTCTTACAATTTAAAACCTGGTTCCTAAATCTGTCTTACCATTATATAATCTATCTGATACCTTCTAGTATCTCCAGGATTCTTCTTTGTATACAACCCTCTTCATTTCAGTATTTTCACAATTTTATGGAACTAAGGCTGTGCTGAATGAGAGACCTGCTACGCTCCCATGCACCTCGGTTAGACTGAGGCGAAGGCTGGATTATCAGCAGGCGAATTCTCGAAGTTTTGTAGTGATGTTTTGCTTCGTGAAGTCAAATGTTGCATACTTCTCTTTCCATCTGTGACGTCACGTCTCCTGCTTTGAGATTAGCTGATGAAAGGGAAGCTATCAGACACAACACATTTTTGTACTATGCAACGCTGCAGTGCTTTGTTTTGGCTGTTCTTGTGTTAAAATTTGCGTGAGAAGTCCAAGGCGTGTTGATAGAGCAAAGCACAAGGGATCTCTCCGAAACGCCTCGAGTTCTGTGTGGCTTTTTGTGCAAAAAATTTGCCGCAATCGTGCTTCGGCGTTAATAGCATTCTCTGTTACGAAATAATGGGCGAGTGTGACGCTGTCACTTACAAACTTCTTTACTTGAGGTTCAAATGACACGATTAAAGAGCAGTGTAAATTTTCACGTCCAGCCTACAACGACGGTAGAATTTTGTCATTTCCAGTGCAATAACGGCAAGACTAGGCGTAGACTACTCTGTTATTAGTTTTCCTGAAGGGACTGAATGGCGTCAGAATTAAAACATTTGCGCACATATTTGCTACATATGTTCGAGAGAAATCTATAGCAAATTTCATTTTTTTTAGCCCTCTAAGGCTTATCCGTTGGTGGTCAGTCACTGTTTTGGAAACATGGGCAGCCGCTGACATTACACATCTTGAGACTTACGCAAGACAAAAAGTAATGAAAATGACCCGTTTTGAAGAGTTCAGAAATGTTGTGTATAAGTTAAACTGCATATCGTCGTAATACGCAAGTGAGAGTAACAGAAGTATTAAATACGAAATTATAGCTTCGCAAACAGGTAGATAAACCCAGCGACTGCCCAGTGTGCTCCCTACATCCAATCGTGGCAATATTCAGAACATGGTACCTCTACTTCAGCAAAAGCACCGTCCTCCGGGTTTTGTGCGTAAAACGTGCTTGGTGGTGCGTAGAGCTGGCCGCATCTTGGTCGTGAGTAGTTACAGAGTAAACAGCAGGCAGGCACCGCATTCTGCATATTTTCTGTATCACTTTTTAAAGGACTGGAATGTGGAAGAGAGAGTCGGAAACACGTTCTCCACAGTTCTTAGACAACGGGATTGGCGATAATAGCAAACCACCTTCTCAGAATTTAGTACCTTGAGACTATAGGGATCAATAAAATCGTGCCTTACGCAGAAGGCATCTCTCCTGCAAAAACTTACGGCAGTTTGTGACCTATGACACAAGATTCACACGGTACTCTTAACTTTTCTTCGGTTTGTTGCAAATACTGTGTTTCGCACAACGCCACCATCAGGTATCCCGTCATTGGTTCCAAAGCCTCCATAGTGAACTCGTAATTTGCGTTTACTGTTGCAAGCAGCACCATGTTACAGTAGCCATTGTAGTTGCCACTCTCCAAGAGGAGGGAGGATAAACGCGCACGTGTTCGCCGTCGATATGATCGAGACATTTCGGAACTCTTTTGCATTGTAAATCCATCCCTCCTGAGACCTTGGGAACTGTAACATAGGAAGGAAAAACACAGCTACATATAACGTCAACCTTTTTTTTTTGTTTTTTAATTTACAACCTACCTCCATGTGTTCATTTATCAAAGCATAGAAAATTGCGGCACAAGTATCTGGCATAATTTTCGAGAGACCCAGTTGTGAAATAGCAACACAATGCTGCAGATGACGGTATGTAGGGCCAGTAGCTAAGTACCTTAATGTTGGTGCTGATTTCTCATGCGGTGCCGCAGCTCTCGCCATCTGTGTCTCCCGTCTTTGTAGTAAAGGGCTCACGAAGGGGGAGCAAGTGCTGGTAAGTTTCTCCATCCATTCTTAGGTAATTGTCGAAATCACCACACTCCAAAACTGGCAACATTTCTAGGTGAGAGACTCTCCTCTCTTCTTTGCAGCCATTTCTTCGTCGAAAATGTTGGTGTCCTCCTCCTCTTCTTGCTCGAGCAGCCGTACAGTTTCAGAACCGGAAGTGCGCACAGCGACAGCCAAACGACGTCCTCGCCCACCCTGACGCGCTCCACACAGCAGGCTGACAGTCGGTGCGCGAGCAGCCGCGGTCGAGCGGTTCCGCCACCGAAAATCCGCGCGTTTTCTCCCGGGAGAAAGTGTCCTGTGGAACAGCGCTTCGTGCGAACAATTTACCCGCGGCGGGAAATGCGCGCGCTCCCGCCTACGCCCTGACAGCTTCCCCCGCGCATTTTCCCCCGCGGTAAAACGCCGTGTCGCATAGCGCCGACGGGGAAACTGCCCGGGACGCTGAGCGCAGAGACGTGCTGAGGTTGGGCGGGTGGGAGGGAGGGAGTGGGAGCCGCTCCACGCCCTCAGGAGTGGAGGGACGGCAGTCGGGCTGGCAGAGGCCGAACCACGCAGTGGGGTGGCGAGTGCCAGTTTGTTCAGCTCTTCCAGGCGAATGGCGGTGCTGAACTCACGGATAGTAATATTCCCGTGTCACGACAGGGTGACGAGCGAGAATATTACCGGATCGCTGCTGAATGGCTGTTTCTGAGACACTCGCCACTGGCCAATCTCTATTCTCAGAGTGCGCGTGTCCGTGACGTCCACAAATGCGCCAATACTTTGTCAGTTGATTTTGATTCATATATTCTGTTAGGAAAACATTATCTCGTCTCTTCTTCATTGGCGTTCGTATATGAGCAACTTACTTTCTGGAGTTGAGGTTTAAGAGTGCCGTTGGCGGCTGCTCCACACGTGGTACACCTTCGGTCGTACAGGGCGGCGCGAGGCGCACACAGACTGTTTCTGCAGCGTCGTGGCGTATCCCCAGTCCAGACCAAATGCTGCCGAAGCTGCCGACACAGGCTGCTTGTAACACTGCAACCGGTTGTACGTAGCGTGTGCAATCAGATACCAAATTTGGTATATTACGTACTATGCCCCAAAAGAGCAAATAGTCCTGTCCCGGAAAAGCCACGTATAACACTTCTGTCAAATACAGCTACTGTTATACCATAACCTCAAAACTGGAGGCAGTTCGTATAGTGAAATTATTTTTATTCGAGCAATTATAGTATAAAGCAACTGAGCAGTGTTACCTTCTGACAGGAATTTTGTTATGTTGACAGTGTTGTACCTAACGGAGGTGGTTTATCGGAAGTGAAACACAAAATTACGTAAATATTTAAACAGTAACAAACAATATCTTACCGGTCTACACTGTTCAAAGAATAAAGAAAACGGTCGCCAGCCTAATTAGGCAAGAGAACGATTGACATTCTTGTTCAACAAAATAGGTGTGAGTAACTGTAACGGACCAACACAACATATACTTTGCCACACGCGAGTGCAATGAACTCTGGCACCTGAATATAGCATGTTCACGTTAAGGCTGGAGCTACCAAATCAGAACAAACTATTTGCATAAATATAACAGATAACAAAACACACTATTACCTTGAAGACTCAGTGCTCTCAATATCGTTACTACTAATATTCACTGTAGAATCGTAAATTGGACACAGCTTTAATATTACTTTTCAGACAAATTCCTATCTGACATGAAATATGGATATGGTCCACAGCAAATTTAGTTACTCTGCGTAGATTAAGTCTCTCGCTACTAAGCACCTTTCGACTTAAAATGAAAATTAAATGGAATTAACCAACAGATTACTCCTCACTGTCTTTTGAATAAACAAATTATTGTTTTCATTGATAGTGGTCTTTCTATGAATCGTTATCTAGCATGAGCACAATAGACAAACTGTTGCTCCTGTTACACCATTAATGGTCACTTTTAATACACAAGAGGAACCCAATATTGTACAAAATTTCACTTGAATAGCAAGAATAGTAGAAACTACTTTGAGTGGAAAGGAGCCCTTAATCATGACCACTGTAGCAGAGCATACTAAACACAATTTCAATACACTAAAGAAACAAGGCCTTAACAAGTATGAACATGTAACCTGCAATAGTATTAGTTCTCAACTCTTACTGCAGTAGGACACAACTCGATGTGGTTATAAGACAACAGCTCGCCTTTGGTTGATTTTCAACAGACTGCACTGTCATCATTTACTAAGCAAACTTCATAAGCCTCAGTTTTGACGACTTTCACTTTAGAAGTTGGCAATAAAATTTTAATAAGCAGTTTTAATAGAGAAATTATTTTCAGCAAGCATTATTTACTATATTACTCAGTTCTGCTCAAACACTGAGCTTTAATGTTCTTTCAATAAAGACACTCGGTAATCACTTTAGCATGGGAAGGACCCTAAGAGGTTGTGTGACTAAGAATAAAAAAATCGAGGTAGGTATAAGAGTTCGAGTATAAGTTACCTTGTATTTGTCCGCACTAAAACATCCAATGAGCTGATCCTTCACCATACACTTCTACTATTCCTTGGTTCCTTTTCAGTGGCTGCGCAATGTGGTGGCGATTGCATGTAGGTAGGTGGATTTGCAGGTAGAACTGCTGGACCCTGTCATTTCTTGGTGGAGACGATGGATATCAATTCAAGAATAGTTCCAGCTCTTTATCCAGCCATCCGAGGCATTGGAAAGCGCCACGGAAAGCCTCTCTCGGTACCAGCACAGTACACAACTTTTACGTGAGCAGTTGACAGTTTGGTAGCTCGGCCCCGACTGACTCTTGGTTCCACCTTTCTGTCCATGCCCACCACGTTTAGCGCGTGCTACAAAGTTCCGTTCCCGAGGGGAACCACAACACCTTTTACATATGAAATAACTTAAGAACCCTAAGTGAAGGTCAGCAGTTTACATAACAGCAAACAAACGTTTAAAAAACAGAACATTAGCATATATTGACATTTCTACAAAAAATTATTTCAACAAAATTACAATTATGTACATTAAGTTTTGTCTCCCTCCGAATGAGACAAAGAATTTAAATGATAGATACACTACATTGCATAGAATCAAACCATGACATCAGAGTTTTTACAAAGAAAGGACTATACAATTCTGTGTCATCGATTCAAACAACATCTCCAGAAACTCAACGATGTGACATTAAATAAAACAAAAGGCAAAATGAATCAGTAGAGCATTAGAGCTATGGTGTTACATGCTGCATATCGGCGGGCACATTTCTCTGTACGACATGCAGCCCGTCTTGTTCTCTCTAGTGTGTTAACTTTATTCACAAAAACGTGATACTTCTTTTCGGTAGTTATATGCAGACATCAGTTTAAATACGTACAACCAGAGACGAATTTCAAAATTATCGACATTTGCTGTGTTTTACCTATAAGGAAGACGCCGTTTTCACATCGTTTAAGTGACATCAGAAGACATCAATGTGTACGACACTGTCCTGCTAGCGTCATTCACGAGTGCAGTTTGCTACTGAGCTCGGAATGGAAATGAAATCTGCGTCCCTCTGTGCAAGAAATGAGAGTTGAAACTACCGCACGCGAAGCAGACAGCGTAATTTCGAAGTAGAGACAAATCGTTATCAAAGTATAAGTGGGCCACGTCACAGATGTATGCGCTTGTTCGCGCCCTGACAAGACTGCTGTGGGAAATCTTAACCCAATAGTCTCCGTCTTCGTCAATGCACGATAGTTCCAACTGCATATTCCAATGTATTCAACTAGATCCTTAATCGAGCTACAGTAACGCCTAGATATTCTGAAACAAATAGAACTCGATGGTTACAATGGCTGTGTCAATGCCATCTCTGTATCACATTACACTGCCCTTGGGAGATGCATACACTCTCGTCTCACGATTACAGCTGCGTAAATAAAGCGAAATGGATTCGCATTTCACGAATCTGGATTTACGTGAGCCGTTTGTGGCACATGGAAGTCTGTGCGGGATTCGGGTTAGAGTCCCGCTCCGGCAAAACGTTTCATGTTTCGCAAATAGCGGACGTCAATTCGGATTCGCGAAATGGGAATAAATTTCACAATAAATGTAAAACTCTTTCCGAGCTAGATGAACCACAGATCGGTGGTAACGTTTCTACTGAGGTTATGTTTGTCACACGCAAACAGATTGTCTATCGGAAAAACATCACAAATTGCAATTTTGTAAGCTTTTGTAGTGTGTCAGATGTGACACTTGCATATCTTCCGTATAAAGGAGGTAACAGAATGAACCGTGAACGCTGCAGGGTTGCGTATACTGTTGTAAAACTTGCTGACATTTTAATTTTGTGACGCACGGCAGATGAAGTTTGCCTATCTGGACATGTTTAAAGTTGTGTCGTAAGGCGTGGGCGGCTAGCTCAGCTTCCGCGCTGGAAGCCTCTTTCGGGGCACAAACGACACAACAGCCAGAATACTCGGGTGCGGCTGGCGTCCTGTTGTTGGCAGACAGGCGCGGGAGTAAACACTGTGTCTGCAAGCCTGGACACTGGGGAGGCACACAGCACAGCCGCCGGGAGAGAGCGGTCTGCCGCCGGTGGAGACACCTGCGTCCGCTGCGGCCAGCCCGGGCTGCACAGAGGCCGGGACTTCCCCGAGCAGCTGACGCAATGCGGCAACACCCGCGGAAAACTACTGGCTGCAGTTGGATGAGGGTGGGGAGCGGGGGAAGGGGAATGTGCGGCAGAGAAGGGGCGCGCCGGCGGAGCGCAGAAAGGCCCTGGTGCTGCAAGTACCCTCCACCACACACCGTAAAGCGGCTGGAAGTAGGTTACTTTCTCCTTTTGGATCACACCCCAGCTGTGCCGTGGGATTAGAATTTTCTCAGGTACTTGGCAAAGTGAGTTATGACATGGAAGTTGTATGCTTTGGGTTTTCCGCAATTTTGTGATTAAACCGCCCTTAATCCACTCACTCGGCTCGTACTGCTTCAGAGCGCAATTTCCAATTATTTTACACCTTGTCCATAATTCCTTCACGTCCATCATATCGAAATTAAATGATGCCTATTCATTGTCTCAAGATACTAACTAATACCTGCCTATCTACTATATCCATCATAGATATTCTCCTAGGCTTCGTGAAGCATGTGTTAGCTTCAGTAACCATCGTCCCTACGTTGAAATAGAGATCATCAATTCCTGTCCTTATAGTTGCAATATCTATAGCGTCAGGTCACTTTGTAGTTTCATTGTCTAAAACATTGCCAATGTGTGTGGGTTCCCGAAATAGCGGCTCAAGACAGTTCTCAGAAAAAGCGCAGTAGCACTTTCTCTTGCGATTCCACTTGGTTTTCTATCACATGGTCGCATCTTTCGATATCTGCTATTTTGACGTTTGTGCGATTATTAAAGGCGTAACTACGGACTAATATTCGTGAGTGAAACAGTTTTGGGAAAGGACGTTTAGTATTTTGGACTTTTCTCTGTAATCCAAGTTTTTGGGGTTTTCTGAGGAATTGGAAGAGGAGTTAAACGTAATGGACAGTGTCGTGGAAGGAAGATACAAGATCATCAACAAAAGCGATACAATGTAGCCAGACTATATTAGGCGATTCTGACGAAATTAGATTAGGAAAAGAGACGCTAAAAGTAGTAGGTGACCTTTGCTAGTTATGCTTAACTGATGGTAGACAGAGTAGAGAAGATATACAATGCACACTGGTAAGGGCGAGAAAAGCGTTTCCGAAGAAGAGAAATGTTTAAAATTCGAATATAAATTTAAATATTAAGAAGTCTTTCCTGACAGTATTAGTGTGTAGCCTATTCTGGAAGTGAAATGTCGACGATAAAAAGTTCAGACGGAAAAGGAACAAAGGTTTTAGATTGCAGTGCTACAGAAGAATGCACAAGAATTGATGTGTAGATCACGGAAGTAATGAGATACTGAATAGAATTGCCGCGCAAAGAAATTTGTGACACAACCTGACTAGAAGGAGGCATCAGTTGACAGGACACATTCTCAGGCAGCAAGGGATCCCCAATTTAGTAGTGGAGGGAAGTGTAAAACAGGGGGGTTGGGGTGGGCAGATGGTTTCGACCTATTTATTCACTTAAAGTGGGACTAAAACTTCCTGGTACCAGTACATCCTGTCAAGTTGGTAGACAGGATTTGACTTCTGAATTCGTTGAGTGCTGCACATAAGGCTCTCCTTACTCTAATTTAGTTCTGCTGTGGGGTTTTGGCCGCGCGTAGTTTTGCAGTGGAGCTGTGTTTGCCTCCTAACGCTGGTGCGGAGCCACGGCGGGTGTCGGCCCTCCTCCCTCACCACTCTGGCCGGCGCAGCCGTGCCGGAGCCGTGTCGCACAGTACTGCCGAACTCTGCCCACTGGAGCTCAAGACAGCCGCTGGTGGTATTTTCATGCTGAGCCCTCACATAACCTGCCGGCCTCTGTATGCGTATTTACAGCCGTACTGAGTGATGCTGAAGGGTACAGTTACCAGTTTGATCTCTTGCTTCAGACGTTGTTGTGGACCATAACAGTGCAGTGATACTTTAGAGGTGATTAATCTTCTACTTGTTGAATATTCTACTTTGGTAAAGTAAATAGTCAGCATCAAGGCTCGTCCGATGGACCCCGTACAACCACTCACACGAAGAAACATACGTAGCTAAAGACGGGAAAGTCGCACGGGTCATACCAATACTCAAGAAAGGAGATGGGAGTAATGCGATGAAAGACAGCCTCACATCACTGGAATCATTCTGCAGAATAATTTCGAAAATGAGTTACCTCAAAGAAAGCGATTTGTTCAGAATAAATTTCTTGTAAAGCACAACTAGCTCTTTTTTCACACCAAATAACGAGCGTTGTCGACAGAGGATCTCAAATCTATTCCATATTTATGAATTTCGAGAAGGCTCATGACAGCGGTCCTCACATGCAGCTTGTAATCGAACTGCGTGTCGCCGGCCTCTGTGGCCGATCGGTTCTAGGCACTTCAGTCCGGAACCGCGTTGCTGCTACGGTCGCAGGTTCGAATCCTGCATCGGGCACGGATGTGTGTGAAGGCCTTAGGTTAGTTAGGTTTAAGTAGTTCTAAGTCTAGCGCACTGATGACCTCCGATGTTAAGTCCCATAGTGCTTAGAGGCATTTGAACCATTTGAAACGGCGTGTCCAGGGAGTGCCTTCCCAGGTGTGCGACTGGATTCGTCATTTTCTCGCAGAAAGGTCGCAGTTCGTAGTCATTCGAGAAAAGTCATCGAGTAAAACAGAAGGTACATCTATGGTACTCCGAGGAAGTGTTGAAGGTCCTCTGCCGTTCCTGACGTACGTAATTGCTTTACTAGATAATCTGAGCAGCCATTTTAGACTGTATAAAATTGACATTTACCGTCTGGTAAGGTCAGCAGAACATGGAAACCAAATGCAAAATGATTTGGAGACGGTAACTTGTTTGTACGGATACTGGCAACTGATCCTACATAATGACGTGTTAAGCTTTATGCAAAACCGACTGAAATTACCATTACGGACAACTTAAATTGGAAAGAACACATAGAAAATGTTGTTGTGAAGGCGAACCAAAGAGCGCATTTTATTGGCAGAACACTTAGTAGATACAATAGAGCTACTGGAGAGACGGCCGACACCACGCTTGTACCAAATTACTAAATTGGTGATCCCTTGACGTCTCCTCCTTCGGAATGTTTGCTGTGGTGAAGGGATGCTTACCAGATGCGATTGACTGAGAACATCGAGAAAGTCCAAAGGAGGACAGTTTGTTTTGTTTTATTACTAAGTAGGGGAGAAAGTGTCACGGATATGACACGCGAGTTGCGATGACAATAAGTGAAAGGCCATTTCGTCGGGGCGAGATCTTTTCATGAAATTTAGTCACCAGTTTTGTCCTGCCAATACAAGAATACTTTGCTGCATAGTGAAATGACCATCGCAAGAGAATTAAAGTTGTCGTGGAACGTCTTGAAGTGTGCATTTTTCTCGCGCGCTCTTGGGAAAGTATAACGGGAAAGAATTAGTTGGAGGGTAATTCGATGAACCTTCTGCCAGGCTCTTAAGAGTGAATCGCGCCGTAATCATGTACACGGTGAAAATGTTGTGTGGCATAAATTATATGAATGATTCATCTGGAAAACTTTGTTGCATATTGCATGGTAAAATGTAAGTAAGTTCTTGCTGCGAAATTGGACGAGAAGCGTATCTATATTTTAGGGGTATCTTCGATGTACATCAGCTTCGGAAGTACAGTCTTACCTGTCGTCTCAGAATTAATTGGGGTGAAAGTCTGTCTACTTGATATGAGCTGATTTTTTATCTTTTTATTAATCAAATTTTTATTTGATGTTTATTATCTTTATAGCAGTTTACCGTCGGCTGAGAACGAGTGGTAGCAAAGCTAAATACTCGAACCAACAACGATAGTGAATAATAATGAAAAATGCAAAAGTAATTCTCAGGCCCGTCCTGTGTGGCCGCGGTCCAGCAGATACCGCCACGTTCTGACACACCACGGCGGGGCGCGGATTTCTGAGCAGGAAAGCAACTGCTGGGAGAGAACCCACGACCCCTTACGTCGGTCCAGTAGTCAGGACTCTGTAGAGGACACGGCAGTCAAATACTGTCTCAACACGAGCAGAGGTCACTGGGAAGGTCTTGAAAAAAGTGTAGTAATTGGTGTGGTAGGGTCTTTTCTCGCATTATGAGATGCAATATTCACTCTTTACATGACGAATAGTACAGTGTTTCCACCTGATGCAAAAGTTTATGAACGCGGCTTTTCTGGAACGAAATTTTTCAGGCAGGACTATACAAAACTACTATGACGTCAACAGTTTTGTGCGGTGATCCACAGTGTTGGCCTTACACTGAAGCGGCGGAAATTAAACTTGGTATTTGACCCTAAAGTAACTGCAGCTTACGGGGATGACGTTTTGGTATTCGGTTATTTTGCGCCGTTGTATTGTAAGAAATTGCGCAGGTATATCGAGTGTTCGGTGGTCTTTTTTGCTTTGGACGTAAGTTTCAATACAAAGTGAGCAAATGTGGCACCAAAGCGCCGATAGTATGAAACCGGATACGACGACTGCTCAGTGTGTTCTGCCTCAGCCAATCACAGCACAGATGACACTCTCTTATTACGAACTGTTAAATATTACTACCGCTTACTGCAAAAACTGCTGCTGCAAAATAAACATTTAGACCGTCGTACTTTGCGCAGTACATAGGAGCAGACAGAAAATTTTAAGCTCTTGCATGGACACCAGGGCAGCAGGCAGTCAACTGAAACGCTATAAGATGAACGGCCAGATCATGCGAATTAATTATGTTATGTACTTGTGACCTATGAGCTTCTCGGTTAAGACTGAAATCAAAATAACTACGGAAAATACAGGCGATGACGTAGGGAGAAGCCGGCCGGAGTGGCCGTGCGGTTCTAGGCGCTGCAGTCTGGAACCGAGCAACCGCTACGGTCGCAGGTTCGAATCCTGCCTCGGGCATGGATGTGTGTGATGTCCTTAGGTTAGTTAGGTTTAACTAGTTCTAAGTTCTAGGCGACTGATGACGTCAGAAGTTAAGTCGCATAGTGCTCGGAGCCATTTTTGAACGTAGGGAGAAGCGAGCGACGGAGATGTTTATTCGTTAGGCAGCGTTCTGTCGCAGTGAGCGTTGCGTGTTCTCGCTTCTCGAAGGGAATGAAACGCTGCCACGAAGCGCCAAGGTCGTGGCTTGCGGCTTTCGTTGCTGCTGCCGGCGGAGGGGATCACGTGACCTGAGAGCCGCTGCCCCACAACCGGCGGGGCGGGCCGGGGCAGCGGCTCTCAGGTCACGTGATCCCCTCCGCCGGCAGCAGCAACGAAAGCCGCAAGCCACGACCTTGGCGCTTCGTGGCAGCGTTTCATTCCCTTCGAGAAGCGAGAACACGCAACGCTTACTGCGACAGGTGCAATAAAGTCAGCTTGCTACTAAGTGACAGAATAGAAATGAAAGAAAATTACTTGCTCCCTCAGACACGGCCTCTCGCGAAACAAATTTTATTGCACGCAACTTCCTGGCAGATTAAAACTGTGTGCCGGGCCGAGAGTCGAGAACTCGGGTCATTTGCCTTTCGCGGGCAAGTGCTCTGCTGCGGAAGTACAGCTATGAGGCGGTGTTTTGAGTTGTGCTTCGGTAGCTCAGGTAAGCCGGCACGGTAGCTCAGCGTGTTCGGTCAGAGAGCTGTTTGGCCTCTGTAATAAAAAAACTGAGTCAAAGGATCAACAAACGAAACTGACCGAATGTCATGTGACGTAGTGACGTACACAACGATCAACAACGAACAAAATGCAAAAAAACAAGTGGTAGAGCACTTGCTCGCGAAAGGCAAAGGTCGGGAGTTCGAGCCTCGGTCGGGCACCCAATTTTAATCTTCCAAGAAGTTCAATATCAGTGCACACTCCGCTGCAGAGCGAAAATTTCACTCTGGAAATTTTATTCCATGTTTAGAAGTGAAACTCTGACTGAAACTACTCTGGTGAAGTAAGTAGGATACTTCGGACTCCGTCTTGACTAAATAAAATTCGTTTATATCGACAAGCCTACATCAAACTAGAAATGGGCCACGTCGTCTGTCAAGCCTCTTACAAATAGTTACGTAGGTGAACCTATTTCGTTAAATAAGGCGCCTCAAACGACTTCTGGAGGCAACAAAAATTTTATTCTCAGTATTTCGCGCTGTTATCGCGCGAATTTAAAAGTTATGTCGTAAACTGCTCGCTAAGAGTGTTTAAAGCCCTCTTACAGCGAGACAAGTATTACGCTGAACGAGACAGATACGGAGATTGCCATCGCATCTCGTGGAGCCCAAATAACCCACGATACGTTCATCCATTATCTGGGAATGACAGCACTTGGCAACTTGCAACAAAGTTTCAACATTATCTCAAACCTTCTCAAAAGTTTCTCTAGCTTCCATGCATAACGTCAAATATTCGAGACAGTGGCGCATTTGTAAAGTAATAGATTACACGTGTAGTATAAGTGCGAGTTGTAGTCTTGACAGAATCGGGCGTGGGGTGGGGTTTATACTGGTTGTGACTTGTGAGACCTCTGCACTGCACCTCATGCCGCTGTAGGACTTTCAGCAAACTTGCAAGTCTAACACCTAAGTCTGTATGTACGTGCCGGCAAGCCGCGTGGCAGTGCGTGGCAGAGGGTACTCTGGTACCACTGACTGCTCCCATCCGCCTTGGTTGTGACGCTCGCGAGTGATACGTGACTGGCGTCATCGGCGCTAAGCCCTTGTGTAGGCTGCAGTTTCTAGAATTTTCTCGTCTCGCTCATTTCGCTGCAGGCCTGAAAGCGTCGAGGAGACACGCTTGCACTGCGGTTTGTCGGCAGGAAGCGGGCGTCCGCGCGGTGGGTGCAGATAAGTGCGTGTCGCCAGTTCAGGGTCGGCAGCGGCGGGAGGTGACGTCACGCGGCCACGCTGGTGATAGTCGGCGGGGGTGGGCGGGAAGCCAGCGAGGCGCAGAGTAGAATGGCCTCGGTGCACGAAATACCCTCCACCACACACCGTAAAGTGGCCTTAGGTTTGAAGATGCAGGTGGTAACTCATTCCTGCTACATTATGCATCGCAATATTAGTTTTTAGTACTTCATGTTTAGATTTGATTGCTACGGCTAAGGGGCGATGTAACGAATTAACAGTTATGCAGATGAGAGTATACCGGTACCTTCGTAACAGGAAACACTGGGACCACTTAAAATTTACGGTTTACGGGTGGAACATCAGTTTCCTTCAGATGGTATAAATAATATAATTGTTGACATGCTGGCGTACTTTGACAACACAAATTGTACGGTTTTGTGGTGAATGTGGTTCGTCGATTGGCGGCCAGCGTCCTCCTTCCTGCTCCACGCTTCCGCAGTGCGTTCCTGCCGCCACTGAGTTCACGGCACTCCCACCAGAGCCCCGCTGGTGCCAGCCCTCCCGCTGCTGAGGAAGGGCCGTCTTTAAGCCTGGGCGCGGACTGACGCGCGACACGACGCTACAGCGCGACGCGCACGAATCACGCACGCCGCGCGTGTCCAACGCGTGTCGAGACGCGTGCACGCGTTTTGCACGCGCCGGCTGACGGCGCTCCACGCTGACAGAAACGAAGCCCGCGCACACTGTACTTTCTCAAACGATTTTGCAGAAACTACTCAGTAAAAATATTTCATTTTTTACTTGCTTGCAGCGTTATATGGCAGCTTCCTGGCGAAGTGGCCATCATGTCGCTAATTGTCATACTTATTTCGATATACACATTATAGTAAGACGCTACGCAAAATTCGAAAAGCCTGCAATGAAAAATAAGGGTCGCTACGATTTTGCGTTTGGTTACACCATATGTTGTTGCGTTTGAAATTTAGCCAACATGTTGAATTTTTTAGACTTGGGAGGAGGTCTCTATCTGCCTCCGATCTCGAGAAAACGGATCCTATGTAGCGCGCTCACTTACAGTCTCACGCCCGCGAGACGAGAATGAAATACGCACAACATCTCTCGTATCTCCTAAACCGCTCGAGACATCGAAACGAAAGATTGGCGAATGATAGCACACAAGGAGAGTATTTTCCTAATTCGTAAACACAGGGAACTTTATCTTTGGCGATATATCGGTACTTATACTTCCCTTCTTATTTTTTTGACTCCATTGGTACTAATTTCTTGAGTTATCGACAGCTAGCCAAACAAGATTTTCCTAGTTGTTGTTGTTGTTGTTGTTGTTGTTGTTGTGGTCTTCAGTCCTGAGACTGGTTTTATGCAGCTCTCCATGCTACTCTATCCTGTGCAAGCTTCTTCATCCCCCAGTACCTACTGCAGCCTACATCCTTCTGAATCTGCTTAGTGTATTCATCTCTTGGTCTCCCTCTACGATTTTTACCCTCCACGCTACCCTCCAATACTAAATTGGCGACCCCTCAATGTCTCAGAACATGTCCTACCAACCGGTCCCTTCTTCTAATCAAGCTCTACCACAAACTCCTCTTCTCCCCAATCCTATTCAGTACCTCCTCATTAGTCATGTGATCTACCCATCTAATCTTCAGCATTCTTCTGTAGCACCACATTTCGAAAGCTTCTTTTCTCTTCTTGTCTAAACTTTTTATCGTCCATGTTTCACTTCCATACATGGTAGAGCACTTGCCCGCGAAAGGCAAAGGTCCCGAGTTCGAGTCTCGGTCGGGCACACAGTTTTAATCTGCCAGGAAGTTTCATATCAGCGCACACTCCGCTGCAGAGTGAAAATCTCATTCTGGAAACATCCCCCAGGCTGTGGCTAAGCCATGTCTCCACAATATCCTTTCTTTCAGGAGTGCTAGTTCTGCAAGGTTCGCAGGAGAGCTTCTGTAAAGTTTACAAGGTAGGAGACGAGGTATTGGCAGAAGTAAAGCTGTGAGTACCGGTCGTGAGTCGTGCTTCGGTAGCTCAGATGGTAGAGCATTTGCCCGCGAAAGGCAAAGGTCTCGAGTTCGAGTCTCGGTCGGGTACACAGTTTTAATCTGCCAGGAAGTTTCACACAAAAATTAAGTGCCAATTCTGTTGGAGTTTTGGTCGAATCCCCGTAACCCATAGTGTCTAACACTGAGCGACTGGAATGGAAACTTACCAAAGGATTTTATTCCTTCTCTTGTCTGAGCAGTATTAAAATAATGATGAGCGTTCCTTCAGGCGGAATAATAAGCACCTGCCGGATGCTGGTTACTCACCTACGGCTGGGCAAACTGTGTGATCGCCAATGAAATAGTTGTTATTGAGAAAAGGAAAGAATCGATCTGTCGCACAACACACTGGTCAGTGTATTGTCAGCAGCGGAGGATAATACGCGCGACAGGAATGCAGACGCTGGCCATGTGTGCCTTGTGAGCTTGAGTTAGAAGAACGTTGTCATCAAAGTAGATCTCCGTTTGTAAGCACTACATTTCAAGAAATTAAATATATCTAAGCACCACACTCTTTTAGGATATTCCTACTTTCGTAATAATACCATTTTTTTTTCATTTGTATAATTAGTTTATTAATGCTGAATAATGTGCATGCAACAATTGAAATGCTGAAACTCATTCTGGAATTGAAATGCTGTTTCTCATCTTGGCGAGCCAATTGAAACATTGTTATTTCTGACTGCTTTTCGAGTGTTTCTAGCTTGCAGTGGACATGTAATGTCCACAGGTACATACTATAATGTCTCTTATTACACCTATATCCAAGTAACGACAGTCAAAGCTACGTACTTCATATCTTCGACGTTTTATCAGAAGCAGAAAGAGGTCATACCTGTGGAAATAACGCCTTTTCGACTTCTTGCAGCAGATCGTAGAGATACGTCAGCATTACAGGCAGCAAGTAGATACCCTTATTTTAATTTTCTACCTCGTTTCTAAATCACTTGATTTTATAATTATTCCTTAGTTCCTTATTCACTACCCTCAGGATGAATCGTCTATCCCTTCTTACGATCTGAAAACATGGCGGAGGCAGAAGATAATAATGCCAGTGGCTAGGGGCTCACCAGTTACTGAATTGTCCATTGTTCTTGACAAAAGAAGAAACAAACCAAAAGAACTGTAGAGATATTTGCAACTGAAAACTATTATGTAGTAACGTAAATAGATGGAGCGCTTGAACGGCGAAAAACGAAACACTACTCAGTGTTAATAAAATTCGGTTTACCATAAGGCTGTATTTCTGGGACGGGCAATACTTCCACTGCCCATACGCGCCATGCCGGGGTGAGCACACGGCAGGACTGCCTTCCCCCCCCCCCTCCCTCACCCCCTCCCGCGGTGCTCGCGTGACGCCCGTCGCCAGAAACTGTGCCGCAACCACAACGCCGCGCGACCCGGCGCAGGCGCGCGTCGCGTCCCAGTCGCGTCGCGTCGCGTCGCAGTTTGCGCGGCCCCATTTGAACCTGAAGTTAGGAAAACGCGCGCTGCGCTGCGTCGCGCCACACGCGCTATATGCGTCTCAATTTGCGCCTAGCCTGGAACCCTAAAAATGAAGTGAACTGACCGGGAGATGATCCCGTTTGGGGTTGCTCGGCCGGTAGGAGAAAGACCTCCTGTTTCACTCGAATTTGTCGGTTTGCGCGGCGGTGAAACCGACCGGCAATGATGGTGGCTGAACAAACGCCGAGACCCGTAGAGAGGGAAAACACCGACTCGGCCGGGAATCGAACTTGGGACACTAACCACGAAACCATGGACTGCGGAAACTGCTGCGCAAATCGTGAATGCCACTCTCTGTAGGACACGCTGTGTGTTAAAGTGGTAACGGACGGCAGAATTTCGAAATATTGACAACGTGTAGCAGATATGAGATGAACTACAGTGTCGCATTTTGTGTGTGTGTGTGTGTGTGTGTGTGTGTGTGTGTGTGTGTGTGTGGGAGGGGGGCAGGGGAGTGAAGATGATGTAAATAAAAAAAAAGTGCATCAAGTAACGCAGACAAGTAGGAACAGAACGCCCATTCTGCTGCCTTTACTTGTGTAATGTCGCACCCAACGTGCATATCTGGTTCGGGAGCTTTCCTGCATAATAACAAATAATAAAATGAGAAATAAAATCTATGTAGCCAACGTCGAATTTTCTACCCAAATTGGAAGTTACTAAAAGTCCATGTCGATGAAAGTTCATTTCGTGTCGTCTGTGACTGAAATAAATCCGACCCGATCCGTGAGCGGTACGTGATGCCTGACTCCTTGTGGCGAGCCAGCTGACCGGCGCTGCGCATGCGCACAGGCTCCGCCCCCAGCACAGCCGGCTGCCCTGCCGCCCCCTCTGGGCTGACGCGATGCACGCCGTCTGACACTGCCGGAAAACCGTAACAGCAGTGCAGCGACGTTTTAGAGATCGTTAATCCCTGAAAGTTCTCTTGAGAAATGCTTGGAAAACTTGTTCCCTGCTCCAGATGCCACACATAGTTCGGTTACGGTTCTTCACAGCGGTTGTATAATTGTGTTAGGTCACCCGAAATACACGCAGAATGACTGAACATGTGTCGAGGTGAGCCGGCAGCGGTGGTCTAGCGGTTCAGGCGCTCAGTCCGGAACCGCGCGACTGCTACGGTCGCAGGTTCGAATCCTGCCTCGGGCATGGATGTGTGTGATGTCCTTATGTTAGTTAGGTTTAAGTAGTTCTAAGTTCTAGGGCACTGATGACCACAGATGTTAAGTCCCGTAGTGCTCAGAACCTTTTTTTTTTTTTTTTTTTTTTTTTTTTTTTGTGTCGAGGTGCGGCTTGCGCTAAACTGTAACCACGCAAGTTATAACGGAGCTGGACTTCCGTTTAATTAGGATGTTTACATGAGGCGTGCGCCTAATTTTCCCAGTTACTTTGGGAACGCATGTGTTCCGAGGAATAATGAAAATACGAAAAAAATCCAGATACACTTGTAAGCGAATTGTTACTGTGCGACTGGTTTTACACAGTAACGAAAGATAAAAGTATGGAATAAATAAACGGCATCGGCCATAAGCTTAGACGGAAAATAACTCGAGATCGGTCGCCAGGTCAATTCGTGAGCAAAAATTACTGTATGATTATTAATTAGTAATCTCTCTGCATAAAAGGGAATGTCCTGCCCGTCTGACCCATGTCCCAGCCCAAACCGAAACTGGAAATCTCCAGGAGGTGCGTGTAAGGAGATTGCGCGAAATTTCAACCATAAGGGGGTGAAATTGGGATGAAGGATTTTTGAGAAATGTCTCTATTAAGGTCATTTTGGAGCTAGAACTACAAAAACTAGTGTTTGATTTCTCAGTCAGAAAATAAAAAAATACGTGTTTGAGTGTTTCTCGAAATTCAACCCCTAAAGGAGTGGAATAGGGGATGAAAATTCTTAAGAAAATATTTCATTGCATTAAAAAGTTTCAAAGCTGCATTTATGAAAGTTGCTGTTTCACCTCTGGGTTAGGTATAAAGAAATATTTGTCACGGTATGGAACTTGTAACCTCCCCCGTGACATTTGAAAGACAATGTTTAAATATAAATGGAGCAAAGTGTAACCTCCCCACAAAAATGTTAAGTCAATTCAACAAAAAATGAATGAAATCTCAGCTGATATGAATTCAATAAAAAATGAAATCTCAGTGACAATGAAAACACAAATAGACCGAAATGTCGATCTTTAGGCCCTGATTAAACTCAAATTCTTACGTCAGTAATACTGCATCTGCTCTTATTTTTCGCATAGCTTGGAGGAAATGCATCGCAAATATATATATATTTTTTTAATTTAAGGGAGACTTTTCTTTAAGGAAATGCAAGGAAAATATTATTTCAAAAAGGGATTCTTTGTTTTGTTAAAATGCTTGGTCTGAAAACAAAATTATTATTGGGGCGATTCTTGAACAAATTAATTACACTTAAGATCCATTACATTATCAGATGTGCGCAAAGCTGCTTCATTACCTTATTTAAAAAATTTACCTCGTCCTGAATCTCGACCATAGAGCCATGTCGACGCCCGCCGACCCCTCACACACAACTGCTAACTCGCAACAGCAACTACATGCTCTCGCGACTCGCTACGTACCACTACTGCCTCGCAGCAGAACTGAACTCTCGCGCTATTACTCTCTCGCAACTGCACTGACTACATGCTCTCTGGTCAGAGATTCTGTGGCTCGCCATCGCTGCCTATGAAACGTACGCGTTTCAAACTTGCTATGGAAATATCTGCAGAGCAACGCAAAAGGCACGATAAAGAAAAACTCTGGACTCCAGCTACCGGCATCGCATTTTGGTCAAAACTACATTCGGAAGAGACCATGCTTACACGGCCTTAATTAGCGTGAAAACCTGTAACGGTGTTGCAGTTTGTGCAGAACGTAAAAATCTGATTAAGTTAGAACAAAAAGGTTTCTGCCGGTCGTACAGACCACCCGATCGAAGCGGCAGTCCTTTCTGGACTGCAGTCACGAACCAATCAGGCGAGAACCGAACCAGGAGCTCAGACGTCGAAACACGATTATACCACGAGAGAGAAAGTCGCTCGTCAGAAAACCAGGAGAACAGTTTGTGCCGAACATGCGTGTAAAAGTCGACGGTTTGCGAAACTGTTAGCGCATTGAACAACTTTGCGTTACCCACTGTGATGATAGGTGCTACCGATGTCATAAATGAAAATGTTCTCCTGATCTTACACCTCTGGACTACTTTCTGTGGGGTACGTTAAAGATGAATGTGTACCGTGATGTGCCTACAACCCCAGAGGATATGAAACAACGTATTGTGGCAGCCTGCGGCGGCATTACTCCAGATGTACTGCGGCGTGTACGACATTCATTACGCCAGAGATTGCAATTGTGTGCAGCAAATGATGGCCACCACATTGAACATCTATTGGCCTGACATGTCGGGACATACTCTATTCCACTCCGTAATTGAAAACGGAAACCACGTGTGTAAGTGTACCTCACCCCTCATGGTAATGTACATGTGCGTCAGTGAAAAAGACCAATAAAAAGGTGTTAGCATGTGGACATAATGTGCTGTTCCAGTCTCTTCTGTACCTAAGGTCCATCACCGTTCCCTTTGGATCCCTACGTAATTCGGTGCTCTCCGATACAGACGATCGAACAGCGGAGGAGTGGTATTCAAGCGTCAAGTTTAGGTTACAATATCTCCGGATGTAATTAACATTTTAGAATGCAACAAACGGCACTGATTACGTATTTGTTTGTATGTTCAAATGTGCTAACAAAACCAACGGGGTTCCAACTAAAAAATGTAGTTTTATGTTAAAAAACATAGTTCCGTGCATTTTTTTATGGTTTGTGGCAACCAATTACACTAGCCCCTCTCCTCACGTTCGGTCTGTGGAATCGGTTCGTCAGTATTTGATGTGGTTTACGAAATATATCCAGCGGTAACGTTAGGTGACTCACCCTGTATTTATCAACTGTCGCTGGAAACAGATGTGGCTGTCACTCGTAGAAGTATTGTCAGTCACCTGTATGCTGAAACGGCTGCTCCGTGTTGCCGTGTTTCAGAATCGTCCGCAATGGAAGCAGTTAAGGACATCACAGAGACGGTGGCTGTCGACCTGGGGGACCTGCTGGACGCCGGGGACGACGCCATGGTGATACTCGAGGCGGGTGACACTCGGCTGGTGGTGCACAGGGCCGTCCTCGCGGACAGGAGCCCCGTATTTGCGGCCATGTTCGCCCACGACACCCTCGAGGCCTGCACTGGCGTGGTGAGGATTGCCGACATCGGGGGCCCGGTGCTGAGGCAGCTGGTCTCCTACCTGTACACCCTGCGGGCCCCCCAGCGGCCCGGCACGGCCCCCCAGCTGCTGACTGCAGCGGATAAGTACGGGGCGTCGGGGCTGAAGGCGGAGTGCGAGCGGCAGGTGGCCGCTCAGCTGACCGTGGAGACCGCGGCGGCCGCGGCCGTCCTCGCAGTCCGCCACTCCTGCAGTGACCTCAGGCGAGCCGCCATCGAATTTATTAAGGCTCGTACCCACGAGGTGATGGCCACTCAGGGGTGGGCAGATGCGATGCTTCATCAACCTAAAGACTTGATCGAAGTGAGCCGGTTGCTGTACGATCCACCACCACAAACCAGGTAAGTGTGAGACAACCCACTGATTAGTGTCTCTCGGTTCTAGGTGTGTGTATTTCCAACTGTATAATTTTTCCCACTGAATTTTCGCAGATGTGTGTCTGCTGTAAAATACACCATCGTAGACAGTAATTTCACGATAGCTCACAATGCTATCATTACCCTCGTGTAGCAGTTTCAGTGAACCCCTAAACTGAACAGTGTTCATTACCAGGTATGTTAGCTAACAAAAACCATCAAAGAGCCAGTTTGTGGGCATTATATTAAACTACATGTATACAGAAAGTGGTTGTTTAGGTTTTAGCATCAACTGTCATGACAGAGGGTACACTCACTGTGTGAATAGAGCATGAGGCAGACTGCTGTGGACACAAAGCTGTATTGCCCAGCATAGGCTCAGACACAGTGACGGGTGTAGTTTGCAACCGGCAGCCTGTACTCGTTGCTGTAGGCCTGTTCCCATGAAGTGGTCTCTAAAGTTGTCCATTGCCTATGTGGCTGATGACAATGAGACACCTTTGAATAGTGCCACACTGCATGAAGATGATGACAAAGTCACTTACAATCGACACCTCGAGCAAGGTAGTGTACTGCAGAATGATTATAGAGGATGGTGGTAACATTTTTACAAATTTAGATGGCTGATGTTGACCTGTGGAAGTTTCGTCTTGTATAAAAGCAGATTATCAGAGTAATCACTATTCACACCTTAGTATTACAGCTTTGGCTCTTGCGTAGTTGTCGGTCACTTTCTTTCCACGTGCAAGCCATATGCCAGTAACTATCCCAAGATAATTCTTAGTTCTCTCCAAATCCAGATAGTACACGGAAGATGTTAATTGCTCTAAAGGCACATAATATAAAAGAATGCTCTGCTGTGAGGGCTTGTACGGAGGATGTTCAGAAAACCAGGTGAAGTAAGCATCGGTGCCCCAGTGGCTGACTGCTCACACCTCTTGCAGCCTGAGACCACCTCGCAGGATCACAGGCCAGACCTAGCAGCAGTTCCAGCTGGTCCCATAAAATTGAGTCTTCCCACCTCGTTTTGTTCACCTCTGTACTCAGCATTACATAAAGCTCACGCAGTGCTTGGATACGTTCCCTTCTGTGACACACAGAATACCGTGCCTTACTGTGTATTCGATGAACAGGTGTCCACCCTGTGTGGGTGTGTTTCAGTGGATCTATGGCTTCACTATAGCCACCCAGTGAACACTACAGGCTTCCATTCTCCTGTGCCACACCTTATGACATTATCTGTCCCATCCATTGTTGCTGTTCCAACTCTGATAGTCTGTGACCATTAAAGTGTCTGTGCGACCAGAGTTACCATTTTTCTGCACCATCTTACAGTTACATATGTTCATACAAGTCTAATAGCCACTAACACTGATAAATGATCATTTATTTTTCATTTAGATTTTAATACTTATGTAGTATTTTATGTGCTATTTGACATATTGGAAATCTTGTGTTCGAGATGACACTGTGCATTCCCTGAACCAATTGTAATGAACATAGAGCCAGTGTTGTAAATCATTCAGTGTCTTTCTCTTTTATTCTATAAAGATTAACATCAAAATTCATTGTTCAAGCAATAAACATATTACAATTGTTATTTACATTCTTGAAAAAAATGTAAAACATTACATTATTCCAAACTCGTTATGCACGCTGTGGGAAATGACTCGAGCTCTTATGTTTGAAAAAATTTTTGCTAACGGGAATCTTTTTACTAACAGTTATCTTTGTGTACATTTTAAAAATTCTCTTGATGATGTATAATAGATTCTTGTCGTGATCTTCACCTAGTTCACTGCCTCATACTTCCCACACTATTGGGTGTCAGTTACAGACAGATATACAATGTTTGGTTCTGGAACTGCCTCTGTCTTTCACTGATTCCACTTGACACCCCCCCCCCCCCCCCAGCCTCTCAAAATTATACATAGTATTACACACAAATTTTATACACCACAGGTACATATGATTTTAATAATTAAAATAAGACGTATAAAACCACATGTAAGCAGAATTATTTTTTACTTCATACAGTGTCCACTTCACACAGTGAAGTGTTTTCCCATTTTTTGGGGAGGATGTCTCACTATCCCATGTTCATCCTACTCCCCCTTGTACTTCAGATTCTCACGGAATTTACCATTCATACCTACTGTTTGTGGAGGACAAACTTAATTTTATTTCAGTAGCAAGTTTACAGCACAACTTACATCATCAATCACAAACATTGCTCATCACCCCCCCCCCCCCCCCCCCACACACACACACATTAGTGTGTGTTTTTCCATCACTGGGGAATGACACAGCTTACTTTAACTACCCCATGGTTTCATGTGTGCTTACACTGTGAGGATGCTCACTTGAAAAATACTTAAATTCCTGTCAACCGTATTTAATTAATGAAATTGAGATGAATGTGGTAATACTGTTATGACACGTAACTGTTGCACACCCACAGCCTCTTTCTGTTGTCAAATCACGAGTTTCACCGTGCCTTACTGCCCGCTGTACTGATTTCCTTCTCCAGCTCAATTTGAAACACGCTGTCAACCATTTCATTAGCTGTACCTTTCAAAGACCAGTTTTAAGACAGGCTTTGAACGATGTCTGATGATCAAAGTATCACATTAATTACAATACGAAATGTTTGACAATCAGACGAGTGTCGTGCCTGTCAAATTTATATGCGTGTGTTACCATGCTCAGAAGCAGCCAAATTTCCTGAACTGCGTTCCACCTGGTTTGTATGCAGGCACATAACTTTCTTGCACTTCGTCTATTATCGTCCATATGAAAACCAATACCACAGTAATGTAAATATCAGAAAACCCTTTATCAGAGATGATGGTCCTCAGTGCTTGTAAACTGAAGTGAATTACAATAAATGAGATTTCAAAAAGCAAGATTCAGCTTCAAACTACATGGTTTTGTATTGGACTGGGATCCAGGACTCCAATCCGGTCACTACAGATCTTAACTATGATTTTAACTGCATGTAACATCATATGCACTTTTTCAAACTTGATATGATGGGGCATAAAGTTTTGTTTTGGGCAGGGATTGTGAATGAAGCACAATAAACTGTTATAATTTTATCTATCAAAATTTTTCATCGCTAGAGGGATGATGAAACTGAAATGATTATACAACAAAGTATTCCCCTGCTGCATTTCGAACCCAGCATGTATCATGTTGTTTTCTAGCCACATATAGATACACAATGTCAGTTTACTTCACCACCAGTGAGATATGCTCATGTCTGAACTAGAAATTATGCGAGGAAAAGTTCTGTGCTGACTGGGACTCTTAACCCTGTATGTGCTATCACCACTGGCTACGCACCTGTCAAATACTTTTCCACCAGCCACTAGGAGTGGAATTTATAAATCTGAAATGATAGGATAAAACGTTCTCTGCCTGTTTCATAGTCAAAATTGGCACCAATTGTTATTGTTGATGTTAGCATGCACAAATGCTAAAAATCGTAATTGCTTTCCACATGTTATTTGCAGTGCGAATGCTACAACGTGAAATCACACAGCGAAAATTTTTGTACCCAACCAGTATTTAAAACCAGACCTTCCCCTTTCATTGAAACCTGGAAAACTGTGGAATGTTGGGGACTCAACAAAACGATGGAACTGTATTGTCCGAAAAGTGTTAAAGATGGCAGAAAGAGATATCCAAGTTAGATTCCCAGTTCAGCACCAACATTTTCAACATTGCAAGTTCAAATAAGTGTGCTGTGACTTTACATGACAATTGTTTCAGGGATGAAATAAAATTTCTGGTGCAAGAAAGGTTAATGGTGAGCTTCCACTAGCTGGACGTCTGCCTCTGTCATGGCCCAACATACATCGACTCTCCTCCAGCAGGTAGTGAAGGAGCGTCGGCTTTATTGTAGATTAGGAAGGAAAGTGGAACCTTATGTTGTTAAACAGAAGTCACCGGAGGCAAAGAGGGTCTGTTAATACTAGTCAAGTGTTTGGCTGATCAGTGACTCGAATATAGAGCTTAAGCAAATGAAGCCAGAGCAATTTTAACAGACCACCAAACTACTTTCAATGCAGTGCCACTGTTTTGCTGTTAACGAAGGATGCTCATCACTGGATGAGCGTTCCGTTTCCCTGGAGGTTCATTACAGCCTTTACAAAACATTCTTTTCCTTGTTAATCCATATCAGTGGTCACTAGTTGCCTCAGCTACCTAATATGTACTTTAGAGTTGTTTTTGTAATCACTGAAATAAAATCACATAATTGTCAGCTGCACTACTGGCATTATTGTAGGCTACAGAAATTTCTGCAGGAAGTGTTTTTTCCCACCTGAGCTGCTGTGATCTTGTAAGAGTTTAAGTTACACCAACACTAGATCGTACAAAACAAACTCAGCAACAAGTATCAATCAAACTTCCAGAATGTTCTCCATTGTCACATTTATAACTGCAGTAGTGTGCCATTGTGTCAAGGAACGTTAATTATTTTCTAGTTCTTTATTATTGTGATAGAGGCTTATAATTTTACTAAAAGAAGAGATGCATTATTAGAATTTCTTCTCTTATTATTAACACCATCAATCTTGGCAAAGACGAGGCTTGTCTTTAGTAAATGTAGCTCATGTAGCACAGATAATCCCTCCATATAAATTCCATGTGGAAAAAGGAGGCCTAAAAATGTACCGTGCAAGTACGTAAGAAAGTCCATAAATTTTCCTCATGTAGCATACTACATTGATGCATGTAGCCTAAAAGGACCACCCGTAATTTAACTGAAACAGGTAGATTCATGCATAATATCATAGACTTTTGTCTGACATGTTGTCATGCAGGTTGGAATAAGTATATTTATCAATCATAATTTTTTATTTGTAGCTATAAAGTATTCATGGAGTGACTTATTGAATATTGTACTCTTGAAGGTCATGAGGATTGTTGTTTAAACCTTCGAAAATGGTGCATGAAGTATTTTGTGCGTCACAGTATATTGATAATTTTTACTTATGGACCATCTGACAGCAACTGAATAAAACACAATTTTAGTGCCATACGCGTTTTGAGTTTATTTTGTGCAAGGCGTTATCAGTGGCCTGGAATATGTACATATGTTAGCTATTTAATTTACATTTTTGTCACTGTGCCTATAGGTTATAAACAGTTCTGGTGGTTGGTATTTCCTGTTAAGTAGTAATGTTTTGAACTGTACTTACAGGTTGTGTGGACAATTTCTTACATATTACACTCCCATTGCATTTTTGGTGTTGTTCTTCTTATGAATGCCAATTTGCAGTTTTTTCCCACACTCCACAGCACTATGAACTGAAAGATTGCTTCAATGCAATGTTTTGGTTTATCTGTTTGTGTACACGTTTGTGTGTGTGTGTGTGTGTGTGTGTGTGTGGTATTTTTTTTATTTTGGCTCTGCTTGTGTGTGTTAGTTTATGTGTGTAGGTCATGGTGTACCATCTGGTTCTTTTCTGTGTGGTGCTCTGTGTGTGTTTGTTGAGTGTGTTTGTAAGTTTTCAGCTTGCGAGTCCTTTTGTATTCTGGAAATGTGTTTGTTTTGTTGTATTATTTTGTGCGCGTATGTGGTAAGTGTGTCAAAGAAATTACGTCAGGAAATAATTTTCTCATTTTCAATTGGTTAGTTTTGATGTGGTGGTTTACCAGTATGGCTCAATCGATTACTGCCAAATGTCATGAAATGTGACCAATTAGCCATCATGCGGCACTTTAATTCAATAGGAAATGTTGAAGAAAGAAAGAAGTAATTAAGTGTCAAACATCCCATCGACTGCAAGACCATTAGAGACAAAGTAGAATCTACAGCTCTCAAATGTTAGAAAGGAAATAGATAGTGCCATTTCAAAGGAAAGGTCACAGTATTTGCATTGCTTAGTTTAAGAAAATAAAGGAAAACTTAAAACAGGAACTATTTGGCTTTACCTTCATAAAACAAAAATGTTTGGTCCTGACAAAAAAACGTAAAATCAAAGGCTAATGTGAGTCCTCAGAATGTAACAGTACACATCTGGTGTAATGAAGCTCTTTTGTGTTAAGAAATTCTTCCCACGGATATGTCCATAGTTATTAGCATCCATTGTGTTCATGGTTGTCTGCAAAGATTTTTATTGTGTCGTGCACATAAAACCAGAGGAGAAAAGCGATTTTGATTTTTATCACCTCTGCATGTCTTGTCAACTATGACAGCTGGTGTCGATTTCAAGTCTGTCACACAAAACTTTAAATGATTGCTCGAAAAGTTAAAACACATACCTCGTAGCAAGTGGCGAAAAATAATTCGATAATCAACATCATCTTGTGTGCAGTCAACAACGATGGTGCATGCAGCACGCGGGGATAGATTCCCACCCTACACAGAATGTTCCGTTAGGTTATTTCCAGTACATACATGGGCACATCCTGCTACAGCTAAACTAAGCAGATGTTTAACATGTATTTGTGGTTAGAAAACAATGAGAGGTGGTGGATTCAGATCCCAGCAAAGGAACAAAATACTTTTTCTCGACAGTTCAGATTCTCATATTGCTATATTTGCATATGTAATGTATTATTGCACTTAGTTAACAATCCTATTAGTTGCTAGGTTTGAATAATTGAACACAATGCGAAGTCATTTCAACATTTCAACATGCACCCATACACACATGCTTACCTGTGGCTGAAATGATATTTAAGATCTTTCGTACTTAGTTAACAGAGACAGTAGGTGCTCAATTGGAATCCTGGATGGTAGTCTTAATACAAATGTTTTCGTCACTTAATTTCAAGTTGAAACTTAGTTTCCAAAAAGTCATTTATTGCAATAAACTTGAGTTTACAAGCTGCCATCTAATTATAACAGGTTTCGATATTGACACTATCGTGATATTAGTCTGATTGTGGACTCAGTGTTACAAATCAGTTGCTTCAAGTGGGGTCTTGTAGTAATCATTTTGTAGAGTGAAATGTCCATATCGAAAAGAGATCAGAGGAACTGCAAGACAGTAACATTATGTGGGTGCATTCGTCGTTCCCCTACACTCTGTCGAGGAATATGGCACTTCATCATCATCATCATACAATTTAGGTGGAGTGGAATTCAGGCCGTTTGGATAGTTTTGATGGCGATAGCACCTGAGCTAACATGTCCAGTAATTCTGTAATTATGTTTTGTGCAAGTATTGGGCGTTGTATGTACCTTCTGGCTTCACCTAGATTTGAACTACCTGTTGTATGGGGTTGAGCGACTGCCATGGAAAGCTCAGATGGTACGACTGATTGTTATTAGCTTACTGGTAATTCATTTGTATTAACTGGAGCCCTATCCCCTGTGTGGATGGTCCCTCAGCAGTGCTGGCAATAGTGAGCCACCTCCACATCCCCACGAGGACACGCCCAGCCAACTCACACCCTGCCTCTCTGTGTGTGCAGTGCACCAGTCGTTACAGAGCCGAGGACCACCACCACCGGCACCACAACCACAACCAGAACCGCCACCACCGCTGCCACCACCACCTCTGCCAGCGCACCTCGCCAGACACCTGCTGCTGCGCGGCCCACGACTCCTCCACCTGATGAGGCCACTGTCTCTCGAATGCGGTGAGTTCCCTCAGCGCGCGCACTCACACACACACACACACACACACACACACATACACACCATTATATGGTAGATAAGATATAAATACTGAAAAGCAAAGTGTAAATGCTCAGTCTAGATAAAAACATACAATCAGAGGTGGTATTCCCACGACTAGATCATAGTATCATGGGAGAGAGGTTGGTTAAGAATAGGTTGGTAGGAAAAACAGTTATTGTCAACAGTTCAGTGTCTTATTCATCAAGACCAGCAAACCAATTCCAACAATAATTCAGACTGAGATTTTCACTCTTCAGCGGAGTGTGCGCTGATATGAAACTTCCTGGCAGATTAAAACTGTCTGCCGGACCGAGACTCGAACTCGGGACCTTTGCCTTTCGTGGGCAAGTGCTCTACCAACTGAGGTACCTGAGCACGAGTCAAGCCCTGTCCTCACAGCTTTACTTTTGCCAGTACCTCGGCTCCTACCCTCCAAACTTTACAGAAGCTCTCCTGCAAACCTTGCAGAACTACCACTCCTGAAAGAAAGGATATTGCGGAGACACGGCTTAGCCACAGCCTGGGGGATGTTTCCAGAATGAGAGTCGTGCTCGGGTAGCTCAGTTGGTAGAGCACTTGCCCGCGAAAGGCGAAGGTCCCGAGTTCGAGTCTCAGTCCGGCACACAGTTTTAATCTGCCAGGAAGTTTCAATAATTCAGACAATGTCATGCCCAGAAAATTTAGTGATGGGGAGAGTATGAGTGCACTGAATTTGTAAACTGTCAGATGAGATAAATGTCTATTACTTTAGATGTATTGTAATGGTCTAGTAGAGGTCAGACTCATACACACACATTTATGAGACCATTTTTGGTGCTTCTCAGGAATGAGAGAGGAGAAAGAACCCAATAATTTGCTATAAAGTTTCTGTTAGTAACAAGAAATATACTCGGCAATCACCAAACAGAAGCAAACGCCAGCAGAGCCTCAGCTTGCCAGGGTGTGCACCACCTTGGTTGCCCCACTGCTGTAACAGCCAGTCTTGGTAACGACAGACATGCAAAGGGGAAACTCTGCCTTCTGTTGACAGTGTGTCTGTCTGTGTGAGCAACAGATTTGCAGCCCCATGAGCACCTAGAGTCCAGTCATTTAAGGTATTCATTCCTATCTCTGTCTTTCCCTACAGTTTTTAATCTCAACAACCACCTCTAGTGCCACAGCAGCTATTCCCTGATGCCTTCAAATATAACTTAATGTGCTGGCCCCTGTACTTGTCACGGTTTTCCACATATCACACTATCCTCACCTATTTTGCAGAGATGTTCCACAGTTCTTCTGTTGTAAGTTCACCTAGTTTAAACATCCATCAATAGCACCACATTTACAATGCTCCGATTCCCCTCTTGTTTTTCCATAATCCATGATGAATTTTTATGCAGTACTATGCTCCAAGCATACATTCAGGTATGTCTAACACAAATTAAGGCCTATCTGTGATATTAGTAACTTTGTTTTGCGAGGAATCTCCTGTTATTCCATGCTACATTACTCCTTATAACAACCGTGCTTTGACCCGCAGTGTAAATTAGCATCAAGTGTACCAGAGTCCCTACAAGTGGTCTACTGTGTGGTCCTTAATTCTGTTAACTTTGCCACCAATGTTATTTCTGCCACACCCCAATACTTTCCTCTTTCTTCCATTCATTAATCCTGATTTGGTACTCATTCAACTGTTTATTACATTCACCAGTTCTGGTGACTTTCAGTGAACACAGAAATATCACCAGTGAATTTTATAAATTATATCCTTTTCACCTTCAGTTTTAATTAAATTGCTATAAGTTTCTTCAGTTCCACCAATGTTTCTTCAGTGTTCATCTGAACATTTGTGGAGATTACCTGCATCCTTATCTTCAACCATCTTTAATTCAGAATACCAATTCTTGTTGATTATTGTACATATTCTATGTTACCTGCTGTTCCATATATCTTATATGTACCTTTTAAAAAAATTTCATGCACTTTCACTGTTTCATGCTGTCAAATGTCATGTAAAGATCTGCAAATCCAATAAAGATCTCTTGATTTTTCTTGAACATCCCTTCCACTATCCCTTGATCCTTTACTCCAAATTCAGTTTTCTCAAACAGATTGTCACCTTTGTCTTCCATTCTTCTGCATGTTGTTGTTATTTTTTCAATAAATTCTATTCATGAGCTGTTTAGCTATTGCACTTATCGGTGCTTGGTTGCTTCTGTAGTGCCTGGATGGTGTTTCTCTGGCAGTCTGTTGTTATGACTCCTGTCTCATGGATTACGCAGACAAATGTGAATACTCACGTGATTGCCATTTATTATCGCATCATCTAGAGCCTCAAAGAAGTTAAAATTCCTATTCCATTCCTGTGTACTTCAGTATCCTATTATTTACACACTGAATTCTCATAACAATTCTCTTAAAATTTAGGTCACGAACTGGTCCGAGCATGGGGGTCACAACCCGGACCACACGCCACTGTTAAGCACTAATGAAGGACTGGATCTCTTACTTAGATTGCACATAATTCATTAAGGTCAATCCAACATATTCATTTCAAATACATAAATGAAGTTACATTTGAATCTGTCTGACATTAAACAGCAATAAAAAAAAAAAAAATTTCAATATCAGCTGATTTAGTGCGTGAAGTGCAAGTTAAGCCAGTAACCAGGTAAACTAAATTTGAATCTGTCTGGCATCAAACGGGAATAAAATACTTTTTTTTATGTTTAAACTACAGGATTAAGGAATTCCAAATCTTTCCCCTTACTAGGCGGAGGCTGAGCCAGAAACACAGAATGCCCCAAAATCTCAGTTTTGCTGTGAAATCTTACAGGACACCCGAAAGCAGTAACAGACAAGGGGTCGGCACCCACAAATAACATAGGCCAAGAGTCAGGCCGGGAGCACATCCCACGAGAACTTGTTCACACTATGCTCACCACAAACTGTACACATTCCGACCAAACATCTGCTTGCGGTGGCTCCCAGAAGGACGAAGCAACCAACAGCCCCATACCGTGCTTCTCACACAGGCACCTCAATTCGTACAAACATCTAGGCCAACTCCGGACTCCCCTCTCACTGCGAGGCTTGGCACAATTTATACGAAATGCCTTCCAGGCAACCAGTAACCGCCGCAGGAGTTTCACTATTCACAAACAGCCCCAGCGTAAGAGACATCACACATGTGCTTACGCCCGAGCTACAACTCAGCCAGTCTCACCGGCCGCCCCAAACCGACTGCCTTTTGCCGTCTCGTGCATCCCAGCCGAAAACGCAAAGATGCTCATGCCCGGGGACGCACCAAAGATAAGCCGATTGCTGATGATCGACCAGTGATCTGGCTCAGTCATTATCATAACTGAATTGTGATCTGAGTGCACATCTGTTCCTGGATACACCTTACAATTCAATACCTGACTCCAGAGTGTGTGTCTGGTTGTGATGTACTCCAGCTGGAAATGTCTTTACCAGCTAAAGCTCTGCCTCCCTCCTTAAGAGCTGAAAATGCTGAGATACCGAAGCAACCGCACAAATTTCACAGAACACAGGGAATAGCCTTGCAGCAAGTGAGCCATCCACATGTGGTGGAATGGTGCAGGAGGGCTCCTCCAAAGGGAGTGCTTGTAACGGTACCACCGACCACCATAAATGGCAGTCAGTGATTACATTAAACCTCTCTGAGGAATTTTGAGAAAGTTGTGACCGTGAGATAACCTAATGGGGACAGAACAAACAGACTGGGATTCGTTTCCGAAACACCCCAGCAGAGTATAACCAACACCAAACATTTGAGTGAGGAACAGATGTTCTCCAGCACAAAAGCAAGTCTTATTAATTAAATATTAGTTACGTATTAAAATTAGTCCCAGCCTAATTAGGAATTCTTGTCAAACAATGTAATAAAGCAGAAGGCATTGCTAAGGCTAACCTAACTTTCCTTGACACACACACACACACACAAAACTCTTTCTTTATATCTGTTCACATTACAACAGAGAAACGTAGCCTTGCAGATTAATGTAGTACTAATTTGGAAGTCAAACAAATGGCCAATGAGATAGCAAACAGCAGCATATCCCCACAACAACATGTACCTTGAATCAGGGCTTAATTTCGGTCAGAACACGTTCTGGCACCTCCCAGAAACTCCCTTTCTTCTAATTCTCCCTTTTTTCCCTTTTTTACAGTACAGCACTGGAGATTTGAAATAGTATTAAATCAAAACGTAACTATAATTTTCCGCTGCACCAGAACAAGTGAACGTGACAATGGGTTGCCAACGTGATGTGATGGGCAGGAGGTACTGTGTGTGTGTGTGTGTGTGTGTGTGTGTGTGTGTGTGTGTGTGTGTGTGTAAGATAAGTGGAGTATCATTCCAAAGTTGTGATTGGTACATATCGCCTTTTGTTTACAACTGCCAACCACCTCAGCGATGTAGTAGCAAGGCAACGTCTCGTGTGTCAATGAGAAATAAATAATGTAAGCCGTGTTTGAATGTGAATGTCTTTATAATTTGCTTTCATGAAATCATTTCATTCCATGTTGCAATTTATGTCACAGCTAAAAATCAAAAGTGCGTATGGAACAGACACGACTAAAAGTTGGCAGTCTTTCGATCCGATACATCCCTTTGTCCACGGCACTCTTGACCATTGTCTTTATCTGCCCGCACCCTTGTTAGAACGTGGTTGACACTATACAGTAGAGAGGAGCTCCCACAGGGGGCAAATTTGAACTCCCAATGCAGAACGGACATGTATATGTTTGACCCATATGTCTGTCTGTCTGCCCCAACATAGTTCTCAAACGAAAGTTCCAATTTTAAAGCCGTTTTTTTACTTGACAGCTGGTTTAATCAGGACGGTTCTTAGATATATTTCTGAAAGTCTGTTCAGCCATTTAAATGTCATGAGCTATATCAAGTAAAAATGTTTTCCGCCAGCATGCTCTCTTGAAATACATTACGTAGTCCATAAGAATTACATCACATTACGAAGTGCCAAACTGTAGAGCTCAAAAAGATGTACCTAAATAAAAGATTAAGGTTGAAGAATAATTATGATTTTTGTCTTCTGAAATCACCTGTTTCAGCACCCACAAAGCAGAAAAAGTGTGAGTGTGACTCAACTGTGAAAGACAAACATATGCTCTTGCTGACTTTTTGTGGTTCTTTTTGAGGTCTACAATTCATTAAAAAATCAAATGATTTTGCTCTAATAGTTTATGTAGCGTACTGTAAGAGAGCACGAAGGCAGCCCACTTTTTTGCGACTTGACTTAAAATTATAGCCACAGCTTATTTCTCGTGCTACCTAAAGTAGCGAAATATATACTAATAGATAGTAAATGAATATGTCTGTGAGTTAAAGAAAGAAACATGTAAATCCCATAAGTGGTTCTCACGTTACAATCGCCTATCTGTATGTCTGTCTGTGAATTCAGTCTTTGTAGTCCACAATTCAGACAGGTCGTGTCTATGGCTTTTTCAATTTGAATCCGTTTACCTTGTTAGCCATCGCTGCCTCGCAGAGAAGCCAGAGAAGCCAACAAACGATATTACTCAGTCACTCTATGTAGGTCAATTGCTTGCAGTTCAGTTGTTGTTCTGCTCAGAACCGACAGCATTGTTTCGATTTGTTCGTAGTGTTTATTTACACAGTGAGACTGTGATTGGACACGAGAGTTCAATAGTTACGTATATCTCTACAAAAATTAGTGACTTCTTTCAATCTAAAAGACAAAAAGTTAGTGAGAGTAATGAAAACCACAGTTTAGATGTAGAGTCCATGACGTCAGCTGTGGCTTGAGAAGAAGATGCAAACAACAAATCAGACGATCCTTCTCCTACGTCATGTAACAAAATGAAAATTTCTATAAGTTGGTGGATATGGATACAGACAAAACATCTATAGACAGTATCCATAATTGGAATGATGATGAAAAGCCAGATTGTCGGTCTGTCGAACAATTTACAGATTATAAAGCTAAAAACCTGTGGTTAATTATTAAAACAAGGCCAAGTTTGTAGAAGTGTATCTACACTAGGTAAAGAAACAAGAAGTTGTTACTGAGCGTGTTTTTGGACAACTTATAAGCAAACAAAGTTAGACTGTTTTATGAGTTTGAGACAGAAATTGATCTCCAAATTAAAAATAGTTTGGATATGGGCCGAATACTATGTTCAAATGTTGCTTGATCTAATACAGTGATTCATATTTCTGACCAGATGATATCAGATCTAATAAATAATTTAGTAAAAAGTGACTCCAAATTTTCACTTCTTTTGGATAAAGCCACTTCTCTTTCACACAAAAAAGCTTTGATTGTATACTTCAGAACATTGTTAAAAGGGAAAACGCCATGACTATTTCTTTGAGACTTTTTGAGCTAAATGACACAACAGAATCTGATATATTGAAAGAACTTTTAAAGCAGTTAGAATCACTAGGACTAGGCTGTGAGTTTTTGAAAGACCATTTAATCGCTTTGACTTGCGATGGAGCTTCTGTCGTGTTAGGAAAAAAGTCTGACCTTGCAAAGCTGATGTTTTCAAACTTATTCATCTGGCATTGTTTGAATCATCGTTCAGAATTCACCGTGCACGACACGATAGAAGAAGTGGTGGGAATTAATCACTTTAAAATATTCATGGATAAAGTTAGAAATATCTTCAGCTGCTCTCCGAAAAACAGCAGTGAGTTGGCAGTTGCTTCTAAAGGTTTGGAGCAAGACATTTAAAAATTGGTCATGTGTTTGACACTCGTTGGGTGGCCTCCAGTTTATTGGCAGTAAAAGCTGTGTGGAAAGATTGCAGGGCTCTGTACAGTCATTTTTTAGAAGTATCAGAGGACACGAAACGAGACTCAAAACAATGGTCTTCTTACAAAGGGCTTTGTAATACATTGTCATCTACATCTTTCGTCTCCAACCTAGCTATAATGTCTGATGCCTTAGAAGAGATTCAAAGATCAAGTATTAACCTTGTTCAAGCTCACAACGACATTACACTTTTATTAAAAGTGTTTGAAAGTCTGTTTGATGCAATGGGACAACATGCAAATGTAGCTAACATTGCACTGGAAAATATGAACTTTCAATGTGTTAAACTTTCTCTAAGAAGAAATATTTCTAAGATTCCTGATAAACAGTTTTATCGCAGCTTGGCAAATAATTAGTCATCCAGGTTGCTATCAACAGTGAATGCATCTGAAAGCTACGATGCTGTTAAGAATTACATGAAGGCCATTCACCTGAAATTCTGGCCTAAAAACATATCAATCACGTATGGAGAAAATGAGATTTTTCGAATGTGTGAAAGATTTAAGATTAATAGCCCTCTGAAATAATGAAGGACTTCAGGGAGTACAAACGGGGTCTGAAACCAGTACTAAGCGGAGAAATGCCAACTGTTCTTGTACAGCCACCAATGTTCAAAAATGTTGTATCAATAATAAACAGCATTGCAGTGTCGATTGCAAAGTGTGAATGTGGCATTTCTGCTTCATTATGACACCACTGAGATCTTCACTCTACATCAGCACTGTTTGTAGTTCATTACGCATCAGACTTCTGGGACCACCTGTAGCTAGATATGAAAATGGGCATCTTGGATGGTGAAGGGATATCATTCTGCACTTGCTACACAGTCAAAAGCACGAAGTGATAAAGTGTATAATGAGGATAATTCTGTATTGTGGAAATGTTTTTCTTAATCCATCTCCATTGATTGTGTTTGAAATAATTTCACAATGCTTACTTTTACTTCCTTTATTTGAGCCACTGAGTATGAACTTAGTTAAAACTATGAGTTCAGTTAATAATAAATCCTAAAAAGGTACTTTCTAACAATAAATACACAATGTATATTCTGTATAAACTGACTGCTCATATGCCACTGACTTTTGTCAGGATAACAGATGTTTGTCATTTTAAGTTAATACGCTATGTTGAAAGTGTAATAAAATTTAAAGGGAAATATTTAAACAAAGTTGTATACCCTTAGGTCAAAGATATATACTGCATGTTGACAGGACTTGTTATTTTATGAGTGAAGGGAAATTAAATTCATATTTAAACAACAAAACTGTCGCCGGCCGCGGTGGTCTAGCGGTTCTAGGCGCTCAGTCTGAAACCGCACGACTGCTACGGTCACAGGTTCGAATCCTGCCTCGGGCATGGATGTGTGTGATGTCCTTAGGTTAGTTAGGTTTAAGTAGTTCTAAGTTCTAGGGGACTGGTGACCACAGATGTTAAGTCCCATAGTGCTCAGAGCCATTTGAACAAAACTGTAATTTCAAAATTAACGCTCGGTACAATTTATTATTAATGTGATATTCTTGATTTGGAATCATTTGTAATTTTATCATAAATGAGATAACAGATCAATACTCAATCCGACCAATTCAGTTTATTGGTCATTAGAGGTTTAATTGTTGAATGGCAAATCGAGCTAAAAATGTACTGAGATGTGGGATTCTTGAAGTTATGAACTGCTGCTTGAAACAGTGTTACATCTTCATGCAGCCCGCTGAAGTAAAATTGTTTAAATGATGGTTTAATGTACAAACCAATTTTTTTATATACACAGTATGTTGTTGGAAATGAAAAAGTAATTTTAACAGAGCTATAATGGAACTCAAGAAGCTTTGACATTTTTGTAAAATATTCGCCAAAGATGGATGATTGTTATAAGTGCGACTTTGACTGAAATGGTAGACTTCACTGTCAAGCTGATTTTAATATAAGTGCATGTGTATCGTTGTAATAATTCTCTCCCAATGCCAAATGCGTTGATTGCTTTTCCTACAAGATGTATTCTAAATGTAAAACGTTTTTCGGTCAGATTTCAGCAAATGTGTTAACATTTATAATAACGGGTCCCTTTTGATTGTTTGTGGTTTAATAAATAAATATTCAGTTTGGAGTGGCTACTCATGAAATATGTTTCTCTCAGTTAATACAGTATGGGCTTATGGAAAAGAACAAATCTGTCATCTCTATGATGAGTTTATTTCCTGATTATTATAACATAAAGAACACTTGCCCACGAAAAGCAAAGGTCCCGAGTTCGAGTCTCGGTCTGGCACACAGTTTTAATCTGCCAGGAAGTTTCGTATCAACGCACACTCTGCCGCAGAGTGGAAATCTCATTCTGGAAACAATAGTCGTTTTTCAGTTCAATTTTTACACGTAGAGTCTAATGTTAATTAAATGGTAAAGACCTTTCTCTTTGGCTAGTAACATAGGAACTACTTAATTATTTTGCAATTGTAAAAGTAAGTCATAGATATTTTTTAGACTATTAGTTACATTTTACATTCAGAAGGGAATTTATTTATTACCTGTATAAATAAAACTTTTGATTTCTTTTTTACTCACTATCATGAAAGTTTCAAATGACAAAATCTGACTGAAGAACATTACGTATAGTCTTTCCTCATGGCAGTGTAACATGTAAGGAGGAGACGAGAGGAGAGAAGGAAGATTACGACAGACTCAGGGTGAGGAGGGGGAACGTTTTAACTTTATCTTGCATTGTCATCAACTCAGGTGTGACGCAACGATCAGCTGCTACGGTACAAAATGCTCACGGAATTAACGTTTCGTGAAGACGTGGGAAATCTGAATTGTACTAGACCCAGATCAATCAGGAATATCTTTATTGTCATTAACTGCTAAATGCCTTATTGATAAATACTGAACACAAGTTCATAGAGCAGCTACAAAGAAACTGTTTGAACGTTGTGGCTGGCATCATTTGAAAACATGATGTCGTGAGTATGACTTGGTGCCAATACGTGTGAAGCAGAACTATGGACAACGTGACGCTGGTACGGCAGGTGGTGGAACCTTGTGGTGTTATGTTTTTGATTGTAAGATATTATGGTTTAAAAACCTGAATTTTCAGAACTGTATTTTCTAAAAAAGAATTTCTCATTGTAAGTCTTATCACAAGTCTCTCTCCGTGGCCAGTGGTAGAAGGGGGCGCCTTACGGCACCTAAAAGTTTAGAAATGAAGCCCTGCCTTGAATGAACTAGATGCAGCAGTTAATAGAACCAGTCACCAACACACATGATACTAATAGCAATACTAAACAGGGCAGAGCATGAAATGATTGATTTAAATCAGGTCTATTATGATCATACCATATAACATCATTGCTAGTACAGGGTCTCTATACCTTTACACTAACCAGCTTGCATTAAAGTAGCTAATGCAGTAAATATTTCTTTATTGAGCTCAGTTTGAAGCAATTAAACAGAATGCAAATCTAACTACACTAGCTGTGGAGGTACCTTTGCTTTGCTTCATTACCTAACTAGTTTAGCACATGAGTGCCTCAAAGTTTCATGGTTTGAAGAGCCACACTCATTAACAAATCTTCACAAGTGTGTATGGAAAATGGTGAGTATTCTCATCAATAATTATTCATTAAGTGAAGCACAACAAACTATAACTCCTCAAATAACAAGTGTGCTTTGAAAAGTAGTCTTTTAACCTTCTCAAAATATAGTTGGCTGGGCAAATGCCAACACCATTAAATTAAAGTTCAAACAGCTTCTCATGGAATGAACAGTAATAAAACTTTGTAATTCTGATTAAAGTGCATAGATGCAACAATTAATAATCTTTTCACTTCTAATCAGTATTATTATTCTTTTAACTAACAACTTTATTTTTGGACAGGTTTTAAATAAGGCAAAGTATTTAAGAAAAGTAATGCAGATCGATTTAAAAATGCACTGGAAGTGGTGTATTTCTCAAATTATTAAACTGGACTTGAAACACAATAACTCCACACATTAGAAAGCAATCACAACTATTTTTACGGCTGCTTAATAGTCTTTTCATAATAAATGGCACACTCGGAATTAAATTCACTAGGATAGGATTCCTGGTGAGGTTTGTGATTTGGGATAATCACAGGTGCAAGATAGAGCTTTTAGCAATACCGTAATTATTATTAAAATCAACCAAATTTCATAAATACCTGGTCCATTCACAGAGTGCCAAATATAAACATTTTGGTGGAAGGCTGGTGGCACTGGTGGCGTGATTTGCAGTGGCTGTTAACATGGCGGCGATGTAGTCATGGCAGTACTGTTGGCCTCGCCCTGTTATAGATCTTCTGAATTATATTTTTGCAGGGCCAAAAACAATGCCATGATAATGGTATCACCAAATGCAGAATCAGAGGTCCATATATAACACTCTTAGCTCCTCTGCCTCAAAACTGCAAGAGTATGAACTACAATGTTCCGCTACTGTTAGCGAGATGTTAACCACAGCATTGGTCAGGCCCGATTCCTTACCTGTTTCAAAGGACACATTTCAGATTGCGCTAACCACTCCTTTTCCATTCCGCCAGGCTACTTCTGTAGCTGTAGGGCTTCCCCACATCTTTTACATACAACCCTGCGTTCCCTAACTATGGACCAAGTCATTTACAGTACATTATATAACAATCATTCCTGTAGTTATTTACATTCATAAGCATAAATTGAAGATTGTTCAAAAAGTTCACATAACTGAAATATGAATACATTGTCTAAGAATTTCCGTGACAGGTAAAACACTCTGCATATGACAGATACAGCACTCTACATAAGCAACTCTACAAATAGAAATATCAATACAAAGTAGGTCAAAAATGGATGTTACATATGCCCCATGGTTCACTGAAGATTCCTGCTACGCAAACATCAATAACACCTTAATGGTGCCAAGCAGTCGAAAATAATAATCACTTCATCCAGAGTTGAGCATGAAAAGAATACATTGCAAAACACATTAAAACACTATACACTCTATACACGTAATTACCAAAACAAGACATAAGCAACATTATTCAATTATGTACACCTGTCACATCTGACTCTCATTTTGTGAAACAGTAAGTTGAGTAGTAAGCAAAATTTATCTGTATTGCCAAGAATATTGAGTAGCATTTTGTAAGCATTAAGAAATGTAGGTATACACATAAAAGTATACCCCCTACAAATATCACAAGCAATTTGACATTGTACATGCAACACATCCTATAGCATGATTTTGAATTTACGAAGGAGGAAATGCTGATTCTAATAATAGTAGTCCATTCTTTGATATTTACATAAACAAACATATTTAAACTGAACCTACTATTCTTTTCTTACTGCCTTTATTTGAAACACAGTCCCTCTTTGAAAACTGTAGCAAAACACATACAACACTAACAGATATGAAAATAAAATAATTTTGCTACCTGCAATAGCATCTTGCACTGCATTTGACAACATTAACAAATTACATATCACATTAATCAATTGGCTGCCCATTTTGGGTTTTGGCAGTCTATTATAAACAGTTTTTTTTCCCCACTTTGGCAAGTCTTCTATGCTGCCCATTCTGTATTTAAGGCATTCCACATTTCTTTTCAATTTGGCAACATTTGCTTGTAGCCCTTTCAGTATAGGGTATCACATATTTTACAACAGGTTTTAGAATCTGAAACTTCTAAGATAGTAACAGCAATTTTACATAGGTAACAACATTTTTATAGGAACATAAATTACAGTTAAATACAGTATGGTAGCTTCATAAGATAGATACATTTCATCTACAGCATAATACACATTTTTAGTCTGGTATGATTTCTTCATTTATTCATTCCTAGGTACATACAGTTTGAGATCCACTAAATTATGGACATCAAGGAGCTTCTTTGACTCTGGGTAGATTAAATAGTAGGCATTGTTGTGAGGTGTGTCTTGTACTGTGAATGGCCCATTATATATACATAAATTTAGAAATTTCGTGGTTAAGTTCACCTGATTATTCATGGGTCTTCAGAAGAACATAGTCTCCAATTTTGAACATGGAAAACTTCAGGTTGCTCGTTTTAGATTTCGTTTCGGCTTTGTTTTTTCTTTTACCAATTCTTTCTTCTGGGCTAATCCCAAATCTGTAAACGGTGGGAACTCTAGTTTTTCCTCATTTAAACATTTGCTCTTAGTACTGAGCAGAATTTCCCCAGGTGTGAACTCAGTAAACCCATGAGGCAATGTCTTCATTAATATATTAATATATTTAGTTTCTACACCATTCTGCTCCATTCCATCTTTCCAGGTTTTGAAATTAAATTGGGGCCATTATTGGGCAGTACTGCACTGGGTTTTCCAATGGTTCTCAAATACTGAATCATCCTATCGAATACTGACATTGCTGTCACCTTTTTCAGGAGATACAATTTTATAAATGTAGAAAATACTCCCGAAATCACTAAAATACATTTAAAATTACCAGAAGTTGTGGGGAGGGGTCCATACAGGTCCACAGACAGTAAATCCATGGTATCTTTAGGTAACGTGTTCTGCATTGGGCCTTGATTAGTTCTATTGGTTACCTTAGCTATCTGGCAGATGTCACAAGACCTAATACGTTCAGTTACCTTTCGACTCGTACTATTGGCAATCACTATAACACTAGCCAATTTATCTAGACACTCCTTTGGCCCAATGCTAGTGAAAATAATCTGACATCTGTATCAAATTGGGTAGGCCAACACACCATCCATTCTTCAGTAATGAAGCCTTTCCTCTTATACAAGATACTTTTAAAAATCAAAATTTACTTATACAGATTTCCAATTTGGTTGCTCATTTTGATGATATCGCATGGTTTTGCAAATCTGTTCAGATTCATTTTTGCCTGATCTTCTTCATGTAATTAATTTGGAAAGTTCCATCTCCATTGCATTTCTTGGGTACATCAGTACCATTGGGACAATTCATTGCCACATAATTTTTTGTACCCTTTACATAGCAGATTTCATAATGAAATTGTTCCAGGTATTAAGCCCATTGGGTGAGCCCGCCATTTAGAAGGCAACAACCTTTAAGGAATGTTTGAGCTTTGTGGTCAATGTGTGAAGATCGTAAAACCCCACCAACCTATAAATTTCTTTAGATCCCATAATATGGCCAAGGCTATCTCCTCTGATATGGTATGGTTCCTTTTGTTTCCTGTCAATGCCCTGCTGGCAAAAGCTATAGTTCTATGTGCTAAATTTCCTGTACCATTTATCTCCTGGAAAATTTCAATACCAATCCCATAGGTGCTACTGTCAGTATTCATATTGAAAGTCTCTGACAGTACTGGGTGATGTAAAACATTATCATGTCAAAGTTTAATCTTTAAAGATTCACAATCCTGCCGACTCTGATCTGTCCAAACAAAAGCACTAAATCTTTTTATAGATTGTTCAAGTGTGGATTGTTGAAGGGTTCACCCTTAACAAATTTTCTGTAAAATCCACACCAACCTAAAAAGGCTTACACCTGTTTCCTATTTTTTGGTGGGGGAAATTTTTCTAAGGCACGTAGCTTTCTCCAGGTCCTTATTAATGCTGGTAGTAGTAATTACACGGCTCAAGAATTTAATTTCTAATTTTACAAGTTCACATTTCTATAATTTTAAAGTGATGCCTCCTGCTTGAAGAGCAACAATTTGGAGCTTTTTTTGCCAGTTTTCATTGTAGATAAATAAATCATCTACATAGATAGTTAACCTGGAACTCAACTCCTCTCCTAACACAAAGTCCAGAGCTCTAATAAACACTGCCAGAGAGGTATTCAGTCCAAATGGAACTACTTTGTATCGATAACATTTCCCAGTAAACAGGATTGCTTTATATTCATGCAATTCTAGACTTAATGGGATTTGCCAATAGCCAGCAGTCATGTGGAAACTGGTTAAATACCTCATTATGAAATTTTTGCAACATTTTGTCCAGATTTTCAGGCCTGTGCACCTCTCTTTTTACTTTGTTTAGAGTTTGTGCATCAATGGCCACATGTACTCCTCCATCCTTGTTTACAATGATAAGTGGACTGATATATTCGCTGTTACTGTGTTATATCACTCCTCATTCCATAATCTTATCTGTTTCATTCTGTACGGCCTGGTTTTTAGAAAAAGGTACCGAATACGGTTCCACAAAGAATGGATCCAGAGTTGCAATACAGTATCCAAAATTTTGAGCCAGTCCGGGTTAGCCGAAAATGATCTACTGTTGCTTTCTAAGATAGTAATAAATTCCGCTTTCTCAGAGCCGGCCAGAAATTCTGCACGCGTGCGGTGCTCCTGCACATGTGCAACTTCCGGGTCACAGCGTGCATGCCGCAGCCGCCAGCATTCATATAGTGCACGTTTCTATGCACAGATGTCGCTTTATCCACTTGCTGGGGTACTCTGTACCAGTGCATTCTAGTGCTCTTTCCACAGCATGCAAGCCAACCATGGGGAGGTATTTTGCGTATTAAAACATTTAAAATACTGTCACAGTCTACTCATTGAGACGTCTACTTTTACGTTACCAGTTTAACCCAGTAAGACAAGTAATACAGTTAACAACCGTGGGTTTTTATTAAGGCAGCTTGACTGACGGCACACAAATATGCGTAATGTTTTTGATCTAGTATTTAAGAGAGCAGTTAGCGACTAACAGCGAACTTTATTCATGATTACAAATAACATTAAATTAATGCAAGGTTTCCTATAACTAATTCTCGGTGCCCTCAGTTACACCCACATAATTTCTGTCTCACTGACCTCTGAACAGAATAACCGCAGACCTCTCGATCACCTGCTATTTCAGTACTATTATCAGTTCCGTCTAAAATCTGCATAATGACAGACAATTAGATGAAGGTTATTGTTTATCAACTTCAGCTGAGCGTAGCCCTTCACACATTAAAAAAACACTAAATGTAAGTATACATTGGAACAATCGGTTTAATGAGCAATTTTCCTGATAATAATGTACCATGGAGCAGAATGATGCAATAATGCACAGTTAGTAAACAATAATTTTTAATTATGAAAGGAATAAATCCAAACACGTTTATCACTGGTCATGAGGAATGATATAGTTATCGGGCATAAAAGATTAGCTCATTGACGAACGCAAGCAGTTGTGTAGATTTTCATCACTTATGCTTGACAGAAACCTTGATTTATTCATTTTCATCACCCAGAAAAACCTTTAACAAACGTTGTTGTTGTTGTTGTTGTTGTTGTTGTTGTTGTTGTGGTCTTCAGTCCTGAGACTGGTTTGATGCAGCTCTCCATGCTACTCTATCCTGTGCAAGCTTCTTCATCTCCCAGTACCTACTGCAACCTACATCTTTCTGAATCTGCTTAGTGTATTCATCTCTTGGTCTCCCTCTACGATTTATACCCTCCACGCTGCCCTCCAATGCTAAATTTGTGATCCCTTGATGCCTCAAAACATGTCCTACCAACCGATCCCTTCTTTTAGTCAAGTTGTGCCACAAACTTCTCTTCTCCCCAATCCTATTCAACACCTCCTCATTAGTTATGTGATCTACCCATCTAATCTTCAGCATTCTTCTGAAGCACCACATTTCGAAATCTTCTATTCTCTTCTTGTCCAAACTAGTTATCGTCCATGTTTCACTTCCATACATGGCTACACTCCATACAAATACTTTCAAAAACGACTTCCTGACACTTAAATCTATACTCGATGTTAACAAATTTCTCTTCTTCAGAAACGCTTTCTGTGCCATTGCCAGTCTACATTTTATATCCTCTCTACTTCGACCATCATCAGTTACTTTACTCCCTAAATAGCAAAACTCTTTTACTACTTCAAGTGTCTCATTTCCTAATCTAATTCCCTCAGCATCACCCGACTTAATTCGACTAAATTCCATTATCCTCGTTTTGTTTTTGTTGATGTTCATCTTATATCCTCCTTTCAAGAAACTGTCCATTCCGTTCAACTGCTCTTCAAAGTCCTTTGCTGTCTCTGACAGAATTACAATGTCATCGGCGAACCTCAACGTTTTTATTTCTTCTCCATGGATTTTAATACCTTCTCCGAATTTTTCTTTTGTTTCCTTTTCTGCTTGCTCAATATACAGATTGAATAGCATCGGGGAGAGGCTACAACCCTGTCTTACTCCCTTCCCAACCACTGCTTCCCTTTCATGCCCCTCGACTCTTATAACTGCCATCTGGTTTCTGTACAAATTGTAAATAGCCTTTCGCTCCCTGTATTTTACCTCTGCCACCTTTAGAATTTGAAAGAGAGTATTCCAGTCAACATTGTCAAAAGCTTTCTCTAAGTCTACAAATGCTAGGAACGTAGGTTTGCCTTTCCTTAATCTTTCTTCTAAGATAAGTCGTAAGGTCAGTATTGCCTCACGTGTTTCAGTATTTCTACGGAATCCAAACTGATCTTCCCCGAGGTCGGCTTCTACTAGTTTTTCCATTCGTCTGTAAAGAATTCGTGTTAGTATTTTGCAGCTGTGGCTTATTAAACTGATTGTTCGGTAATTTTCACATCTGTCCACACCTGCTTTCTTTGGGATTGGAATTATTATATTCTTCTTGAAGTCTGAAGGTATTTCGCCTGTTTCATACATCTTGCTCACCAGATGGTAGAGTTTTATCAGGTCTGGCTCTCCCAAGGCCGTCAGTAGTTCCAATGGAATGTTGTCTACTCCGGGGGCCTTGTTTCGACTCAGGTCTTTCAGTGCTCTGTCAAATTCTTCACGCAGTATCGTATCTCCCATTTCATCTTCATCTACATCCTCTTCCATTTCCATAATATTGTCCTCAAGTGCATCGCCCTTGTATAGACCCTCTATACACTCCTTCCACCTTTCTGCTTTCCCTTCTTTGCTTAGAACTGGGTTTCCATCTGAGCTCTTGATGTTCATACAAGTGGTTCTCTTATCTCCAAAAGTCTCTTTAATTTTCCTGTAGGCAGTATCTATCTTATCCCTAGTGAGATAAGCCTCCACATCCTTACATTTGTCCTCTAGCCATGCCTGCTTAGCCATTTTGCACTTCCTGTCGATCTCATTTTTGAGACGTTTGTATTCCTTTTTGCCTGCTTCACTTACTGCATTTTTATATTTTCTCCTTTCATCAATTAAATTCAATGTTTCTTCTGTTACTCAAGGATTTCTACTAGCCCTCTTCTTTTTACCTACTTGATCCTCTGCTGCCTTCACTACTTCATCCCTCAAAGCGACCCATTCTTCTTCTACTGTATTTCTTTCCCCCATTCCTGTCAATTGTTCCCTTACGCTCTCCCTGAAACTCTCTACAACCTCTGGTTCTTTCAGTTTATCCAGGTCCCATCTCCTTAAATTCCCACCTTTTTGCAGTTTCTTCAGTTTTAATCTACAGGTCATAACCAATAAATTGTGGTCAGAGTCCACATCTGCCCCTGGAAATGTCTTACAAACATATGTCAACCCAAACATGGACATAAGTCTCGCGGCATCTTTGTGCAGGCGTGGAAATTCTTGTTGTGAAAAATTTTCGTAGAATTCTTTTGGACTTCCCAATTCAAAGAACTTGCCCTACAGTGTTGTATTGCACTGTAGGTCGATCAGTTCCATCTGTAGAACATTCGGAGCATCTTCAACTGACAACGAGAATGGTTCAGCAAAGAGGCCAATGGCAGGAGACAAACTCGTATCATCTGCAAATTGTGCTCGAAATTGTTCCTTAATTTTTACAATTATTGATATGTATTCTTGAAATCTAGCACTTTCATGGACCAGTCCAAGAGTCGGGAAATGTGCAGTGTTTTCTGTCATTAGCTGGCGCTCCCAAAGCGCAAGCTTCCTTTCAAAGGCATTTACTTTTTCCAACATGTCAGAAATCATTTTCACCTTGCAAACTGATGTTCAGGCTATTCATGTGAGACGTAATGTCCACAAGAAATGCAAGGTCTGATATCCAACAAGGGTCTTCCAACATAGGTTCACTTTTTCCCTTCTCATGTAAGAATGTTACTATGACCAAACGTAAATCAAAAAATATTTTCAGCATTTTACCTCAACTGATCCAGCGTACTTCAGTATAGTAAGCTATGTCACCATACTCCGCTCCTAATTCCTCCAATAACCACCGAAACTGGCGATGCTTATGCCCATGTGTCTTCAGGTAGTTTATAGTATGCACAATAATTTGCATGACGTTTGCTAACGTTACTGATTTTGCACAAAGCGCCTCTCGATGCAGAATGCAGTGAATTTCATACGTCCCATTTGTGCGCCCTAGCTTTTGGCGCATTCGTGCTATGAGTCCTTTCCGATGGCCTTGCATTGATGGTGCTCCATCTGTGGTCACTGAGACTCACAGATTGCAATCCATACCGACACCATCAATCGCTTGCTCGACAGCTTGGAGTAAGTCCGCACCTGTAGTAGTCCCTTTCAAAGGTACTAAGTCCAAAACGTCCTCTGTTACACAAAGTGCGTTATCGACGCCTCGTATGTATATCACAACTTGGGCTGTATCTGTAAGATCTGTTTCTTCATCGAGCACAACAGAGAAAGCAACAAATTCTTTTGCCTTATTTATTAGCTGCCTGTGCACATTGCCGGCCATAGCACTGATACGTCTTGTCACTGTTTGCTTGGATAGACTGATTTCTTGAAACCTGCTAACGTTCGTGGGGCACACAAGTTCTGCAGCATCGGTGAGACACCCTTTCACAAACTCCCCTCCGTAAAAGGGTTTCCCAGATTGCGCAATTCTTAATGCGATTTTAAAACTTGCTTGCAGTGAAGTTGTGTGGTTGTCATTCTGGAAAATTGAAAACAGTACATTGTACAGCATACAGTAAAATAGACATAAATGTAACACAAGAAACTAAGAAGTATCAGCTACTCTGACGTACTGTAAAATCGAGTTGATGTGTCTCATCCATTTTCTTAAGGACATTTAATTTTGCTTGCTGTTCTTCACTGTTGAGTACACTACACTCGTCTTTGTGATATGTATTGTAGTGTCTTTCAATTGAAAACTTACGTTGGCTGCCTATTATTCGGTGGCACAGCACACACTGAGTTTTCACCAATGGCTACAAAAAAGAATTGCAGTACCCAGTCATTTTTAAACAACTGAGAACATAGATCTACATCTACATACATACTCCGCAATCCACTATACGGTGCATGGCGGAGGGTACCTCATACCACAACTAGCATTTTCTCTCCCTGTTCCACTCTCAAACAGAACGAGGGAAAAATGACTGCCTATATGCCTCTGTACGAGCCCTAATCTCTCTTATCTTATCTTTGTGGTCTTTCCGCGAAATACAAGTTGGCGGCAGTAAAATTGTACTGTAGTCAGCCTCAAATGCTGGTTCTCTAAATTTCCTCAGTAGCAATTCACGAAAAGAATGCCCCCTTTCCTCTAGAGACTCCCACCCGAGTTCCTGAAGTATTTCTGTAACACTCGCATGATGATCAAACCTATCAGTAACAAATCTAGCAGCCTGCCTCTGAATTGCTTCTATGTCCTCCCTCAATCCGACCTGTTAGGGATCCCAAACGCTCCAGCAGTACTCAAGAATAGGTCGCACCAGCGTTCTATAAGTGGTCTCCTTTACAGACGAACCACATCTTCCCAAATTTCTACCAATCAACCAAAGATGACCATCCGCACAACTGCCATTACATGCTTCTCCCACTTCATATCGCTCTGCAATGTTACGCCCAAATATTTCATTGACGTGACTGTGTCAAGCGCTATGTTAGTAATGGAGTATTCAAACATTACAGGATTCTTTTTCCTATTCATCTGCATTAATTTACATTTATCTATATTTCAAGTTAGCTGCCATTCCTTACACCAGTCACAAATCCTGTCCAAGTCCTCTTGTATCCTCCTACAGTCACTCAACGACGACACCTCCCCGTACACCACAGCATCATCAGCAGACAGACACACATTGCTATCCACCCTATCCAAAAGATCATTTATGTAGACAAAAAACAACAGCGGACCTACCACATTTCCCTGTGGCACTCCAGATGATACCCTCACCTCCAATGAACACTCACCATCGAGGGCAATGTACTGGGTTCTATTATTTAAGAAGTCTTCGAGGTACTCACATACTTGGGAACCAATCCCATATCCTCATACCTTAGTTAGGAGTCTGCAGTGGGGCACCGAGACAAACGCTTTCCCAAAGTCAAGGAACATGGCATCCGTCTGATACCCTTCATCTATGGTTCTCATGATATTATGTGAAAAAAGCGCCAGTTGCATTTTGCAGGAGCGGTGCTTTCTAAAGCCGTGCTGATTCATGGAGAGCAACTTCTCTGTCTCAAGGAAATTCATTATATTCGAACTGAGAATATGTTCAAGAATCCTGCAATAAACCGACGTTACGGATATTGGTCTGCAATTTTGAGGATCTGCCCTTCTACCCTTCTTACATACAGGCGACACCTACTGTTTTTTCCAGTCGCCCGGGACTTTACGTTGGGCAAGAGATTTGCGATAAAAGCAAGCTAAGTAAGGAGCCAATGCAGTAGAGTACTCTCTGTAGAACCGAATTGGAATCCCATCAGGACCTGGCGATTTATTTATTTTCAACCCATTCAGCTGCTTCACAACCCCAGGGATGTCTGTCACTATGTCCTCCATATGGGAATGTGTACGAGACTCAAACGGTGGTATGTTTGTACGATCCTCCTGCGTGAAAGATTTCTCAAATGCTCAATTTAAAATTTCAGCTTTCGTTTTGCTGTCTTCGGTTGTCAGGCGAGACTGATCAGTGAGTAACTGGATGGAAGCCTACGACACGCATACCGATTTTATGTAAGACCAGAATTTCCTTGGGTTTTCAGCAAGATCTTTTGCTAAGGTATGACGGTGGTAGTGGTTGAATGCTTTGCGCACCGCTTTTTTTACAGCAGTGCGAATCTCTACTAACTTTTGCCTGTCCTCATTCTCCTGATCTTTCTTGCACCGTGAGTGCAACTGCCTTTGCTTCCTGAGCATTCTCCGAATTGCGCTGTTAAACCACGGTGGGTCTTTCCCGTCCGTAACCCACATTTTCGGCACATACTTGTCAAATGCGTGATTTATAATGTGTTTAAAATTTGCCCGTAATACTTCCACGTCCATCGTACCGGAAGTCAATGAAGTCGATTCATTTACTAAGTGGGATGCTAACAACTGCTTATCTGCTCTTTCTAGTAAGAATACTCTGCTAGCCTTCTTCACCGAGTTTTTAACTTTCATAACCATAGTCGTAATGACAACATCATGATCACTAATCCCTGTCTCAACACTGACACCATAGATAAGGTCTGGTCTGTTTGTGGCTACCAGATCTAAGATATTTCCATTACGCGTTGGCTGTCAATTCAGCTGCTCAAGACAGTTTTTGGATAATGTGTTGAGAAGTAATTCACACGACGGCTTGTCTGTACCACCTGTAATGAATCCATAGAGATCCCAGTCTAAACTACGTAGGTTGAAGTCGCCTCCGACTAATATTGCATGATCCGGGTACTTCTGCGATACAGAATGTAGACTCCCTTTGAATGATTCTAGAACTGTCACGGTGGAACCTGGTGGCCGGTAATAACAGCCCACAATTAACTTTATTTCCCGTAGCCCTGTTAAACGTGTCCAGTAACTTCACTATCACACTCTACTTCGACCTCAGTAGACACGATATTTTTGTCAACTGCATTGAAGACACCACCTAGTATGGTGTCTAATCTGTCTTTCCGATACACGTTCCAACCCTCACTAAGTATTTCAGAACTTCCTGTCTTGGGGTTCAGCCAGGTCTCAACCCCGAGAATAATTTGCGCACCACACACTTCCTGGAGGGCAGTAAATTCAGAAACTTTATTCTGAACATTCTGAAAACTTACTGCCGATATCTTGATAGCTGAAGTGTCTTTACACAGAGCGCGTCCTGATTTCTCTGCCTGCACGTCGACTGGTGAGCGTTCATCAGGACACCTCGCACTACTGCCTAGCCTAAACAAAACCCATGTGCATGCCACAAGTACTCTGCTACCCGAGTAGCCGCTTCCTTTGTGCAGTGCACCCCTGACCTATCTAGGGGCGTCCTAAAATTCCCCACCCAAAAGTGGAAATCTAGAAATCTGCAGCCAAGACCGTCACAGAGTCAACGAAGCCTCTGGTTGAGACCCTCCACTCGGCTGCAAACAAATGGACCCCAATCTACTCTGGGAACGACGCTGCAAATAGAGAGCTCCGCTTGCACCCCGCGTGCGAGGCCAGCGGTCTTCACCAAATCCGCCAGCCGCCCGTACGAACTGAGGATCGTCTCAGAACCCTAGCGACAGGCATCATTGGTGCCAACGTGTGCAACTACTTGCAGGCAACTGCGCCCCGTACGCTCGATAGCCGCAGACAAGGCCGCCTCCACATCTCGGATGAGGCCCCCCGGCAGACAAACAGAGTGCACGTTGGAATTCTTTGCAGCCCTGTACGCTGCTTCCGTAAGGGGCTCCATTACCCGCTTAACGTTGGAGCTCCCAATAACCAGCAAGCCTTTGCCCCCGTGTGGCTGCTCGGGCCCTGCTGAAGGAGCGGCCACCTGCCCACTGACAGGACGAACGGGCGAGGCCAGCCTCCACATTGGCCCTCCGCCTAGAGAGACGCGAATGCGTTGCAGTCCGCCACTCACCCTGAGGTGAGTCCTTTGCTTTTTCGCAGTACCTGCCATTTCTCAGTACTTCTGTCAAGGTTTTGGACACCAGGGGTAAACGGGACTGGGTGTGTTGCCGTGTTGCTTGTACCACATAAACAGGGAAGTGGAGCCGCCGCCGTTCGTTTAGGACACACGTCTAATAACAGATGTGACTGTAGTTTGCTGCCGCACATGTGCGCACATGATCAGCACATCCGCATGTCTGCACACTCATTTCCACTTTGACCTTTTTAATACATGACACATGGTCGTGTGACTGTTTTCATTTCTGAAGAAGTCCAAAGTACGATACATGTGAATGTGATGCTTTCAGTTTATCTTGTTCTCATCGTGACAGCTGGTTAGTCCAAAGACTGTGTTTATGCATACATTTTATGGGAATTACCTTTTATTTTGAGTAAAGAGGTCCACGGGACAGTTTTAGATTATGCTCCGGTAGCGCCGAAAATAAGCTGTTGCGATCCCGCAGTTGCTATACTCAAATTCCTATGTTTCATGCTGTCCATCCACCCTACACTTTTCGTCAAACTCTTTTTCCGCGCCCTTTATAATGTTGTTGGATGGCAAACCTCGCTCAACCAGCACTGCTTAAATTATTCATTTCTTAGGTGCGTTATGCATTATCACTGAATGACCGCCAACCCGGGCGTCCGCCTGTATTCTGCCAAGCGTCAGCAGCTCGTGGTCTTGCCGTAGTGTTCTCGGTTCCCGCGCTCGGAGTCCCGGGTTTGATTTTCGGCGAGGCCAGGGATTTTCTCTGCCTCGAGACGATGTTGTGTGTCCATCATCATGTCATCATCATTGGCGTCAACTGAAAAGGATTTGCAGTACGGCGGCCGAACTCCCACGCGTGGGGCCTCCAGCCCAACAATGCCAAATGATCATATCATTTCATTCCGCCATGTCACTAGAAAGCCAGCACACTATCTACAAAATCACGAAACCAGCACCATACTTGAATAGTGACACATTACTGATTGTGAGCACATTCAGACATTAATCACAAATTCACGTGGTACTAATGGAGAAGCCGAGTTGACTTTTCCGTTAATTCCCCGTGTAATGCAGCCCACAGACCTTTGTCGCTACCTCAGCGAATGATTGTTGCCGCTAGCGCCGAGGAAAGTTGGAATTTTAAACTCTCCCGCAAGGACCTAAAAAACTCTAAAGTTAGCACATACTCACAGCACTGCGTTGGGCGAAGTTCGAACATAATGTACGAGGTGGGACTGGCAGCTTGCATTACCAAATACAATTTTTTCTTCTGTTTGACACAGTTGCACTCAAAGATTTTGATTTGTGGGGGCAATTTCTACATAACATTGTCCATCTCAAACACGTGCCTGCAAACAATTTATAGCTGTTGATGTGATCTTCACAAAATGTTTCATTCCAGAAAATATTAGATGTTTCCCATTAGTGTAAATAACATTGGACTCTGTCGTTGCAAATGCTAATGTACAAAGCAATTAGGGCACGCGTATATAATAGCAATAACTGGTATTTTTATATTTGTACGGATTAGTAACGCTTATTCAGGTTCCAGTAACGTTACTAAGACAACTGGTGTAAGTTTCACCTAAACGTACTTGTTGTACAATATACTGAATACGACACTGCAGAGCCCGTGTTATTCCGAATCACAGTGCGAAGTTCCGCTGCATACGCTTGCGTCTCCAGTGGAACAGGCACTACGGCGGCTACAGCGTGTACTCGTACATCTGTACAGGTGAGGCATTTTACCTGGAAGTCGTTTGCCTGATGTCGGCGAATAAATACGATATTGCGACCGGTCGCGATAAGCGGGAAACACGGCTTCGAGTCCCGGTCCGACACAAACTTTCACTGTCGTCATTCCACTGTACATCTGATGGTTGTCCGTATTCGCGACTGCGGAAGCGTTTCTCGTATTTCATAGCACCTGTAGTCGCCGCTTCACCCGTTCCTTCGGAGGTGCACAGGAACTTTGCATCGTAATTCGGAATACTACAGGCACTGCAATAACGCAAGTAAATTCGATGTTAGTCTGTATCCGTAAAGATAAGATTGTGGCGGTAACTCTGTCATTGACGCAAAGTTCCGATTACCCTTCCAGGGAAAAAAGTCAAATGTAAATACAACGCATCGAAAGAAGCAGAGCAATGGGCAATTCCGTTAAGCTTTTAGTACTCAAAGCGACATAAGTGAACTCCTGTATCGTAGATCGTATCTCTGCTTAGCAACGTAAACAGAGATCGCAGTTTGGTTCGCACTGCTAAATAATTTAAAAATATATTTATATTACGGACAGTTGTGCTTTGGGCGGTGTCCATTATCGTTCATAGCCTTTCGACAAGCAATTACACAAAAGTTTCGTTTGTCTGGGACCAGAATAGCGGCTTTTCCGGCCGTCCTGAGCGGGCGCGCTGTGGCGCTTCTGTTTGGGTTTTAAGACTTTACGTTCAGTCTCTGCGTTACAATGTTGTATAAAATTGATTCTGGTGATGCAGCATTTTAGTTTCCTTGTTTTCCCGAGCTGTTAACTGCTAACATGGCAACCACGTTTCTCAGAAAGCTTACCCCAAGATTTGGATTTGACAAAGCAGGCCGTAATGTTCAGCCAAGTTAACTGGAAACTCGTGACTGGATCGTTGACGTTATTGGCGTTACTTCGGACCAGACGCACACTGCTTATTATAACTTGGAGCAATACTGCTTTTTTGTGAAGTTGCTTTCCTCGTTGGTGCTGAAACGGATTTTGCAGAAATTTGAAGGAAAAGCCGAATTCCGCCATCGCGATAATTCGGTGAGTAGAGTTACCATTTCAAATGCAGATGTTGATTATAAACAAGTCAGAGAATTTAATTTGCCCCCTGAGGTAGAAAACTGCTACTTAAAAGACGTATTATCTAAATAAGGTGACATCAGGCAAATTTGTAATGAACGATGGTCCAGCCAGCATAGATAGTGATGCTTTAGTGGCGTTTGTTCTGTCGATATGCATGTCAAACAAAACATTCCATCTCATATTTTGGTTTGTGGCTACAAAGCGCAGACTTTGACTTGTCATATATGAAAGTGGGGTTTATATTGCAGAATAATTTACAACAGCCTCAAAGGTCATCACTGGCTAATCTTGTGACCGAAAATCAATGACGGGTGGTGACCTTTACAGCATTACGGGAAATGTGAACGATAGGCCACAAAATACTCTTGAAGCATTTCCACCTTTACTCAGGAAAGACACTGTAGACAATCCGGCTGGAAAAAGTAGTATAGCCACTAACAAGAGACGTCGAACTTGTAACGGCAGTAGCACAGATGAAGAAGATATCAGCCTGTCGCTGAAAGCTGTAGGTGACGTTCAGAAAACAGTACTGGGAACTACTGTTTAAGACAATATTGTCAGCATAGATTCAAACTCTTGAGTCAAGTACATCAGTAGACAAATCGAACCCGCCACCATCACCCGAACAGGTCAAAGTGACACTACAGCCCCACTCTGTAGCGCTGGGCGCGCCGGTAGATGGCAATGCGCTCGTCTCGGTGACGCCACAGCCCCGCGCTGCAGTACCCGTACGTCGACCAGCGCAGACAGATTCACTCGCAGATGCAACTGAAAGCAAACGTGACGAGGTAGCGAGTGATTGTCAACAACAGGCGACGTCACAGCCCAAATCCCAAGGCGAAGAAGCCTAGTTTTACAGCAATAACACACAAACAGCAAACGAAAGTGATCATAGAAGTGACGGGGCGTTGGAAGAACGTTCGCAAACTGCGTCTGCGCCGCCTTTGGCAGACGAGACGAGATGGTGGCACACGACTGCCCCTCAGATCCACTGACACCGCCCTCAGTGGAAAACTGCTCAGGGGGTGGGCGGAGCAGACATTCGGTGAAGGCCAGAGTCAATGCAAATCGCAAGAAAAGTATAAAGAAAGGTTGTAATGCAAACCGGGACGGTGGTCTCCAGTCAGATTCTCAGGAAGTATCCGGCATGGAGTGGCATCAAATGATAGACTAGCGGGAAAAGAGGTCACTCCCCTATGTTAGTCATATACGATTACCACGCTAAACATTAATAGGATACAGTCGGATGTTAAAATAGCTGCTCTGAAACAGTTTCTGTATGAGTCAGCGACGGATATTGCTCTCCTACAGGAAGTGGTATTCCCACAATTAAATTTGTCCAGTTACGTCGATTTTTACAATATTTCCACTGAAACGAGTGTTGCACGGCCATTTTAGTTAGAGAAGGCATCCCCGTACATAACGTTGATAAATTAGAATCGGGATGAGGTATTGGAATAAACGTAGCAGGAGTCAATATAGTCAGTTCATATGCTCCTTCTGGCAGCAGTAATAAAGCTGCAAGAGCCACATTCTTTATTGAAAGCGTCATTTCTTTACTGAGGAAACACCCCCTCCAACTTAATAGGGGGAAATTTTAATTGTGTATTGAGTCGAAAGGATCAAATCCCCAACTTCAATTACTTGAGACATCTCGTTGTTGATTTAAAATATGCGTGGGAAATAAAATAACCAACAATGGTGAACTTCACTCATTGTTGCGAATTAATGTAGTAGAATTGACAGAATTTACGTAACGGAAAATTTAGCAGATAAAGTACTGAAAACAGAAGCTGTTCCCGTTAGTTTTTCCGATGACAGTGTGTTGTTGACCTGCGTAAATTTAACACCACAACCTACCAGAAGAGTAAGAAGCCAGTGGAATCTAAATATTTCGTTATTATCAGAAGAAGACTTAGAAGATGCCCTAACCAGAGCTTGGCAAATGTCTCCATTCACTCAACAACTTTCCAAGTGTGATAGAATGGTGGACCCAACGAGCGAAACCGAAGTTAAGGAAAGTTTTAATATCTTTCAGTATAGATATGGCCAGAGAAAGGAAACAGACTGTAGAATTCTACTACAGCGTGCTAAGGGAACTCTACGATCAGACAGATGCAATTCCTACAAGATTAAAAGACATCAAGCAAATAAAAGCAAAATTATCAAGTCTGAAACGTAAGAAACTGGAGGGACTTGAAATGAAAAGCAAAGCAGAGTCAGTCACTGAAGATGAGACTGCTGCACTGTACCACCTTGTCAGACACGCCAAGAATAGTAGTAGTTTCGTGGATGAACTTCAGATCGACGATGGTACCATATTCACCACCCAGAAGGAAACAGAGAGATCTCAGTGTATTATGAACGTATGTATGCGTCAGGGGAAACAAACGAAGAAGAATACGATGAGCTCTTTGGTGCATATCTTCCACGAATATCGCGAGGAGATGATGATAACATTTCTTCGGACATCACCAAGGAAGATGTATTAGAAATCGTGTGCAGCTCCCCCGCTAGGAAATCTCCAGGAGCTGACAGACTGCCCATTGAATTCTATAAACGATTTTGGACCCTAATAGGAGAAAAGTTCACCGAAATTGTCAATGAAGTCTTACAGGGGAAGCCAGTGCCTGCAGAGTTCAAACAATGCAAAATCGTGTTGATCCCGAAGAACACAGGCTGCAAAAAAATAAGTAACCTACGGCCGATTTCGCTTTTAAATTCGGATTATAGAATTATAGCTCGAGTAATTAACAAGCGCTTTACACCATGCACCGCCGACATCATAGGCCAACAGCAGACTTGTGCTTTCAGAAGGACGATTTTACAAACTGTGGCTTTGTGTCGCGATGCCATTGCGCTAGCGCAGGCAAGTAACATAAAATGTGGACTGCTTTTCATAGACGTCCATAAGGCATTTGATCAAATTAATCACAAATACCTGATAGAGACAATGCATCGAATGGACTTCCTGCCAAGAACCTTCGACATCCTCAAGAACGTGACAATGGGTGTTCCAGCACAAATCTCCGTTAGCTGTCAACTGACAAAACAAATTGACATAAAAAGGGGTGTTACCCAAGGAAGCCCCTTATCCATGCTCCTGTTCGTTATATCGCTGGAACCTTTCTTGAGACAGCTACAGCACAGGCTGATAGGCATTACTTTTCAAGGAACAAAGACCGTGGTAGGCGCTTACGCTGACGATGCAGGCGTAATCATCAGAGACCAAACAGATGTGACGCAACTAGAGATGGTACTTGCAAAATACTGTTCCGCATCAGGTGCCGAGGGTAAATGGAAACAAAAGTAAATTTCTAGATATAAAGCGGCTTGCTAACTTGCGCATTGAGTGGGCGAACCATGTTAATGAAAGCAAGCCCTTGGAATAGCATTGACAACTTCCCTTTTACAAATGATCGCAATAAGTTGGCGGGAGGTGGCAAGAAAAATCAAGGGAGCTTTGATTGAAAACTGTCAACGTAGCATAGACCAGTTCAAGAGAATACTGTTCATCAACACGTATATTTTATCCAATGCCTACTACATAGCACAGGTTCTCCCCATTCCATCAATGGTGGAGAAGGCGATCATGTCCACTTTAGCAAAGTTCTTGTGGATAGGGGAATTGTTTCGAGTGCCGGTGAAGACAGCAGTTTTGGATCCAAGCAATGGAGTAATGGGTCTGACATAAAGTTTAAAGCGATGGCATTGTATGTTAAACGAACATGGGGCATAATGTGTAACGATCCAGGGTGCACTACAGCGAAACTATAAGACATTGTCAGGCCAGAAAGTGTAGAGCCGCCGATAAATATACAAAAAATAAGTTTTAAGCTAAAACACATTCGGGAGTATAATGTTGAACTAAGTTATCTCAGCAAAAAGCTTTTAAACTCCAAAAAAGTTACAGCAAAGGTGATTTTAGCTGAAAGACGGAAGCATGAAAATACGGAAAATGAATTCGAGAAAATACTGAAATATCAGAATCACAATAAGAAATGTGGCAACATGCTCCGAATTGTCTTCAGAAGAATGGGTATTGGTTAGGAACTGGATTCCTAGTAGAGAGGGAATGGGTTGGGTTCACGTTCCCAACCTCACCTGCAAGTCGCACATGAAAAATAAATCAGTAGTACAGCAGATACAAGGATATGACGGCAAACATCTGGTGTCTGATATGAAGGAAGATCTTGACTCCCCAAGGATGCGTTTAGAAGGCTGGAACTGACAAACATAACAAGGCAGTGAAGGATTTTGCGATGTCGCTGTTCGGGACTGCTCCTCTGTCCACATAATTTACCCTGGAAGGAACACACGTCAAGGATTTACTGAATGATTAATTTGGGTCCGGGAAATTATGATGAGGAACCTCAGGCTGCAAAAGAAGAAAATGTGCGTGCTGAACTGCCGCCAGCTGAAGGTGACAGTGAAGGTGCTAAATGTGTGCTACTGCTAAAGACTCATTCTTCGATCACTGTAATTTATGACTGCAATTATCTGTCACCTCATCTATGTCATTTCTTTCTTTTTGTCCAACAACACAAATCATGGCGGTGGGTTTTCCATTTTCCATTGTAAAGTATATGAGGAGAAACATTGGTTTTTTAATCAGAATAACAAAGTCGATTGGGAAAAATTCAATTTTTATACATATAATAATTATAAACAAGAACCGCAGTGGTAATTATCGTAAAAACAAACAAAGCAGTAATTTTTGCGACATCTTGCGCAACATATAAAAATGGGCGTTCGCAATAAATCTGTACAAAAACATGCCCCATTAATATTTACGAAAATGTTTCTAGTTTCTGATAATTTTGAGGCAAACCAGTCATACTGAATCATGTCTCGGAATATTGGTGACGATGATTGATGGAGAATTATAGAATGAATTTTGATGCAATCTTCCCGGGAATTAATTTCACGATTCTCCTGTTACAATGCGCTGCTATTTTGCAAGCGGTTTACGAAATTTTTAACTTGCCTGTAAAAGTAAACATCACAAGGTTGCACCAAAGAAGTGCATTTTTGAGGTATGACTTTGAGACCAAGTTGGCATATTTCCGTCATCTTGAAAAATTGCATCATATGTCTCCGGAATCGTTTGACCTCCCCAAGAGTCAATGAGAAGCAAATATTTACTCTCCCCGACGAAAGATTTTAAACATTTGCGGAAAAAATCCATGTATAAAACTGTTGTTCCTTTTCCGGACTGCGATGGTTACGATGACGTTCGTATAAGTATTGCCATAGCCATCTATTAATTAGTGAATACGAGGTCCGAAACGACCGGTCGCTTCTTGTAAGCATATGAAGACATGTGGCAGCAGTTTTCCGGATAATGTTATTGAATATTGTGCGGTGTACGAATGCGTCACTTCATTCAAATCCGACTTTTTCACGAAAACTGTTTTACTTTTTCAGTGAGATTGATATTGGTATCCTAAAACAATAGTATTTTTAATATTAAACAATATTCGAATGTGTATGTAAATATATTTTTCTATAATTAAATTTGAATTGATATATTTTACATCGGTAAAAACATTTTGTACGCACAAAACATGTATTTACCTGTTTGGTCAGTATTTATCGCGTAATCCTCGTCGTGGTATTGAGGGATTAACCGGCACGTCTGCCGACGAAAGGCCTCCGCAGACGCCTGGATGGCCTCCATTGACGCCGCTTCTTTTTTCGAAACCAGTTTCGTGAGCTTGCGTTGTGAAATTCTGTGCTTCTGTTTAAATGCCGTGACCTATCGATCAGACGCCTTGAATTTGAAATCGACGAATTGTGCAGCCGCAGCCAATGTCCATTGTCGCAACTTGCTGATGTTGCTGTCTTGCTTCCACAAAACGGTCGTAGGTCCACGAATCTATCGCCTCAGATTTTAAAAGTGGTGGTACGCGAATGGATAAATTTGTCTTCCATTGTGAAAGATATTCTTTTCGCATCAATTGGCTTTTTTTGCAATGTCGCCAAGGACCACGTGAGGTGCGCCTTAGCAATATTCACGACTTTGACTTTGTAGGCAAAGGGAATCATGTTACCTTTAAATCTTTTCGGTGACTGTTTATATTCGTCTGGAGACGAATCATTTTGTGGCACTTCGAACTGTTCGTCGTTCTCCTCACATTCTTCGCAATCCTCATGAGCGTGAATTAATTCCTCTTCAGTTACGAATGTTTTTGCGCCCAAAAGTTCCAGTGTATAAAGTTCTCCGGCCAATAACATAGCATCGTGAGAGATTTCTTCCGAAGATGTCGATGCAATTAAAATATTTTCCGTCAACAGCTTTTCATAATACACCACTGCGCCCTTCAATCGTAATTTTGATAGGTCACTATGAACGGACTCTTCAGGAATTTATTCTCCTATTCCAGATGAGCCAGCAACTTCTTCAGTCGACGTGTTTAACCTCGGATCGGAATAACACGTCGAAATTTCCAAACGGACATACGAGACGTCACTTTGCTACTTGTTGCGCGAGAGTCCTTCTAGGGGGGGCCATGACAGAGACCTAATCATGCCAGGTTGAAAGCCAGTCACCAGTAACCTTTCTTACGCGAGAGTGTTTTTTGATGAATGTGCCACTCATCGTGCAAGATCACTGGGCAGCTGAATCTTATTTTATTTCGGCATGAGATGTGCAAAATATCGGTGCTGGACTGAGATTCGAACTCGGATCTCCCTTTTCGTCACGTCTGATGCCTTGGTGTTGATACTTCCCACCGTTCGCCGCGCGGTCTGCGCGGCTGCCCCCGTCAGAGTCCTCCCTGTGGTATGGGCGTGTGTGTCGTCCTTAGCGTAAGTTAGTTTTAAGTTAGATGATGTGGCGGAGGGTACCGTGAGTACCTCTATCGGTTCTCCCTTCTATTCCAGTCTCGTATTGTTCGTGTAAAGGAGGATTGTCGGTATGTCTCTGTGTGGGCTCTAATCTCTCTGATTTTATCCTCACCGTCTCTTCACGAGACGTAGGAGGGAGCAATATACTGTTTGACTCCTCGGTGAAGGTATGTTCTCGAAACTACAACAAAAGCCCGTACCGAGCTACTGAGCGTCTCTCCTGCAGAGTGTTCCACTGGAGTTTATCTATCATCTCCGTAACGCTTTCGCGATTACTAAGTGATCCTGTAACGAAGCGCACTGCTCTCCTTTGGATCTTCTCTATCTCTTCTATCAACCCTATCTGGTACGGATCCCACACTGCTGACCAGTATTCGAGCAGTGGGCGAACAAGCGTACTGTAACCTACTTCCTTTGTTTTCGGATTGCGTTTCCTTAGGATTCTTCCAATGAATCTCAGTCTGGCATCTGCTTTACCGACGATCAACATTATATGATCATTCCATTTTAAATCACTCCTAATGCGTACTCCCAGATAATTTACGGAATTAACTGGTTCCAGTTCCTGAGTTGCTATATTGTAGCTAAATGATAAAGGATCTATCTTTCTGTGTATCCGCAGCACATTACACTTGTCTACATTGAGATTCACTTGCCATTCCCTGCACCATGCGTCAATTCGCTGCAGATCCTCCTGCATTTCAGTACAATTTTCCATTGTTACAACCTCTCGGTACACCACAGCATCATCTGCAAAAAGCCTCAGTGAACTTCCGATGTCATCCACAACGTCATTTATGTATATTGTGAATAGCAACGGTCCTATGACACCCCCCTGCGGCACACCTGAAATCACTCTTACTTCGGAAGACTTCTCTCCATTGAGAATAACATGCTGCGTCCTGTTATCTAGGAACTCCTCAATCCAATCACACAATTGGTCTGATAGCCCATATGCTCTTACTTTGTTCATTAAACGACTGTGGGGAACTGTATCGAACGCCTTGCGGAAGTCAAGAAACACGGCATCTACCTGTGAACCCGTGTCTATGGCCCTCTGAGTCTCGTGGACGAATAGCGCGAGCTAGGTTTCACATGACCGTCTTTTTCGAAACCCATGCTGATTCCTACAGAGTAGATTTCTAGTCTCCAGAAAAATCATTATACTCGAACACAATACGTGTTCCAAAATTCTGCAACTGATCGACGTTAGAGATATAGGTCTATAGTTCTGCACATCTGTTCGACGTCCCTTCTTGAAAACGGGGATGACCTGTGCCTCGAACACAATACGTGTTCCAAAATTCTGCAACTGATCGACGTTAGAGATATAGGTCTATAGTTCTGCACATCTGTTCGACGTCCCTTCTTGAAAACGGGGATGACCTGTGCCCTTTTCCAGTCCTTTGGAACGCTACGCTCTTCTAGAGACCTACGGTACACTGCTGCAAGAAGGGGGGCAAGTTCCTTCGCGTACTCTGTGTAAAATTGAACTGGTATCCCATCAGGTCCAGAGGCCTTTCCTCTTTTGAGCGATTTTAATTGTTTCTCTATCCCTCTGTCGTCTATTTCGATATCTACCATTTTGTCATCTGTGCGACAATCTAGAGAAGGAACTACAGTGCATTCTTCCTTTGTGAAACAGGTTTGGAAAAAGAGATTTAGTATTTCGGCCTTTAGTCTGCCATCCTCTGTTTCAGAACCATTTTGGTCGCAGAGTGTCTGGACATTTTGTTTTGATCCACCTACCGCTTTGACACAAGACCAAACTTCGCAACATGTTTCAGTGCATACAGTTACGTGGTACAGTGTGCAAAGTGAATAGAAAAAGGCGTAAACGCAAGAACATCATAATGTATCGTCCTTAAGCTCTTTTGTGCTAAACTGATGTTTCTTACTGACTTACTTATTTTTAAGGAAACAGAAATCTAATTTGAAATACGTAGGTCAGAAGCACTCTATTTTGTGTTGAAGGAATCTCGGAGGAAAAGCTGGTCCTCACGACAGAACACGTGTACTTTTTAGTACACTTTATTTTACTTCATTCTGTATGTGAAAAATCCTTTTCACCAGAAGCGACTGCACTGATTTCTGCTGTTCTCCGTTACATTCATCGTCACCCGCTGTATCAGGAATCGCAGCGCGTGCAGTGGTCAGCGATGGCAGAAGACCAACTTTCCAAAGGGGCCTCGGGAACCGAGGCATTGGGCGAGTTACAAGATGTTGAGAAATAAATCGGAAAGCAGACCATCGTGCACACGGAACTTGGACGGCGTCGCTCTCAGCTGAGTTAGTTTGTGTGCAGACACGGTCTTTCAGATGAAGTGTTAAAAACAAAAAAAAACAACAAAAAAACAAAAAAAATTAGAAATAAAAAAAATAAAAAAATTATGCGTGAAAATAGCGCAGCGACTCTGTGACAGGTATGGGGGAGGCGTCGTGGCCAGACCTCGGAATGGTTAAAAAATTAAATGAAAGGAAAGGGGTTAAGGGCGCGAGTTTCTAGTCTGCGTGTACTGGATTCGAATACCGCAACTCGCATGAATTTTAATTCATGGCAATAGTTGCTAATTAAGGAAAACTTGAAATGATTCTTGCTACATATGCTGAAGGTCTGGGTTCGTTTCTCACATCCGGCAATCATTTTTAACAAGCATAAGCAGCATCTGTCCCACCTCTGGTAGCCTGGAGGAGAGTCGCTACAGGTTGGGTCCTGACAGGGGCGGAAGTCACGCCGGGTCGAAACTCTGTTACCAGTCACCTTTCTTAAGCGATATCTTTCTAAATCATTGAGCCAATCGCCGTACAAGGCCGCAGCGCTCTTGACTCTTACTGTATTCGAGCCTGAGACGTGGAAAATATTGACGATGGACTGGAATTCGAACTCGGATCTCCCTTTTCGTCACGTTTGATCACTTTCAGATGATGCATTTCCACTGCTTCATTGTCTCCACTTGTCTGCAAAGTCATAAAGACATTCACAAGAGACATCCCTGGGTTGGAATCCTGGCATGACACTTTAAGTTGCAGCATGAGCTCAGCAAAATAAATGTGAGAAATTATTCTGATTTTACCGATTCTCTGGTCTTTGTTAACAATAATGGTGGTACTGGTTTCGAGTCCCAAGTCAGACGGGCAGCTTTTCGTCCTGTCATGTCAGTTTCAAACATGCCACCCCTAGCTACTGGTGAAAGAGGATATAGTACAGTCGAGGTATCTTTGTATGTAGTCAACAACGATGCGTCTAGGGTTCCATTCCTAGTCGGCAGAAAATTTTCATCATCGTATTTACAATACAGACATGCGCACATTTCGCTGCTAATGAAGTAAATCAGTGTAGAACGTCTACGCGTGACTAGAGGTCAGTGTCGATAGGTACTGAGTTTGAGTGCGCATAACGGAAAACACTTTCGTCTCCTAGTTTTACTTTGTCATCTCATTGCTGGTTAAAAATGACGATTTCTGGCGTTTCATTGTGCTTAGTTAACAATCCTATTAAGTGCTGCGTTCGAATCTCCGGGAAACATAAAACTTTATCGCAGATCACTTCAAGTTTCAACTTGGACACTCTTTGTTACTTGTGACTGAAACCCTACTTGAGATATTTCTTCTTTACTTGTTAGATTGCATTCCCGGATAGTAGCGCAGTGAAAAAACTTTCGTCGTGTCATTTAAAGGGGGATGCTGCTTTCTGAGGTTTCATTTATTACAATAAGTTTGAATATGCAAGCGTAATGGCTGTGTAATGTCCAATAACACGTTTCCTGGTATTTGCATTATCGAAGTGTCAGTTTGCATGTAAACCGATAATCACACAGAGCAGTTGTCTCTTGTGGCCTCATGCAGTGAACATTTTGTACAGGCAAAGACTGCACCGAAAACAGAGCAGAGGAACAATGTTATGAGGACTGATTACAAATCAGGCGAAACACAATTCAGATCGTTCCGTAAAGTTTCTGGCGTGCAGCCGCATAAATTCAGCCTCTTCTCCTAATATTTCGGTCGAACACCGTCCAGCCATCTCCAGAGTGAGCCGTGGTGACTGACGCTGCCGCACTTGGTCCGTCCTTTTAAACCCGAGGACCGAACCACTGAATTCATGCGGCTGCACGCCAGAAACTTTATGGAACAGTCCTTACGCCGCAACAACATCAATATGGACGACAACTGAGATCTTTCAGATCATTTTGAGCATGATGGCACATGTTAAATACATGTGCGTATGCTATGAGGCCATAAAATGTCACACACACACACACACACACAGTTTTTTATGGGGGTGGTGTTGCCGAGTTGGTGTTTATCTCTCATATGTTTTGAATAAATTGTTGTCTGTGTGTCAGAAAGTTTCAGTGTTTGGTGAGGCTGAATGAAGAAAACTGCCGGTAACTGCAGTGAAATTTTTTTGCCTGCATAGCAGGAAAGTGTGTTTGAAAACCAGGAGACGGGATTCTTCTTGTGTGTGACGTCTGGCAGTGAAGCTGCAGACAGAGACCAGTGTCAGCTGCAAGAAGCCTGTCCTGTAGTGGAGGTGAGCGAGTGGTTAGGTGTAGCGTCCCGAGAGCAAAGGAGCTGACTTGCAGGAATGAGTGTGACAAAACGTGGTAATGAAATTCTTTCAGAGGTTGTATAATGCTATTTGTAATGGACGATGAAGATTTTCTTATGAGGGGGAGAGAACAGATTTGCTGTAATTTAATACATACACACAAATGCGCACTGCTTTGTACTGTGGGAGGGGGAATACGGTAGGTTTGTTTCAGGACAGATTTGTATTCGCAACAGTTGTTTCCTCGTGTGGCTGTTTTCCTCGTTCTGTGTGTTGTGTGTTTGTAGCAGAGAGTGGCAGTTTGTGTGTTTTGTGCAGGAGCCTCTCTGCAGAGGAGAGGGACAGGAGGCTGGTCCAGGCGGCTCAGCAGGGGGCAGTGGGGGAGCTGAGGGCGCTGATCGCCGCAGGGGCCGACGTGGGGGCGAGGGGCGGGCCGTGGGGGTTCACCGCCCTGCACTGGGCAGCGCGCAGGGGAGACGTCGAGGCGGCGAGGCTGCTGGTGGGGGCGGGGGCGGAGGTGGACGCCAGGGCTGGCGGTGGGTGCACGCCGCTGCATCTTGCGGCAGGCAATGGCCGCGCAGAAGTGGCGGCTGCGCTGCTCGCCGCGGGTGCCGACAGGGGGGCCACAACTGGTGATGGGCAGACAGCGCTGGACATCGCCAGGCAGTACAACAGGAGGCGGCTGGTGGAGATGCTGTCATGAGGCAGCCCGTCCAGCGATCTCTGTGCAAAGAAACAGGAACTGAAAGAGTTTGTACGAGAGCAATATACATAATTTTTTAAATAAAGATGCAAAAAACTCAATCCTATTGTGACTCACTAATTTCAGCCCTCACCAAGTAACATACAGCACACAAATACTCTAAGGAACGTTGTAGCAAAACCCAGACAACGCCAGGTAATAGAAAAATAATTCAGGTAACAACGGACAATCCTCCTCTAAACAAAAATGTCTCGAGTAAAACTTCCAGACTAAACATGGCAAAAGTCATCAGTTCATTGTGAACAAACACAACTGCTCTATAATATCTGATCGCTGAAAAGTATTTCACACCAGTCTACAAGGTGCTACATCAGACTATTCTAATTTGCAACATACCGAGATTGACGCTATATCAGTTCTATCACCAGAATTTTCGCTCCTGATATCAGACTCGATTTACTTCTCCATATTCAGCAAACATTCTACTCTACCCTACCTGTTGTGTTCAACAACAATGAGATGGTAGTAGCAATATTCACACTACATAATGCGACTATCATCTGGAACCATACAGTCAGTTTACATTTAACTAAACACAATCACACCACAACATGACACGCATACAAAATGTGAAGGAAATCCTCTATCTGGTACTGTTGTCTCTAGTTGACGTAAAAGATTGCAACGAGCAAAGTAATTCTAGTTGTATTGGAGACAGAACACCGAGGCCCCAGTTTCAGCACACGAAAGCAGTTTCGCAACGACGCACACGAGTCTCCACACTCATCGGTCACAGCGGCACAGCTGAGACGGTGACGCAAGTCGTGCAACTACAGGTAAGAAAATTACACTTACCTTGAGTCATACAATACATCGAGTAAATAAGTGCAGTGGAGAGTGTATACGCCTGTCAGCTCAGCTGCTGTCGCCTCACTCCACTCCCTGCGGCCGCAGCTGACGCAGCTCGCCGCTCCCCGCCAGTCCGTGGCTCCTGCCGCAGCTGTCAGCGGCCTCTCTGCTTGTGAGGCGCCAGCAGGCAAACGGCAGAACAGTCCGTGAGGCCGTCACTCACACTTCACTCACAAAGAGTACTGACAAGGCGCAGACACAACATTGCCTTCACGAATCTTTTCAACAGTAAAATTTCTTCTCCGAGACCCTCGTTATTAACGTCTACACTGTAGCAAGATTCGTCGTTTCCCACAAGCTCTTGGACCGGAGAATCGTGTTCGCTTACGTAGTTCCACGGGAAACGGAATGTGTCCGTGTTGCGTGTGGCTGCACACGGTACAGTCAAGTTCCCTACAGCTGTGTAATAACGTGTCAAACATTTAGCTGAAAACTGTTCCTCGAGCTATGGTTTAAATCGTCCCCTGCTGCTTCATCAACAAAGCGTTTTCTTCTGCCTTGCCGTTTCTCTCCGTCATCAATCATTACATTCAGTTCAGGTGACATTCCAATATTTGCTGCTACTTTGCAACTTCCTGCGTAAATAGTATCCCAACATTTCTCAGCTGATTTAATTCTTCAGCGTGACTCTTATTAATACTACTTGAAACATCTGTTTCTCCGGTTTGAAGTACAACTTTACGTATGTTTATTGCAGCCAATAATTTCAAATACTTATGAATGCTCCTTAGTTCAGTGTGTTGCTCCCGCAGTCCAAGTTATTAGCCAGTTCAACCGCCCATTGTAATCCTGGCAAATTCTCGGCAAATGGACGCATGGCACCTACCCACACAGACCCTCTCGTTGCCGATATTTTCTTTCAAAATTGTCCGTAGCTGCCACTTTCATTTTAAATCAGTTTCTTAGAAACAGCAGTTGTACTGGAGACAGAGGAGAAACTTCATCGGGAAGTGTCGCAGTTAACTCGAGTGCTTCTTTTTGCCGCGTCTTCCCCACATGTGGCACATGTAAGCTGACGTTTCGTTGCTATGTGTGCAACTACGACTTCCACATCAGACACAATCTTACACGCCTCCGCCGTGATATTAAACGCTCTTAGTGGAGCTAACAGAGGGCCATGTTGTGCATCTCGCCGAAAGTTCGGGACGCGCCTGACGCCCTCCAGCTGGTGCTGCCTGCTACTGCGGCTCACTGGAACGGCACAGCACGCCACAGCAGAGGGGAAACAGCCCAGAACTCCGTCCCCATCCTCGCATCGTCAAACACAACGGCATTCACAGCATATATGTTGTGATAAAAGTAAAGTGATATCTTTTGAAACGTGTTCGTATTTACGTAAACTCGTCTTTTAAAGTGTGTCTGGTATCTGAGTAATTGTTGATATTTGATACCGAAATGCGTAAATCTCAATACAGTGCAGCAGAACTGTATAAAAATGTATGTGAAGGACACGCTACACGATGCGAAATTCCCTGTAGCCAGTTCATCAAAAAATTTGCCTGCGAGAGAGCAGGCCGTTTTGAATGTAATTTATATACGCAACTTGTCTACAAAACTAATGACTTAGATTAAAATTTTGGCCCTGGATACTGTTAATCCATATCTTTAGACATGGAAACAATGACTGTACCAGAACTGCTTTTGTATTTATAATGCAAATGAACATAACATTTAACACATCTGAGTTTGTGTCAAACTGCTTAAAAATTGACAAATAACACCTTTCTGAAACAATTTACCGATCAGAAACGTCTGAAATGATACGATATCTTCACAGATGCATTCTGGTGTGTGACGGAGGATAGTCTAAGTACCACAGGTGTTTCAGCCTTTTCCTGTTGCAGTCGCCAATGTGTTGTACTCTCATCAAAAGGTTTGAAATCGACTGAAAAACTTCCACGTCCACAAGAGTTAACAGCTTTCATAAGTTTCAGCTCAAAGTATCAGTTCCCATTACGATTAGCAGAAGTGCCGAGCGCATCCTTCACGTACTTCCGTTCAAAATTTAATTTTTATACAGTTCTGTTGAACTGTATTGAGATTATGAAATTGCATTGTCCTCCTTTTCCTAAAAGCTCCTTCACAACTGTAGTTCAAAAGGTTCATTCTCACGCTAGGCTTACTGTGACTCAGGAACCAATCGAGAACGGAGCTGAAATTCTGCCGTTTCTGTTGACATGCTTCCCATGTATCAATGATTCGGAACGGAGGACTGTAGAATATTTGGTAAGTGAAATGCTGTGGCAGATTAGCCCTCAGGGACGGTGCGAGAAATATCTTTGGACTACTCGCCTGTTAAGAGCTCTGTCTGGTTGTTCGTCCTTTGGCGACAGACCGACGTTGGGCGGCCACTGCTCCCAGAATCCACTCAACTCGTGACGTGTTTATTGCAACCGATCCAGCGCCGTCACGCATGCAGCACGCTATAATCTGGAGAACTTGGCCTTGAATTGTTCTCACTGTCTCAACACGGTATTAGTTAACTACAGCAGAGTCTGCGGAAAGTTCTCAGAACTAATCTCGCTTAAAAGCGGTAACAATGTCCACATAGTAGCAGGGACGGAAAGCTGGGTGAAACGCGAAGTCAGTAGCAACGAGATTCTAAATTCCGGTCGCAACGTAGGTCGTAAAGAAGGGTCGACCCCTGGTGCTTAAAGCAGTGAGAAGTAGGATTACATTAGAGAGATCAGTGGAGATCCCGAATGTAAAATAATTTGTATCGACAGAAGTGTTAAGGTTGGCTCAAATGTGGTAGTGAGATGCTTCCATAGACTCAGCGGCAACAGCGGCGCAACAGTTTGAGGGGAACCTGGAGAATGTTTCGCGTGAATTTGCTGGCCATTTTAGGTGGAAACTTTATTCTGCCATCTATACAGGGAGACAGGTGGCTAAAACTGGTGGTAGGGCCAGAAAATCATAATAAATTGATCCAAGTACTTTACCCAAAAACTACCCCGAGCCATTAGTCTGAGAACCGACTGGTGAAGATAACATCTTAGACCTGCCGGGAACAAAGAGACTCGAACTTTTCGAATCTGTTGGTGTAGAACTGGGAATCGGCGATCACACGGCCGTTACAGCATCACTGAAGACGACTGTAAACAGGAATACAAAGAAAGGTGGGAAGGTCGTTCTGCCTAGCAAGAGCGACGAGAAACAGGCTTCAGACTACCTGAGCAGTCAGCACTAAAATTCCCTCTGCAGCACAAACAGCGTGGGTGTCTGTGGGAGAAGTTGAAGAGCATCGTACAGTACGCTTTAGGATCACAGCGATGAGTTTAAGGCACCGATCTGCATACAAGTGCGCGTCGGCGCACGCCAGAACACGAGAGAACAGCACAGAAATGTCAGAGATCCGAATGTCAACAATGGAACTCGAGCCAAAGAAAGAGTTCTTTGTGGGAAGCGATCCACACCTGTGACATGCTGCGTTACTCTCTACGTGACGAAAACCTGCGTAAACATTCGGTGTGGTGGTTTAGGCAAAAATGCTTACGGCACTTTTATCCACGTACAAGTAGCTTCAGGGGGGCGACATTTACGCCGCGGAAAAAGTCGTAGGTGGGGGCGCGACGCGGAATGCGGGCAGCGAATCCGGCCGAGGGCCGCGCATGCGCAGAAGCGGCGGGCGGGGCGGGAACAGGCGGTAGGGGCGCTGCGAGCAGATAAGAGAGAGAGAGGGAGAGGAAAGACCGTCCACGCGACGGAGAGGCCGAAACTAAATCGGGATTATCACTTAGCATATAAAATCTGCAACACTGTTTAGCGATACGAGCTCCAGTTGCACTCGACAATTCAAAATTCAGCCATGATTGCACACACCAGCGTCCGGCTGGCAGTTAATGTCACGATATTACAAAGATATTTTCTCCCGATCTACCAGTAATTTCGCAGTTGTATCTCAGCAGCTTACATCTACCTAATGGCCGTATACGGTGTACAAACACTAAACACTATTTTGATAAGAGTTGTTTCACTTATGAGACAAAACGTTGCATTATAAAATTTCTGCTGCAAACTTCAGACATACGCAATGTCATAAAAAAAGAAAACTACACAGTTTCAAGTATGTGAAATAAGGACATTTTTCCATTACTCGAAGTATGTCGGTACAAAATCCCCCTGATCTAACGCTGTCTCCAGCACACGGCAGGCCGAGTACACAGCCAGACCGCCCGACACACACACTGCCTGCTGCTGCCGTGAAAGGAAGCAACACCCGTGGTGTCCGCAACAGACCTACAACGAATATGATTACAACGATACTACAGAAGTTGAGTACATTTGTCACATTCACAACTTCATTCAGATTTGTGGCCCAGACGTCTAGAAAATTGACACAGCAAATAGGACACCCCGTTTCCATTTCTCATTTAAGTGCGGACACGAGATATTTCTGCATTATGGGCATTTTCCAAAAAGCGTGAGCGTCCAGTTTAGTGGCAGTATCATCTACTGAATCAAATCGAGGGTGGAACGGAGTGGAGTACAGTAGAAACAGACCAACACTTCACCACCACTTACACACGTAACTTCATTACCGCATCCTACACATTGCAGGAAGGCCATCCTTGCATAAAATATTGCCCGGTTTCGGCCGACAGTTGTGAATTCTGTATGTCTGGAGAGACGCCCACACGGCCGCACCTCTTTGAATACACCGATTCTCGTCCGCCGACCCAAGTTAAGCTACTCTGGATGGCGAGCGCCTGTTGGCTTTAGTCTTGTTTTTTCGCGTCCTCTCATATTTATACCCAATATTGCGATAGGAACTCCATTACACATTTAGCATCACGTCGCACGCAATCTTCCAGACCGTCGCCGTGGAATTAAACGCTCTGTGTAGAGGTGACACAGCGCACTCCTGTACCCAGTTGCTGGCTGTAGCGAGGTGTGAGAGGTTACGGCAAAACACACACCGTGTCCTCCAGAACTCAAAGTAGTGCCGTTAAGTCGATCTCACGTCGTACACAATTCGAGCCACGCCCACTGCTTACACGTTTCGTCATTTATCCATAGCCACAGCTACACTACGCCCAGCAGAGAATAAATCTGTACCATCACCTCATGAGCGTAATTCGTGTTAAAAAAATTATCTGCATTCAGTCTCGACACACAGGTCATAGGGAGTGCCGTGAATGTTTCGCAGCTTGCTACGGAGATTTAGGATTGGCGCCAACTGAATGCATCAAAATGAAACACTCATCAAAGGCAAACACCTGTAAGGACTGTGTGAAGAACAAAATTGTTGTTAACCATTCAGATGAGCGTTTAAATAGTGCAGCATGTGGTTCGTTGGGACTGAAATGGTCGATAAAACCGACTGCTGGTTCTCCGAAGTGGAGAAATCGTAGGCAGTTACTCTCGTAAAGAAACGGCCAACGATAGTGACGTAGATGACCAGCAAATGTTTGCGAAATAAATTTAAGAGTTAAAATTTCCATGCCGCAAGTACGGAAAGCGTTGGTGTATGGGATGAAAGAACGTGCTGAGAACTGGGTGGTAAGGAATGCTTACATACTGGTAGCCCTGATGGGAAGCAATCCGATGAATAGGAAGATGCAGAACAACGTGGAATCCGGTCGTCAATAGTCGCGACGTTTAATATACGCACTTTGGACCTATTCCTATGAAGCAACAGAAAAGTCAATCAGTGACATGGTTTCTGATATTGCTAACGATATAAGGAGCGAAAGAATTTGTAGCTTCACCAACTTGGACTACCCGCTTCGAAAACATCGCAGAAAATCACGTCTAGAAAGATAATAAAGAAGGTAGCGAGAAGAAGGTCTTAAAACTGTATAATTCAAATTTCGGTGTTGGTACGTTTCGTTTGATATGTAAGGAATAGGACCGCTGTTCACAGTGAGTCTACCGTGAACAATGAAACCAGTCTCTGAATTTCCGCTAAAAGGACGCTTTCGTTGAGAGGCGTGAAGAGGCGGATTTGGAGTTAGTATCTGCACCCACATTTCTATACAGGGTAATACACATTATCACTCTGGGTGGCTCAATGTCCACTGCTGCCTGTGTCAATCGGCTGGAAAGTGCAGAACTTGTGCAAAGGTCAACGTCACCCACACACAAAGTAGTGATAGACTCATCGATATCTGGAAAAATGGTAACATGAGTGTTGTTACAGTTGTAATGCGTCACGCTTTTCTTCCGCTTTCAGGAAGCACATCCCTCTTCTTTGTAGATTTGTGTTTAGCTGAGCAAAATGAGACTAAAAAGCTACCGTCTTTCCCAACCAGAATTAACCATCGAAGTGTTGCCAGAAAACAGTTCCACTCTTCCGCTAAACAGCTACTTTGTACAATCCGCGTCATACGCTGATAACAATTAAATTAAGTTCAGCCTGTGTCACATCTGTAACGAAAAAAGTATTGTCTATTTCTGGCGACAATTTTTTTGTGGCCTTTCGTCTTGCTACGGCTGCTTACGTTCGTCTGAGAGCGCCAGGAAACAGGCTCCACTGCGCACGCGCGGCGGCGACTGCGTAGGAGTGCCGAGGTTCCTGTGAGCAGTTGCCGGCGCGTTCGTGCGCATGCGCAGAGCTGAATTCGCGTATCAGCAGTGCCTTCTCCCGCTCCTGGCCACTTGAGACGCGGCTGTTTGCCGTGTGAGCAGCAGCAGCGAGTAGCCAGATGGTACCCAGAAAATTTTTTTATTAATGCCAGATTCGCGCATGCGCAGAGCAAGCTGAGTGACAGTGGGGGGTCATTCTCCACGTGACCCGTGTTATGTTTCGTGATATTGCCGGTCTCTCTTCCTTTACAGCTCCTACGTCAAATGAAAACGGAACACATTTCTGTGTCTGGCAGCCATCAAGTGAATTAATATACATTGTCATAATAATGAATGATTAAAGTAAGTTAGTAGTTTCATTTTTCTGATTTTGTATTATTTCCACCTTATTAGCAATCAACCATTAACGTCTTCATGAAGCTATTTCTGTCAGTTCTGTGGAGAAATTTGCATCTATTGATTTTTTCCGTTTAGGCAGTTAGTTTATTTGAAACGAAGTCTTTCGTTCCGCACTATTGGCGATAACAGGTATGAAGCTGACTAAGCAGGCAAATTTGGTCAGTAGTTTTGAACTAAATGTTTTGTTTCAAATACATACATCAAATAAAGTTTTGCATCACCCCGCTTCCCAGATTTCCTGAAGACAGACGTTGGCTGTGGATATTGTATCACAGACACGGTCCCTTTGATTGTTCAGAGATGTCACTAGACCGACCTAAAGATCTAGACAACCATGCATGAGCAGCGCCTATTAGACGGAGGGGGTCCGACAGCCGATCAGTCCCAGTCGTTCCACCAGGAAGGAGGTACACGGCTCGTGTTGTCTGGAGTTCAACCACGCCTAGACGGTCAATATTGCGGTTCGATCGCGTCCGCATTGTTACTTTGTGCCAGGAAGGGCTCTCAGCAAGGGAAGTGTCCAGGCGTCTCGGAGCGAACCAAAGCGATGTTGTTCGGACATGGAGGAGACACAGAGAGACAGGAAGTGTCGATGACATGCCTCGCTCAGGCCGCGCAAGGGGTATTACTGCAGTGGATGACCGCTACCTACGGATTATGGCTCTGAGGAAACCTGGCAGCAACGCCACCATGTTGAATAGTGCTTTTCGTACAGCCACAGGACGTCGTGTTACGACTCAAACTGTGCGCAATAGGCTGCATGATGCGCAACATCACTCCAGACATCCCTGGCGATGTCCATCTTTGCAACCACGACACCGTGCAGCGCGGTACAGATGGGCCCAACAAGATGCCGAATGGACCGCTCAGGATTGGCATCACGTTCTCTTCACCGATGAGTGTCGCATACGGCTTCAGCTGGACAATCGTCTGGGAGGTGTTTGGAGGCAACCCGGTCACGCTGAACGCCTTAGACACACTGTGCAGCGAGTGCAGCAAGGGGGAGGTTCCGTGCTGTTTTGGGGTGGCATTATGTGGGGCCGACGTACGCCACTGGTTGTCACGGAAGACGCCGTAACGGAGGTACGAAACGTGAATGCCGTCCTCCGACCGACAGTGCATTAATATCGCCAGCATATTGGCGAGGCATTCGTCTTCATGGACGACAATTCGCGCCCCCATCGTGCACATCTTGTGAATGCCTTCCTTCAGCACAACGACATCACTCGACTAGAGTGGCCAGCGTGTTCTCCAGACATGAACCCTATCCAACATACCTGGCATAGATTGGAAAGGGCTGCTTATGGACGACGTGACCCACCAACCACTCTGAGGGTCTACGCCGAATCGCCGTTTAGGAGTGCGACAATCTGGACCGACAGTACCTTGATGAACTTGTGGAAAGTATGCCACGATGAGGACAGGCAGGCATCAATGCAAGAGGACGTGCTGCTGAGTATTAGAGGTAGCGGTGTGTACAGCAGTGTGGACCACCGCGTCTGAAGGTCTCGCTGTATGGTGGGACAACATGCATATATGTGGTTTTCGTGAGCAATAGAAAGGGCGGTAATGTACAGTTTCCGGAACTCTCGGAACCGAGGTGATGCTTTTAATATATAGAACGTAATAGTAAAAATGTTAACCAGATGCAATTACTTACCGAATGAAAGAAGGAGGTACTGATTTCTGTGTGTTTAAAAGCGTTCTTTCGGGCAGAGCATCTTCATTTTGCAAATGAAACACAGTTGTTGACAGAAAAAATAGTGGCAGCCAGAATAAATTCATAAATGTGCTGAAAAACAACAGGAGAACAATGCTATTAGTGCAGTTCATAAGGGAATGTGTAGACAGAATTGGAGATAGCAGAATGTAATGTTAAAAATGTAGCCAGATGTTATTACTTACCAGAGTAAAGAAGGACGTAATCATTTCTCTACATTTGAAAGCCAGCTTTGCAAATAAAACGCAGTCGATGGCAGAGTAAGTGGCGGCACCCATAAGATGCTCATTAACCTGGTGATAAAGAGAAGGCGAACAAACCCATTGCTACATTTCATATAGGACAGCATTCGAGGTTCCAGGATGTAATATTAAAATCGTTAATAAGATGTAATCGCTTACCAAATGAAAGAAGACAGTACTTGTTTGGCCATATGTCAAAACCAGTTTTCCGGTAGGTCATCTTTATTTGGAGTTAAAGCCCAGCAGGTGGCAGAGTAAATGGTGGCAGCCACAACACACAGCTTAATCTGCCGAGAAAGAGCAGGAGAACAAACCTGTCACTGGACAGGTCTACTGGGAGTCTGTTATTTGCTCTTCTGGATTTTGTACGTACTACGTGTGTCTCAGACGCTGAGAGACACTTCTGAGTCGCTTATCAATATTCGCTCGCAGTCTTCGCTCAGAGCAGCTGTGTCGCTGGAAGGTGTGCTCGTGTTGGTCATCGCTGCTGGGGTGAAGGAAACATTTTTTTTATTTTGTGGCACTGCAGTCGCGCGTAGTTAGATTCATTGTTGAATTAGACAGCCATGTGAAGGGAATTGACATTTTTCATTAAATATTGCTTAATTTTCACTGTAAGGGTTTTTTCATCTATGTCAATTATTTTTCTAACAATTGTGAGAGTAAGCATTTGACATAAATGTTGTCCTTTTTCAATGTTAGTGCATGTTGTAACATAAATTTCATAGAATTAACAATGTAACAGATAATGTAAAAACTGTTTGTCAGGGCATATTTCACCTAAGAGCATTGTGCACATCCTCGGTCCGAGTCATTTTTGTTTAAAGAAGTCTCCCACTCAGTGGTGTGTACAACACAGTTTACTTGCCGTCTGGAGCATCGGCAGTCAGCTCTCAGCAACTGAAGTCAGAACTTTGCAACTGGCGCGCAGAGAAGCAAGCACTGCGTTCCCAAGCACTTACATTACGAGGTGAGACATTTTCATTTCACGATCTGTTTGCTACGAAAATGATCAGCGCACAGGGACCATTTCATGTACAACATTATTTGCCAGATCATTAAAGCACAGGGACAACTTTGTTTAATTCAAGAGATTAATAGTACAGTTTCAGCAGAGCATTTCCATCGAGGAACAGGAAATTAACAGATTGGAGCTTTTTCCACACACAAACAATACACAATGGTATACACAATTTTTCACCGACACATCTTTTGCTCTCGCCAATACAGGTGAAGAATCAAAGCCAAGGCAGACACTTGTGAAGCAGCAACAGACGAACCAAACAACACACTGAATGGGACAGATATTTCAGCACACTGTTAATAGAATTGCTAATGATTCAACTTTGCTCTCGCCACATTTAGTTTTGAAGAATAAAAATCCGCCAGACAAAATAAAAGAACTTGTTTCTTTCCCCAAGTCACAATGTTTACATCATCGTGAATTGATTGACATTTCAAAAATGGCTCTGAGCACTATGGGACTTAACTTCTAAGGTCATCAGTCCCCTAGAACTTAGAACTACTTGAACCTAACTAACCTAAGGACATCACACACATCCATGCCCGAGGCAGGATTCGAACCTGCGACCGTAGCGGCCGCGCGGTTCCAGACTGTAGCGCCTTTAACCGCTTGGCCACCACGGCCGGCGATTGACATTTCAATTACTAATACAAAAAAGGCAGCTGAGAAAAGGAAAATGCTAAAAAAGAAGGTAAGTCACAATAGAAAATTCAAAGTTGGACAAAAAATTTTAGTTCGAGCACACCCTTTGTCTTCTAAAGCAAAGAACAGGTGTCAAATATTTGTATTCCTGTATAACGGACGATTTCGGAGTCGACGAATCCCACTTCCGAACGTAGTACATCTTGAAACACTCAGAACGAAAGTTTCCAGAGGTTTCCATCACCTCACCAATATAAAACCATTCATTGCATAATTATTTAACTTTCTTCTCTTCCTTGAGATGACTACACCATACCAATATATAACACTTACGTTCTGACAACACGTATTTCATTTTCCTATGACGTCAAGCGTTTGCGAGTAGTAGTTAAGCTTTTTCTACAGGTTTTCTTTCACTGACATGTATGTGTACATGAAAATAACAATTTTTTCTCATACAGTACTATAAGTATAAGCCACTTTGTATGTTAATTTTCACTGTCATTTTTATGTAATAGATACAACTGAACACATATCACGCATGCTCTAACATAACTCACCCCGATCTTTACATTACATCATTTTACAAGCAGAGATTACGTAAAAGAAGAGGGCAATAATTTTTTTCGTCAATGACAAAGGCATCACAGAAGATAAAAGCAACACGAGAAACAATAACTCGAATTTTGCGCGTCGTAAAGCATTTTCTCTTACAAGCTAACGTACAGAAGTATGCAACAACGGATTCCAGACAGTACTGATAAAACAGGTAGAGTATATATTTTTTCACAGGTATAACACGTGCTGTCAGTAATCGGAGGAGATATTGAATTTAAGCGTCTTGCACTGAGATACTCAAAGACTGAGATATAATCAGGATTTCTCCATTCACTGTCAGAATTTTATTGTAGGTGTCGTATGTGAAGTGAAGACTTAAGGCTTCATTATAGATGAAGTATGTGTAGCAATGATTTATGGATTTTTTATAATGAGAATACGATGAGATAATAGGAAGTGAGAATAGTGATCTTTTTATGATTATTATGCAGACGTTTATTATTTATGACATGAAGTGGCATATTGATGTTAGGGATTGTCACGGACTACGTGATGATTTCGCCCTTGTTGCATTCCTTGTTGATTATGTTTTGGTGTGTATCTCTGACGAGTAGTACTTCTAATGGTTTGAGAAAAGGTGTTGCTAAACGATAATACAAGGCTATGAATTTACAGGAAGATAAACACATTGTTTCAAAAATATACTTTTTTTGTGAACAGCAATGAGAAGGTTTGAAGACGCTTATTACGATGTACTTGTTTTGATGAATTTCTGACTTTGCTTGCGCCAGTGTATTTTTTTCTCATTTACAGGATAATACCATTTCTCATTCTTTTTCGCCTCTAGATAATAGACTTAATCGGAAAGAGATAAATTCTTAATTGTTTTCGTTCTGCACCTTGACTTTACTTGTTCATAGATATTACGTACTCTTCCTGATACCACTTAAATTTTGCATTTGGGGCAGTTTTAAATAATTGGCACGTGGATAGCTTAAGGTTTCGTGAACACATTTTCATTTGCTTTATGTTTTGTGTCACAGGCAAAAGACATATGAAATAATTTCTTTTTCTTTTCTCTGCAGAAGTAAAATATTGTTTACATTTCATTCCTTTCCTTCCCTTTAGCCTGTATCCTTATGGGCATCTACTCGAGTACATAAAAACATACACGCTGCAGAAATCAGTATTGTACGCATGCATAACAACACGAGTGGCAGACGCACGCTCGTGTGAAAAGTAAGAAGACAGACGGCAATGTTTGCCTATTGATACTCTCACAACGCATTGTACATGTAATGGTTACTATATTTTAATGTTTCTTTTCCCTCACAGCGTGAAACCGATTTTGATTATGATTATTCTGTCTGACATGTCACTGCCGACACAGCAGTGTATATTGTAATTTGAATATTCGTAAGAAATGCTTGTTATTCTTTGTTTTTTAATCTGAGAATTCACCATATGTAGTTTTAGATAAATGTAAATGATTCATTTTCTTTCACTGCGTTGTGACAGGATACACGTACTTTGCGAAAACAGCACATTGATGGACTCGAGTAGAGATATTCTCTGCACTATGAGACAGTTGGAGGACGTATTATGGACGTTTTCTTTACGACGCCATGCCAAATCGATTATCGTGATTTTAGATGGCTTCACAGACATTTTGTTAAAGTGACGTGGAAGTACCTTTTGTGAGCGGTCTGGCTCTGAGTTGTCACTGGGTTCATTGTGGACAGGTACAGCATCCACCAAGTCCGCCCTCAGCCGCCTCCCACACAGTGACGGTACGACGCTCTCACCTGGTCAGATATTACAGCGTTGTGAGTGCTGGAAGACACTTCAGCATGATCTGCATAGCGTACTGTGTACACTCGTGCCAGCAGCTTCGTGTACGAAACCCACGAAAAGACATTGCTTCGATACACATTTGCTACGACAAAAAGACGACGTAATCACAACACGTATTTTGCGCAAAATAACTGCAAAGAAAAATGCCGTGAACGTCATTTTTTTCCCACAGTTAATGACTTTACAACTAGTGCACACAAATCTAGTGGACAATTTTCTTTAACTTGTGCACACTGCCTTCAAACGGAATGTAGCGCATTCTAAATACACCTGAACGCCAGTGTAATCAACATTTGTAACTTTACTTGGAGTGCACCTGAGCAAGAAATGGACGATGATTTTTGCAAATTAATTCATCAGCGACGGCGCACTGACACTTACAAAACAAAAAAAGTTTTTCATGACTTGTTTACACTGCGTATACAATATACTACACTACTTCCTAGTTTACTACTATTTTTGTGTAATAGTACGCAGACTAAGTTTTCAGTACAATATTTGGCATGTGTAAAACTCCTCCTGCAAAATTCTGCCCAGAGAGGGCGTGAGATAGTCAAATAGATAGTAAAATAGATCTACTATGAGTTTCTTCTTCTTCTTTCGAATTACCTATTTGGAGGGTACGATGAATCAACTTTGGCTATTCTACATTGTATTAGATTTCCCTAGTTTCCAAATTTCCTTCCTCCTTTTAGTGTGTTATTCCCTTTCTTGTTGAGTCCACTCTCCTCTAGTTGTTTTCTTTCCCTCTGTGTTCTGTTTTCTATTATGTCTATTGTAATTCCAGCGTTTTCCTTGTCCTTTTCAGTCTCTATGAACCATGTGGGGTAGGATTTGTAGCTATAGAGTAATGTGAATATACGTTTGGTTAGTCTGTTGTTGTCCATTCCGAATATACCTCCAAAAAACTGTAGTCTTCTCTTCCACATTACATCACTTAGTTTTTCAGTTTTCAGGTACAGCACTCTGCTCTTAACTTGTACTCAGCATTATCGTTTCTTTTAGCCCCCAGTATTTTCCTTAAAACTCTTCTTCCGACCTTCTGTGAGTTTGCCATTTGCATTTCAGTATTTTATACGTACTATGTGTGCCTGAGACGCCAAACGACAATCTCGAGTCTCTCATTCTCCACGGGCAGTCTTTGGCCAGAGTCTGCCTGGCAGCGGGGGGTGCGGGAGTTGTGACGTCAGAGGGGTAGCGGGGCAGGCGGCGAGCAGCGGACTCGTGGCAGAGCAGCCGTGGAGGTGGGCGCGTCTGAGTTACAGTGAACTGTGTCTGGATATTGTGAGACAGGGGGGGAAGACTTGACTAGTGATTTGGAATGAAATTAGAGCAGGAAAGAGTATGAGGGGGAATGAAGGCAACATTCCTCATTTAGTGACACTGCAGTCACTCGTAGTTAGATCCACTGTTGAATGAGACATCCACATCAGGGAACTTTAGGTTTTTCATTAAAGATTCTGTAATTTTCACTGTGAGCTGTTTTTCATGTTTATTGATTATCTGTCTAACGTTTGTGAGATTGAGAGTTTGGTATCGGTTTCGTCCTTTGTCAGTGTTAATAAATGTTGTAATATCAACAGCGCACGAGTAATAATATATCAGATAATTTTTAAAAAAGGTGGTTAAAGAGACATTTCATCTACAAGCATTGTCCACAACCTCGATCCAAGTCGTTTTCATTTAAGGACTGCCTCACTCAGTGATGTGTGTGAAATAGTTTACTTGCTGTCTGGAGCATTGCACTGGGCTCTCAGCAACTGTAGTCAGAAATTCGCAACTGGCTTGCAGAGAGAGCACCAAGCACTGCATTTCCAAGCAGTTAAATTACCAGGTGAGATATTTTCATTTCACGATCTGTTTGTTTACTACGAAAATTATCAGAGCACAGAGACCATCTCATGAACAGCATTATTTGGCAGATCATTAACGCGTAGGGACAACTTTATTTAATTAAAGAGATTAATAGTAAAGTTCACATGTTCAGAACGATTATGCAACATGTCGTATTCTGGCAGACAATTATATTACGTTTCTGTCGCTGTTGGAAATGCAGCGAAGGCTAAACAACAGGAAACTAGTACGAAATCTCAAATAAAATGAAAGGAATTATTTTAAAGGAAACTTTCAAAATTACATTTCACATAGCAATCTGTAGATATAATTTGACGTAGCAGAATGTAATATTAAAAATTTTAACCAGATCTAATTACTTAAGAGCCGATAGAAGGAAGTACTCATTTTTCTACATTTGAAAGCCAGATTTCGTGTAACGCATTTCATCTTCGCAAGAAAAACGCTGTCGATTGCCGAGTAAATATTGGCAGTCAAAAGGTCGTTAACCTGCTGATAAAGAAGAGGAGAACAACCCTATTACTACGTTTCGTACAATACAAACCAGACGTTATTACTTACCAAACGAATCAAGGAAGTACTCATTTCCCTACCTCTTGAAGCTATTTTCTGAGTAGGGCATGTTCACTTTCCAAACAAAACGTACTCGATATAATAGTTCTTTTGGAGAAACGCTATTGAGAAAATTTAGAAAACAGGCTTTTGACGCTGACAGCCAAACGATTCTAGTGCCACCAACATGCAATGTGTGTAACGTCCACGAAGAGAAGATACGAGAAATTAGAGCTCATACAGAGGCATATGGAGAGTCGTTTTTGCCTCGCTCTGTTTGCGAGTGGAACAGGAGAGTAACTGACAGGTAGTTGTACAGGGTACCCTCGGCCACGCACCATACGGTGGCTTCAGGGGTACCTATGTAGATGTACTAAATTTCTTATAGGAATCTGTAGATATCTTTTTTATCAAATGAAAGAAAGAAGTGCTCATTTCTCTACCCCCTCGAAGCCAGCTTTCGAGTATCGCATGTTCTGTTTGCAAACAAAAAGCAGCCGATGGGAGAGTAAATGGCGGCAGCCGGAAGACGCTTGGTAACCTGCTGTGGTAAATCACTGGAGGACAACTCTGTTACTACATTTCATATATGAATGAGCAGTGAGTATTTGAAGTAGCAGAGAATAATACACCCAACAGCCAGAGAAACTGCTACGCCTGCCCAATGTCGTGCAGGGCCGCCGCGAGCACGCAGAAGTGCCGCCACACGACGTGGCGTGGGCTCGACTAATGTCTGGAGTAGTACTGGAGGGAACTGACACCATGGATCCTCCAGGGCTGGCCTTAAACCCGTTAGAGTACAAGGGGTGGAGATCTCTTCTGAACAGCACGTTGCAAGGCATCGCAGATGTGCTCAATAGTGTTCATGACTGGGCGTCTGTTGGCCGGTGGAAGTGTTTAGACTCGGAAGTGTGTTCCTGCAACCGCTCTGTAGCGATATTGGACGTGTAGGGTGTCGCACTTTCTGCTGGAATTGGCCAAGTCCGTTGGAATGCACAATGGACATGAATGGCTGCATGTTATCAGACACCTGTCAGAGTCGTATGTAGAAGTATCACTGGTCCCACACGACTGCAACTGCACACGCCCCACACCAATGCAGAGCCTCCACCAGCTTGAATAGTCCACTGCTGACACGCAGCGTCCACACCTGCACACGTCAATCAATTTAAACGAGGCTCGTCCGACCAGGCAACATGTATCCACTCATCAACAGTCCAATGTCGGTGTTGACGGGCCCAGGCCAGGCATGAAGGTTTGTGTCGTGCAGACATCAGTGGTACACGAGTGGGCCTTCTGCTACAAATGCCCGTATTATAATGACGAACCGAGAAGGTGGTTAAGATGGAACCCGGGGAAATACGATATGTTGTGGCAAATCTCATCCTACGTGTTTGCTGCCAACATGAGAACTGCAATGAAATGATTTCAGAAGACTGGTGTTTGGCCAACGAACCTCGACGCCTTTTCAGGCGGTGACTTGCCACCAACCGCTACGACTGGTATTCCGCAGCCACTGAGAAGCCTTCAGCCGACCGTTCAGCAAAACCCACGCACTGGCGCTCCCACTGACTCCCCAGACGCACCTCGTGGACTCGTGCAAGCTGACTGCAGCGCCAGATTACAAAATACTGAGCTGGAACAAAGACGTCAGTGTTCATCGCTGCCTGGTACTCCAAATTCGTCCATAAGTAACTCCACTGGGTCAACCGTCCCTGGTTTTACCCTGGGAAATGTCACGCCAGTACCCAGAGCAGCTGAGAGTGACGAGAAAGACAGGTCGAACCGCCATTCTCACATCATCTGCCTACGAGAATGAGGTACAACAAGCGACCAAGGAACCACTTAAGCTAAAGAATCTGAATAGAATAGAGCAGAGATCAGGCTGGTGGCTGGAGAAGAGAAGAAGAAAGGAAAAGAAACATGTCTTCCCTTACAGAAGAGGAACACAAAAGAAAAACAAATTGACTCTACAGAAAATGAAACATCCGAAGACGACGAAGATGCGGCACGAACATATCGCAAGGAACTGTACTGGACTCCAACTGAGGGACGGATTGCCCGACAGAAGAGCAAACACAGTGGGCTGGTGACTCGTGTGCTGGCACAGGCAGCGAGGACGGTGGATACCAGCTCACCTCTAAGACGTGTCATCGAAGAAACTTAAAAAAAAAAAAAAAAAAAAAGAGGAAAAGTCGAGGTCCATTCCACCCTGTGTGGGGAGCGGAACAGCCTTGAAAACACTTTGCTAGTTGGCTGGTACAACAAAATAATGTGTATTACTCTATTTTACTTTCGTTTGCGGAGTATACTACAATAATGTACCGCCCCTAAGTTTCCGCACCTTGCTCCGAACGTAAGCCCCCCCGCCCCCCCTGCCGCTGGAGCAGCGTCCCGGCTGCGCCCCCCGCGGACTCGGCCGCGCCGTGCTCGCCGCACGAAGGCTTTCCTCACGAAGCGGCGCACTACACCGGCGGCGCACAGCTGCGCACGGGGCGAACTTCGGTCCAAACCTTCCAGTTCGACGGCCGCCGCAGCCGGCTGCTTCGTTCTCCATTCCTTGTCTTAATGTCCTCGTGTTGTGCACTCTACCTACAAGCATCACTCACCGTCACAAACCCTCGTATGACTCGAATGTAGAAGAAGGAGCACAGAATGTCGTTCGCTGTAATCCAGTAAACTCAACAATATTACTTTTCCTGTCTGTAAACACAAATCTACGACCTACCCATTTTCATAGAGGACATCTTGAAGATGGAAAACTCCTGAGAGAGAAAGAGTCTGTTGTCATTGCGTTTTGCGGTAGTGCTCGTCTCTCGTACATCTCTTTCACCAACACGGAGTATTTCGCCACTGCCCATTTCGTATAGGGTTCCATCCGTAGTGCCGCTCTGTTAAGGTTCGTACAGAACACACTGCTCTGAAACCTAAGGTACTTTGCCTCACTTTTATCTACTCCGAATATAGCACAGAGACGGACAAGGCATGGCACAAACACTGCAACGTAATGTCAAGTACCCATCTAACACAGGGGTCGAGTCTCGGCGCACAGTTTTTATCTCCCAGGAGGTTTAATTTTGGCTTACTGAAAAAGACGCACCGTCCAAAATACAGCGGCGAAAAATTCATTAACTGGATAAAACTGGAGTAACATTTTTCCCAATACGTATACTGGGTAACATGGGACTAGTACCATCGCCGTAGTTGTTTTCAAATCGACAGTTCGCTTAACTTTTTTGTTATGACTGACAGTAAACATTGAATGACGTTCGCTACGAGACTGTTTTTCCCGTCCCGGGCTACTTATCGTTACAACGCAGGAGCACTGTAATAGTGTGTGTGGGTGGGGGGAGGGAGGGAGGGAGGTTTTGGTGCTCGGTTCCTGTCTGAGCTGGCTGCGTAGGGTTAACTGCCTTTGGTTTACTTCGAACCGGCGGCCATTTGTGTAGCCATTCGACATCTGTCTTACTGCAGCTACGTTACAGAGTAATGTATTAAGCGAGATTCGAACGACGACCCCGAGCTGGCGCCCAGGCAAGTTGTGCAATGCTATTAATTCGTTTTGCAGAAGATTTTAATTGGGATGAAACTAGTGCACAGCTAATGGCGCCATTTGTAGTTGCACCGATAGCATTTTGCGTGCAACAGCATTCAGAAAAAACGTTTTTCCCCGAATTTTTTGAAACGTGCAGCTTCTGTACTTTTAACTTGCATAAATGGGTTCAAATTTTGCACGAAGGTGGGTAAATGGCTAAAGTCAAAACGAGACAAGATACTAGGTACACCTGGTTTGAATTTCCATTTCTACGTGAGCCAGTTGCTACGACGTGCTATTTTAGGTGTCCACACGTGCACCTTTACATGTGTAAGTCAACGTGCGCGACCGATACGTGCCCGTGTAAACCTCGCTTAATGTACCACTCTGTACCTCCCGAGGTCTTTAGCAAACTAAAGAGAGACATATACGGTGTAGTTTTTTAGTTAATGCCGATTTTTACTGCACTACACACGCTGCCTCTTGTGAAAACTGTGTTGTAAGTCATCACACACACACTACTACTCTCATCCCTTCTCGTCTTCAGGAGTGCAGGTTACTGTCCGCTTGGGGCGCTGCCGTCGCTGTGCATAAGGAAAAGGGGCACCAGTGTGGTGGGAGTAACCTGTTAACTCTAGACTGTGGTTAGACAACACGCAGGCGCTGCGACGCGATATACACAAATACACGTCAGGTGTGTCGTAGGATCCTCAGTGCCTTCTCATCTTCCAGCAAACGGCCTCGCCGCGGTGGTGACACGGGTTCCCCTCAGATCACCTGAGTCAAGCGCTGTCGGGCTCGGCTGGCACCTGGCTGGGTCACTGTCCGGGTCTGCAGAGTGCTGTCGGCAGGCGGGGCGCACTCAGCCCTCGTGAGGCCAGTCGAGGAGCTACTCGAGTGAGAAGCAGCGACACAGGTCACCAGGACTGGCGACAGCCTGGAGAGCGGTGTGCTCTCCACATGCCCATCCCTACCTGCATCCAGAAATGCCTGTGAGCCTCGGATGACACGGCGGCCGGTCGGAACCATTGTGCCTTCAAAGCGTGTTCCTTTTTGTCCTTTTTGTTCCCGTGGTCCGCAGATAAAACATCTTGACGACAAAAAAATTTATCGCCAAACCATTTCTTGGAATAGCTGAATTTGTAAGAAATCACTCATCATTATTACACACATAATAATAAAAAGATGTATTGTACGAACTTGATGTGTTCGCTTTTCTGCATCAACGAAAAATGGTCAGATGCAGGGGTGTCACGTAAGTTGGTGTGCCAAAGAGTCGAGAAGGTCGACAAACTCGGCTCTAAGAAATAGTAAATTTTATTTATTCCTTTACGGCATTTGTCACGGTTGTTCTGTAATAGACACCTCCATAAAAAGAGAATTCGAAGTTACTAGTTTTCTTTTAAAGAAATCGGTATCACGAGATTTGAATTTCAGTTCACAGTGTGGACAAGGAAGTTTTCTTGGCACAAAGGTAAGAATAATTCAGCAGTCAGTAGGAGAGGGTAGACAGTTGTGATGGTGACCAGTCGCAGTTGCGAATTTTTGCAGTGTGAGTTACTTGCCTCCAGATCAGTTGGGAAATGTGCTGAAATGTTCGTATGTAGTTCGTGACATTTGTGTTATGCCAGTTAACATGTATGAATCACATATGTGCTCGAAAAACAGATAGTTTTTAGCGTTCTGTCTCTCTCTGTTTTTCCCTCCTCCACAACACTCGGTATACATTACAATCACTCACAGGCAGAACCGATACAGTTATCATTGATTGTGTTTCACAACAAATAGAAAACTTAGATGTGTTGTCGTCAATGCCATAACAGCATGCCTTTCTAGTCATGTCGAATGCCTTTCGTGGCTTGGGTTTGTCCGATATGCGAATCAGGAAATACATGGTACGAATTTGAATTTGATGGCACCTACTTTGACGTTGACGACATTTTTATCTTCGTCATACCTTGTGTGGCACACGGATGATCTGAATTCGAAACTGTTGTACTGAACGAATCGATAGCTGTGGTGCTGTGGTGTCGGGTTGGTGACAACCAGTCGGTGCAGCAGTGCTGCCAACTATATTGTGAAGCCTGAAATGACTCTGCCAGGTTACTGTTTGCGCTACAATATACCTGACAGACACAAATGCAGAGGGTGTCTCAGGAGGGACGTTCGGTATTCGGGGATAGTTTATCAACAACAGCATGACTCCGATGCTGGTATATAATCACCACTGTGTAAGGAAGGATGTAGTGTTCTGATACAAACAAACGTATTATAGTGATAAGTGGATGTTTCGCAATGCTTCCTTTCGAACTGTTACTCAATAATTGTAATGTGTTACACCTTAATCGAGCAGGTAGGTTAGAAAATTTAAAAAGGGAAGTGGATAGGTTAAAGTTAGATATAGTGGTGTAAGTAGGCTGTTTATGTTTTCCTATTGGCAACGTTACGTAGCGCTCTGTATGAAAATCACTGGCTGTGCTGTGTGCAGTCTGTGGCTAGTTTGCATTGTTGTCTGCCATTGTAGTGTTGGGCAGCGGCAGCTGGATGTGAACAGCGCGTAGCGTTGCGCAGTTGGAGGTGAGCCGCCAGCAGTGGTGGATGTGGGGAGAGAAATGGCGGAGTTTTGAAATTTGTAAGACTGGATGTCATGAACTGATATATATATTATGACTTTTGATGACCATTAAGGTAAATACATTGTTTGTTCACTATTAAAATCTTTCATTTGCTAACTATGCCTATCAGTAGTTACTGCCTTCAGTAGTTTGAATCTTTTATTTAGCTGGCAGTAGTGGCACTCGCTGTATTGCAGTAGCTTGAGTAACGAATATTTTTGTGAGGTAAGTGATTTGTGAAACGTATAGGTTAATGTCAGTAAGGGCAATTCTTTTGTAGGGATTTTTGAAAGTCAGATTGCGTTGCGCTAAAAATATTGTGTGTCAGTTTAAACACAGTCATGTATAATTGTTCTAAGGGGACGTTTCAGTGGGAATTAGTGAAGTTCAGTGGTAGGAGGAACAAGACTTCCGGTCAGGTGAATACAGGGTTATAAATAAAAAAAACAAATAGGGGTACTGCAGGAGCAGCTTTAATGATGAATAAAGAAAATAGGAGCATGGGTAAGCTACTACAAACAGCATAGTAAACGCATTATTGTGGCCAAGATAGATACAAAGCCAATGTGTACCACAGTAGTACAAGTTTATATGCCAACCAGCTCCGCAGATGACGAAGAGATTGATGAAATGTATGATGAGATATAAGAAATTATTCAGATAGTGAGGGGAGACGAAAATTTAATAGTCATGCGTGACTGGAATTCGATAGTAGGAAAAGGAAGAGAAGGATAAGTAATAGGTGAATATGGAATGGGGGTGAGGAATGAAAGAGGAAGCCACCTGGTAGAATTTTGCCCAGAGGGTAAATTAATGATAGCTGACACTTGGTTAAAGAATCATTAAATAAGGTTGTATACAAGCAGAAGGCCTAGAGACACTGGAAGGTTTCATACAGACTATATAATAGTAAGACCGAGATTCAGGAACCGGGTTTTAAATTGTAAGACATTTCCAGGGGAAGATGTGAACTCTGACCACAATCTATTGGTTATGAACTGTAGATTAAAACTAAAGAAACTGCAAAAAGGTGGTCATTTAAGGAGATGGGACCTGGATAAACTGAAAGAACCAGAGGATTTAGAGAGTTTCAGAGAGAGCATTAGGTAATGATCGACAAGAACGTGGGAAAGAAACACAGTAGAAGAAGAGTGGGTAGCTTTGAGAGATGAAATAGTGAAGGCAGCAGAGGATCAAACAGGTAAAAAGACAAGGGCTAGTAGAAATTCTTGGATAACAGAAGAAATATTGAATTCCATTGATGAAAGGAGAAAATATAAAAATGCAGTAAATGAAACAGGCGAAAAGGAATACAAAAATCTCAAAAATGAGACCGACAGGGACTGCAAAATGGCTAAGCACCGATGGCTAGAGGACAAATGTACGGATGTAGAGGCATATCTCACTAGAGGTAAGATAGATACTTCCTACAGTAAAATTAAAGAGAACTTTGGAGAAAAGAGAACCACTTGTATGAATACCAAGAGTACAGATGGAAAACCAGTTCTAAGCAAGGAAGGGAAAGCAGAAAGGTGGAAGGAGTATACAGAGGGTCTATACAAGGGTGATGTACTTGAGAACAATATTATGGAAATGGAAGAGGACGTCGATAAAGATGAAATACGAGACATGATACTGTGTGAACAGTTTGACAGAGAACTAAAAGACCTAAGTCCAAACAAGGCCACGGAAGTAGATAACATTTCATTAGAACTATTGATAGCCTTGGGAGAGCTAGCCCTCACAAAACTCTACCATCTGGTGAGCAAGATGTATGAGACAGGCGAAATACCCTCAGACTTCAAGAAGAATAAAGTAATCCTAATCCCAAAGAAATCAGGGGTTGACATATGTGAAAAATACCGAACTATGAATTTAATAAGCCACGTCTGCAAAATATTAACACGAATTATTTACAGACGAATGGAAAAACTGGTAGAAGCTGACCTCCGGGAAGACCAGTTTGGATTCCATAGAAATTGACCCTATGACTTATCTTAAAAGACAATTTAAGGAAAGGTAAACCGACGTTTCTAGCATTTGTAGACTTGGAGAAAGCTTTTGACAATGTTGACTGGAATACTCTCTTTCAAATTCTGAAGGTGCCAGGGGTAAAATACAGGGAGTGAAAGGCTATTTACAATTTGTACAGAAACCAGATGGCAGTTATAAGATTCAAGGTGCACAGAAGGGAAGCAGAGGTTGGGAAGGGAGTGAGACAGGGGTGTAGCCTCTCCCTGATGTTATTCAATCCGTATATTGAGCAAGCAGTAAAGTAAACAAAAGAAAAATTCGGAGTAGGAATTAAAATCCATGAAGAAGAAATAAAAACTTTGAGGTTTTCCGATGACATCGTAATTCTGTCAGAGTCAACAAGGGACCTGGAAGGGCAGCTGAGCGGTATAGACAGTGTCTTGAAAATAGGATATAAGATGAACATCAACAAAAGCAAAACGAGGATAATGACATGAAGTCGAATTAAATCGGGTGATGCTAAGGGAATTAGATTAGGAAATGAGACACTTCAAGTAGTAAATGAGTTTTGCTATTTGGGGAGCAAAATAACTGATGATGGTCGAAGTAGAGAGGATATAAAATGTAGACTGGCAATGTGTAAGGAAAGCGTTTCTGAAGAAGAAAAATTTGTTAACATCGAGTATGGATTTAAGTGTCGGGAAGTCGTTACTGAAAGTATTTGTATGGAGTGTAGCCATGTATGGAAGTGAAACATGGACAATAAATAGTTAAGACAAGAAGAGAATAGATGCTTTCGAAATGTGGTGCTACAGAAGAATGCTGAAGTGTAGATGGGAAGATCACATAACTAATGAGGAGGTACTGAATAGAACTGGGGAGTAGAGAAATTTGTGGCACAAGTTGACTAGAAGAAGGAATGGGTTGGTAAGACATGTTCAGAGGCATCAAGAGGTCATCAATGTAGTATTGGAGGGCAGCGTGGAGGGTAAAAGTCGTGAGAAAGACTAAGAGATGAATACACTAAGCAGATTCAGAAGGATGTAGGTACTGGGAGATGAAGAAGCTTGCACAGAAAATAGAGTAGCATGGAGAGCTGCATCAAACCAGTCTGAGGACTGGAGACCACAACAACAAAGCATAATTCAATTCCTCAAGTAAAAGTGGGTGAATTCAACCGCTGGACACAAACCGTAAGTTTTCGGCTGTGGGTTTCTGTTCAAAATATTATGTACCCTCTCACATCTACAAGTATCAGAAGTTTGTAACAGGAATTTCCGTAGACCCTGTAGCTCAATGCAATTAGTAATCCACGATCGAATTTATTCCGGTAGTTCCAGATTTTTAGTATGTTATATGAACTTACCCCTCCTGTAAAATCTAAGGTCCCGACATTAGAGTGGACGTGTGCACGTGGTCACATTCGAACAACCAGCCGAAATCGCGACAAAATCTTTTTCCCTGTATGTCTTTTTTCCAGTGGAAATTTCGGTAAAAGCAGTGTCAATAGATTTTGTAGAGCATTTTTCTCCAAACTTGCATCTACGATTTTTTTTCTCTCTCTTATGGGTTCCTAGATATTATGCCTTAAAAATGTGTATGAGGTAGGAGAAACACACATTTTTCACAAATAGGTTTGAATTGTCGTGAGTAGTTCTTTCCAGGGAAATTTTGAGAAAAGTTAACTGACAATTATGTAGTACAGCATAAAATATCCGTAACACATATAAGCTGCAATGTGTTCATCCTGAGCCCTAGTTAGAAATGCTGAGATAAGGGAAAAGGAAGAAGAGCAGATAGTTAAAGTCTGAACACGATTTTAGTTGACATGTTACAATTTCCAGTCGGTAACATCCCAAAACAACGTCAATACATTTAAAATCTTTTTTTTCTGCGAATATTGACCGACATGCGAGATTTTGCTCATCACTCCAGGTAATTTTCGATAGGAGGTGTTCCAGACTTAGTGGCGTTCGAATTACTGATTGAAATTGCTATATAAATCGCTGGTGTGTTTTGTGACCAATTACTAGCAAGAACTGCTGGTGACATTGCCAGCGAGATATTGCTCATGTGTAGGCTGCTAGATGAACTCGTCGTCGGCGAACCTATCAGATAACAGGATACACAAGTGTGTAAGAGGTCACGGGTTAATGATGCTCACTGCTGTACATTACATATCACCGAAATGAAACACAGCATTAATCAACGACGATCACAGCTTTTGAATGATATTTCCGCCTTCTGTACAGACTTCCTTGTTCTATATTAATATCATGATTTTGTCATTATCAGGTTCATTCGGTATAATTGGACATTGTTAAGTGATGTCATCGTCGAGATCTATTGAAATGGATGTGCAGCATGCAGAAAATCCAAAATCGTCTACATATATGATAAACAGGTAGCAAATATGTTTTCCAGTCATTAAACAATCGAGCCACAGAATGAACATTAGTACAGTAGTTACATGTTTAGGGAATTTGGTCTGAAAATATACTATGGAAGATACTGATTGACTGATGCCCAAAGATGAATAGCATAGTTTGTATGTCCCTGTACGATAACACATGTTCACAGAAGATCATAGGTACGTAAAATCATACATATTTGGAAGAACTATGTTTTCTGTCAATACACTTACAAATACATATTTGGAAGAACAGTGTTTTCTGTGTCTACAAGGTGTAAACAGCATGTTCATAGCATGAAAATGTGACATCATGCCGAAAGGAATACCCACATCATACACAGGTTTAAATGAGAAACATGTCCATGTGTCATACATACCATACTACAGGAAATTACGAGAATTTGCCTTTGCCAAAGTCGACAGCGAAATGAATCAAAGTATCAGCAGCTCGAATTCGTGCAGTCTCTACTATTTCAGTTCTAGGGAGATGAGAAGCCAACATAACGTGACAGTATTGCACTGGTGTTAAGGATACGAATTTCATTGGCGCAAGGACGATAAAGATGCCTCATTTAATGATACACAAACGGTAAAAAGCAGTGAATAAATTCTAGTGTGCCGTTTCACCCTCGGCTTTGACCACAGAGTGAGCATTCGGATGCACGGATTTGATTTTCTGTTGTCGACACACACTGCCACAGTGGGCACGTGGCCTCGGGGCGGCGTATGTCCGTCCGTAAAACGTCCCACAAAGTTGGAATGCCGCCATATCCTTAGTACCGACAGAGTCCCTTCGTATGCGCTGTGTATTTGGGACAGGCGTTTTGTAGACGCCATAACAATTTGCATTCGATACCTGGAATAAATTCTTCTCTCAGCTTAGATGAGTAAAATGAGCGGGCGTCGTCTTACTGCACCGTCACGTCAGCGCGTGTTCACACTGCCTGTCGCGTCATGTCACGTCAGTTCGCTTAGCCTGTGTGAGAGTATAGTATTGCAACTGAGGAAACAGGGTTGTTAATGGCCAAAGGAAACCTCATAAGGTATGTTCTTGATCAGTTTTGTTTGTGCTAAGACGTGAAACAACATTTCAAAACGTCGACATTTCTGTGCTGTGGGAAAGTGAGCATCTGTTCTGTTACTGTCAAACCTAAATAGTTTTGTCGCTTTCGGATATCTCACACTGCTTGTGTAAAAACATCCATTGCAAAAAACCTCCAAGTCGGCATGAAACATTTACAATTTGCCACGAAAATAAAGCACAATAATAAAATAAAGATTAAGAAGATACAAAGCACAATATCCACTACTATAACACGAGCAAGCGCCGCAAAATAGGTTAACTTACGATGTTAGCAGACAATGATACTGCCGACACTTCATTCCCGGGAAACCTTGAGCTGCCGTGACGTGACGTGACGTGGCAGTCTGTTGACGAGTTGTCTGAATGCCGCCATTTGAAATGCATTGTGCAACGTTTTGACGGGACTCAATGGCCAAGATGAACTGTTCTTAAAAACAGTCATCCCGAGATCACGTGATAATTTCTGCTTAATGTTGACAACGTGAGCATCACGCAGTGCACACTCCAGAGATTTTTCTACTCTATGGCTTTGACTGACGTCATATCTAAGTCACAGGCGCTACATCTGAAGGCAATGAGGTTTATTCCTAAAGCAAAGAATGTATCGCAGAAAAGAAAGATAATAGACATACATACAATAAAATTTGATAGCAGCTCACGCGAATTAAATAGCCACAAGTTATATCGCAAAGAAATTGAGGTAACAAAAAAGAAAGCAACAACATTAAAAACAAACAGGCATAAAATAATTCCAGAATGAGATTTTCACTCTGCAACGGAGTGTGCGCTGATATGAAACTTCCTGGCAGATTAGAACTGTGTGCCGGACTGAGACTCGAACTTTTTTTTTTTTTTTTTGGAACGTATATAGACTTTTATTTACAAAATAACAATTTTAGTTTTACAATTACAGTTTGCGTTTTACTTGTAAAGACGAGACAATCCATTCTTTGCTTTTATTTTTCTTTTACTGTACTGTCCAGGTAATTATTTCATTTGGTGCTTTTCTTTATATATATATTTTTCGAGAGTCTGTCAGTCACATTTCGTTAGTTGTTTCTTGCACTGTTTACTGTTGCAGTTTAGCTTTTTCTGAGTCTTTGGGCATTACATCTGTAGGTGTAGCAGAATGGATTGGGAATAAGCATTGATTGTACGATCTAGTTATTTGCAGAGAAAAATTAGCAAAAAAAAGTTATTTTATGGAAAATTTACTCATTACTAGTTATGGTATTATTATTATTGTTATTATTTTTGTAGATCTTTTGAGTTGTGGATGTGCTCTATTCATTTTACAATAATGTTGAGTTATTACTATCTTCTTAGTAAATCTTGTGTTAGAAAACAAGGGGGAGGCATTTTACGTTGGGTCTTGAAAACGAGACCTTAGTGGGACATGCACTAGGCATGAAATCAGTTTGACAGAAATATTAACGAGTGTATCAATTGTCCGCTTTTGTTTGATGAGTGAACTCGGGACCTTTGCCTTTCGCGGGCAAGTGCTCTACCGACTGAGCTACCCAAGCACGACTCACGCCCCGTCCTCACAGCTGTACTTCTGGCAGTACCTCGTCTCCTACCTTCCAAACTTCCTGTGTTTGCAGGAGAGCTTCTGTTAAGTTTGGAAGGTAGGAGACGAGGTACTGCTAGAAGTAAAGCTGTGAGGAGGTGGCGTGAGTCGTGCTTGGGTAGCTCAGTCGGTAGAGCACTTGCCCGCGAAAGGCAAAGGTCCCGAGTTCGAGTCTCGGTCCGGCACACAGTTTTAATGTGCAAGGAAGTTTCATGCATTAAATTAATTATTATCACAGTTTATGCAAGCAAGTGAAAGAACCATAGACGGCCTTTCAAGTCCGTAATATCACTCGTAGTAAACCCTTAATCTATATTTACACCTACAGGGATACTTTGCAAATTACATTTACGTGCCTGGCAAAGGGTTTATCGAACCACCTTCACGATAATCCTCTATTATTCCAGTCCCAAACAGCGTGCGGAAAAAACGAACACCTATATCCTTCTGAGCGAGCTCTGATTTCCTTATTTTATGATGATGATAGTTTCTTCCCGTGTAGGTCGGCGTCAAAAAATATTTTAGCATTCTGAGGCGAAAGCTGGTGATCGAAATTTCGTGATAAGTTTCTGCCGCAACGAAAAACGCCTATGTTTTAATTATGTCCGCCCCAAATCCTGTATCGTGTCAGTGACACTGTCTCCTCCATTTCTCGATAATGCAAAATGTGCTGCTCTTCTTTGAACACTCTCGATGTAGTCCGTTTATTCTGTCTGGTAGGGATCCCACACCGTACAGCAGCGCTCCAGAAGAGCACGGACAAGCGTGGTGTAGGCAGTCTCTCTAGTAGATCTGTGGCATCTTCAGCCAATAAAACGCAGTCTTTGGTTCACGTACCCACAACATTTCCTATGTGTGCTTCCCAATTAATTTGTTCATAACTGTGATTCATAGATGTTTAGTTGAATTTACAGCCTTTAAATTTGACTGATTTATCGTCTAACCGAAGTTTCACCGATTCCGTTTAGCACTCATGTGGAGAACCTCACACTTTTCGTTATTTAGGGTCAACTGCCAATTTTCGCTACATACAGATATCTTTTCTAATCGTTTTGCAAATTGGTTTTGATATTCTGATGACTTTACTAGATGGTAAATGACAGCATCATCTACAAACAAGCCGGCCGGAGTGGCAGAGCGGTTCTAAGCGCTTCAGTCTGGAAATGCACGAGCGCTACGGTCGCAGGTTCGAATGCTGCCTCGGGCATGGATGTGTGTGATGTCCTTAGGTTAGTTAGGTTTAAGCAGTTCTAAGTTCTAGGGGACTGATGACCTCTGAAGTTAAGTCCCATAGTGCTCAGAGCCCATCTACAAACAACCTCAGACGATTCATCAATTGTCTCCGAAATCGTTTATATAGATAAGGAACAGCATTACCTTGGTATCATTAAGTGCATAAGAATCACGTTGGGGAATTTATAACGGAATGCAGAGTTCAGTAAACAGTTCATTCGCATATCGCCTCACGGCAGCAAAGCAGAACTCGCAGGTCGCTTCTGAGCACAACAGGTCGAATCGCCAGACTGACGTACAACTTAGCAGTCAGGGTGCATGGAGTAACCACTAGAGTCACCCTGCAGTCACACGAAGTCCCACGGCAGACCGCAACCCCGGGTGTCTAGCAGGCGGGCAGGTCGGCTGCAGGCACTCAAGTCGCCTCCTCCTAGTCGACTCCCGGCCATCACTGGCACCGAGGTGGAACCAGCCTCCACCAGGAAACACACGACACCTCCACCCTGCTGCGCTCCACTGACTTCTCGCTTGACACCACTCAACTCTCCAACGTCGCTGGTCTTGCGGGCAGTGGTACGCACGCTACAAGGCATCCACCTCGGACCTGTACCTGAAGTAACCACTTTGTAACAGCTCATTGTGTCGTTGTGGTGTCAACTTCCACCTAAGCTGCCGCTGCAGATGCAGTACGGTACGCCAGAGCCATACGCCAAACACAATTGTTCTCCCTCTCTGTAGTCCCACGTCGCCGTTTGCAGTCCAATCTCATTGGCTCCGCAGTACATTGTCGTGGCCGCCTGTGGCAACAATGATGTACAGTGGCAACATTCCGGCCAAGTTTTCCTGTAACGTTGCAGAAGGAACACGGACCTTCTTGTAGCCATGATACACAACCTCTTTCAGCCCCAGTGACAGACATCAAATGGCAAAGTCCAATTTCAAAGATAAATGAAATGTCATGTGACTAGGGCCTCCCGTCGGGTAGACCGTTCGCCGGGTGCAAGTCTTTCGATTTGACGCCACTTTCGCGACTTGCGCGTCGATGCGGATGAAATGATGATAATTAGGACAACACAGCACCCAGTCCCTGAGCGGAGAAAATGTCCGACCCAGCCGGGAATCGAACCCGGGCCCGTAGGATTGACATTCTGTCGCACTGACCACTCAGCTACCGGGGGCGGACAGTTTCAAAGGTAATTACCGCTCACGAACGTTGCAGAAAGTATTTAAAGGAAACTTGATTTGCATCCCCATAGAGGCGCTGCTAGCCACACTCTTGTGCGACTGGCAGTGCTCTTAAATCTGGATAGACATCATCATTCTGAAGCAGAAAGACGCCTCCCAACTTACGTTTCAGTTGCAGAACTGCTCCTTGGTGTTGCGATTTTCAGATCCGACTATAGGGGTGCAGCTTTCTCCATTTCGAAGGAATCCCCCCCCAGGCGTACCCCCCCTCTCCACCCCTCCCCTCACAACCACCACCCACTCTCCCCCGCCCCCCCGCTGATGTGGTGGCTTCGTCTTTTCAACTAATATCCTAGTAGCGCAGTTTTCTCGCCAATAGTAGCCATCTCGACACCTCACACTTACTACAGTACATACACACACTAAGCGGTACCTGGCGGCATTCAACTTCCTGGACTGCCGTGGTGGTCATGTGTTCGGTCATTAGCGTATTTCTTGCATAACGTATCCATCGACAATGATTTTGATCAACAAATTTATTTTTGTTACAGACGCAGCTATCGACGGGTTTATATAACGATACGATATTGCAGTGCCTGTGTTATTCCGAATTACGACGTGAAGTTCGCTTCGACGTGCCTGCATCGTAATTCGGAATAACGCAGGCACTGCAGTGGCGTATTCATCCTCCGACTGTAGGCAGGCGACTTCCTACAGAAACGTCTCCCCTGTGTTGGAGTACACTTAATGGAGGTAAGAGTACAGCTTGCCGACACATGGTTGACAACAAAAAAGGCGTTTGCGGCTGGCCGCGGGTCTCGCTCGGATAGCCTAGTGGTAAGGCGGCCACTCGCGACGAGTGGGACGTCCGGGTTCGAGTCCCGGTCCGGCACAAATTTTCACTGTCGTCATTCCACTCCACAGCTTATGGTTGTCCATGTTCGCAATTTCGAATACATTTAATGTACAAAGGGCGTTCAAAAAGTTTTGCACAGTCGTCTCTATTTTTTTTTATTTTTTGAAGGAGGAGAATGAAATTTTTTGTGAACATACTTGGAACATTTAGCTCTACATTGAGCCTACACTATGTAGCTTCCATCAGCTGTGACGCATCTGGCCCAACGTTCTTTCCATGACGTAAATGCACTTTGGTAAAATTCTGGGGATTGACTTTTAACCATTGCGTGGCACAAGAAATAAGTCTCACTATCAAATGTTTTACCGCGCAGGTGGGCCTTCTGACGATCAAAGAGGTAAAAATCAGATGGAGCCAAGTCCGCACCGTACGGAGGATGAGGAACAATTTTCCAACCCATTGTCCTGATTTTTTTCTGAGGCATAAGAACTGTATGGGGTTTGGCGTTGTCACGGTGTAGTCTGATGAGCTGACGCTGAAGCTGTGGTCTGTGGGTCTTGACGGCACGTCGCAGCTTGTCCATTGACAAACAGTAATGGTCCCGATTAACTGTGGAGCTAGGTTCCAAAAAGTCAATGAAAACGACACCACACTGATCCCAGAAGAACGAGGCCATCACCTGTCACCCTGCTGTTCGTGAACGTCTTTGTTTCTACTTCCGAGGGGAACCTGGATGGCGCCGCTCCATGGATTGGACTTTGCTCTCAGGTTCGGACAAAAACAGCCATGTTTCATCCTGTGCAATGACGCCGTCAAGACACTGTTTCCACTCTTCAGTGAAGGTCTTCATGAGACCCTAGCACACATTCTTCCTCATCGGTTTCATTCCGCTTGTCAGCAATCTAGGCACCCAACGTGCAGAGACTTTTCTGTACCCTAGTGACTGTACCAGTGATACCACACTACCCAATGACAAACGAGTCATTTCAGCAACCTGTCGTGTCGTCACACATCTGTCATTTTGGATGATTTGGTCAATGGTCTCCTTATTCACATCACTCACTGCCGTCGATGGTCTACCGCATCGTGGATTTCCCAGTAGAGAGAAATCAACTTCTTTAAACCTCTGCAACCATCGCTGGATACTGCTGCGATCCACAGTGTCCCCCCCATAAACAGGGAGCAACTTTCTGTGAATCAATGTGGCAGAGTCATCGCCTGTCTTGAAGGGGAACTCCATCATCGACCGTTCTCGCAACCTGACATCTACTTCACGGTCCATTATCGCTCACCTGTAAAAAAAAGGAAATACTTTTATATACCAACTTATATCTGAATGTTCAAAGTATGTTCACAAAGAATTTAATTCTCCTCCTGCAAAAAATTAAAAAAATTTAAGACGACTGTGCAGAACTTTTTGAACGCCCTTTGTAGATCTACAATGCAGCGCCAAAGAAACTGTTATAGGCATGCATATTCATATGCAGAGATATGTAAATAAGCAGAATGCGGCGCTGCGGTCGGAAGCGCCTATATAAGACAACAAGTGTCTGGCGCAACCATTACATTGGTTATTGCTGCTACAGTGGCAGGATATCGACATTTAAGTGAGTTTGTACGTGGTGCTATAGTCGGCGTACGAGCGATGGAACACAGCATCTCCAAGGTAGATAGGAAGTGAGGAGTTTTCCCCGTACGATCATATCGCGAGTGTACGGTGAATATCAGGAATCGGGTAAAACATCAAATCTCCGACATCGCTGCGGCCGACAAAACATCGTGCAAGAACGGTACCAACGACGACTGAAGAGAATAGTTTAACGTGACAGAAGTGCAACACTTATGCAAATTGCTGAAGATTTCAATGCTGCACCACAACAAGTATCAGCGTGCGAACCATTCAACAAAACATGATCGATATGGGCTTTTGGAACCAAAGGCCCACTCGTCTACCCTTGGTGTCGGCACAACACAAAGCTTTACTCCTCGCCAGGGCCCATCAACACCGACGTTGGACTGTTGATGGCTGGAATCATGTTACCCGGTCGGACGAGTGTCGTTTCAAGTTCTAGCGACGGATCGATATGTACAGGTATGGAGACAACCTCAGGAATCCCTGCATGTCAGTAGCGAGGGTTCAAGCTGCTGGAGGCTCTGTAAGGATGTGGGGCATGTGTACTTGGAGTGATATGGGACCCCTGATACGTCTGTGGATTGTCTCCTAAATGATTCATGTAGATCAGGAACAGCAGAAGTCCCATAAATATTCCTTGGGAATTACTCGATGAGATTTAAATGTTGATTTCTCCCGGAAGCTGTTCGAGAGTGGAACACTAGCCACGTAACTTGAAAGTACAATGTAGTTCGATGAACTGCTTAAATATCAATTGTAGAGTGATCATACAGATGTAGACGTATGATGTACTCCTTCGCTGGTGGGCTGTGAACGTTTGACAGCACTATGTGTAAGTCAAACAGCCTGTTTGCAGATAATAACTGTGTACTGCGTAACGTCGAGTGGGTCGACACTGTACGAAGATGTACTCACCGAGGTCTTGGCAGTACGTCTCCCACATCAGTCCATCGCCGTAACTCATTTCGTCGGTGACGTTGGCGACGTGGTTACAGACACAGTCGAGCATCGAGGAGTTATTTGCTGCCAGCATAAACCAGCAGCGACGTAGCTATTTGTTTCACAAATACGCCTGCAATGTGGGCTTACGACGACATCGAGTTACACTAAGAGACTTGTAGCAGATGTCCAGGCATACTGGTTTACTATTACGACACAAAAATCTCATGACGTGCCAGTCTTTAATAATGAATTGGCAACTGATGCACATTCAAGTGCCAAAGAAACTGGTACACCTGCCTAACACCATGTAAGGCACCAGCGAACAGGCACAAGTGCCGCAGCACTCGATGAGTTTCCGTCGATTACTACGAACTATGGCCTTACCGACATGAAATCACGAATCCACTCGCACAACTGAGACGATAATCCATACACACGTAATTTGATAACAGTGTCAAAAGCCTTCTGAAAATATAAAAACATTAAATCAATTTGACATCCCCTTTCGATATCAGTTATTACTTCGTGAGAATAAAGAGCGTGTTGTTTCTTCACAAGAACGCCATTTACTGAATATGTGTTAGTTATCTCTCGATAAAACGCCTTCTTCCAGGTGATTCATAATGTTCGAGCGCAGTGTATGTTCAAAATCATACCGCAAATCGTCGTTACTGATATGGATCTACAATGCACAGGATTACTCCTCTTTCCGTTCTTAGTACTGGCGTGACTCGTGCAACTTTCCAGTCTTCGGGTAGGGCTCTTCCGTGGAGGGGGCGGCTGTATGCGACTTCTAAGTACGGAGCTGTTGCATCAGCGTAGCCTGGAAGGAACCTGACTGGTATACAGTCGGGACTGGAAGAGTTCCCTTTATCAAAAGATTTGAGCTGCTTCGCTACAGCGAGGACAACTACTTCTAAGTTACTCATGTTGACAGTTGTTCTTTATTCGAATTCTGGAATATTTACTTCGACTTCTTCTGTGAACGAACGTGGAAAAACGATGTTTAGCAACTCTTATTTACTGGCACTGTCATCAGCAACATCACCATTGTTAACGCGCAGTGAAGGTACTGATTGCGTCTTGCTCCTGCTGTACTTTACATATGACCGGAATCTCTCTATTTTCTTTCAGATTTTGAGAAAACTATTCAAGACATGTCCGCCAAATTTCGAGCTTTTGTAAAACTTTGACGATCTAGTTGTTCTTTCCTTCTTTTCAAAATTTGCGTGCTTTTTTTCTGATGCTTCAGCAACACCGTTCTGATATGTTTCGTGTATCATGGGGAAACTGTTCGATACGTATCTCTCAACAGTGGTCGATGCCATTTCCTAGCATTCAAACCTCGTCTTGTCTGTATTTACATATTGAGATCGAAAAGAGTGGAGACTGCGTGAAGCGGACTTTTATCTGCTCGTTAAAGTAGATGTATTTTGCATGTACACTATGTGCTCAGAAGTATCCGGACATCCCTAAATACATACGTGTTTCATATTGGATGCATTGTGCTGCCACCCACTGCCAGGTACTCCATATCAGCGACCTCAGTAGTCATCAGACATCGCGAGAGAGCAGAATGGGGCGCTCTGCGGAACTCACGGACTTCGAACGTGGTCAGGTGATTGGGTGTCAGTTGTGTCATACGTCTGCACGCGACATTTCCACACTCCTAAACGTCCCTGGGTCCACTGTTTCCGATGCGATAGTAAAGTGGAAACGTGAAGGGGCACGCACAGCACACAAGCGTACAGCCCGACCTCGTCTGTTGACTGACAGAGACCGCCCACAGTTGAAGGGCGTCGTAACGTGTAATGGGCAGACATGTATCCAACCATCACACAGGAATTCCAAACTGCATCAGGATCTACTGCAGGTACTGTGGCAGTTCGGCGGGAGGTGCGAAAACTTGGAGTTCGTGCTCGAGCGACAGCTCATAAGACACACATGACGCCGGTAAATACCAAACGACGCGTCGCTTGGTGTAAGGAGCGAAAACAATTCTACGATTGAACAGTGGGAAAACGTTGTGTGGAGTGACGAATCACGGTACACAATGTGGCGATCCGATGGCAGGGTGTGGGTACGGCGAACGCCCGGTGAACGTCGTCTGCCAACGTGTGTAGTGCCAACAGTAAAATTCGGAGGCGGTGGTGTTATGGTCTGGTCGTGTTATTCATGAATGGGGCTTGCACTCCTTGTTGTTTTGCGTGGCATTGTCACAGCACACGCCAACACTGATGTTTTAAGCTTCTTCAAAAATGGTTCAAACGGCTCTGACCACTATGGGACTTAATTTCTGAGTTCATCAGTCCCCTAGAACTTAGAACTACTTAAACCTAACTAATCTAAGGATAACACACACATCCACGACCGAGGCAGCATTCGAACCTGCGACCGTAGCCTTCGCGCGGTTCCAGACTGTAGCGCCTAGAACCGCTCGGGCTGGCTTTAAGCATCTTCGTGCTTCCCACTGTTGAAGAGCAATTCGGGATGGCGATTTATGGTTAAAACACGATCGAGCACCTGTTCATAATGCACGGCCTGTGACGTAGTGGCTACACGACAACAACATCCTTGTAATGGACCGAGCTGCACAGAGTCATGACCTGAATCCTACAGAATACCTTTGGGATGTTTTGAAACACCGACTTGTTGCCCAGCCTCACCGACTGACATCGATACCTTTCCTTAGTGCAGCACCCCGTGAAGAATAGGCTGCCAATACCCAAGAAACGTTTCAGCACCTGACTCAACGTACGCTTGCGAGAGTGGAAGCTGTCATGAAGGCTAAGCGTGAATTCCAGCATTACCACGAACTTGTAAGTCATTTTCAGCCAAGTGTCCAGATACTTCTGGTAACATGGCATATTTTTGGTGCGTTTAGGTGTTACGGTATTCAGTCTCGCTACAATAACCTTGTAATCACTAATCTGTGTATCAGCCACTGTGCTCTTTATTTGCTCACCATTATTTGTTGCTAAGAGTTAAAATATAGTTTCGCAACCATTAACACTTCGAGTGCGCTCCTGAACTAACAGTTCAAAATAGTTTTCTAAGAAAGCATTCAGTGGTATATCGAAATAAGTTTCTTGCATGCCACCGACTGTAAACATATATTTTTTTCCAACGTATCGAAGGTAGATCGAAGTCACCGTCACCTATAATTGAACGTATGGGTGGCCTGTTTGACATGAGACTCAGGCTTCCTTTGAAGGACTACGTTTATTAGGACTGAGCTTTTTAGAGGAAACCGACACCTCAGGCCTACAGATCTATGGACTTTGTCTAATCTGTTTTTCAGGCGAGACGATATCTTGAAGTATTTTTGGGAAAGCCTGCAAATTAACCGTGTAGATCAATCAGAAAGAAAGAAATTGTAGAAGGTAGTTGAAGATTGCGATCTTTTTGCAGGGGCAAGGAATCGCAATTCGGTGCATGCGCAGTGATAGACAAAATGTAAATTTCCATGTCATAAGCGAAAATGGCGAACGGCATTCTGCGTGTTACAATTTATCAGTTATCTGTCTGTCATGACAGTACTGAGCAGGTATCATCAACGATTCAGTTAAGCGCCTCCTAATGCCGACAATATGAGCGTTCTCAGGCGGCATCGGCAGTCTGAGGGACAGAACGTTCGTACAAAGAAAGAACAACCGGCTGGCGCGAAGCAGATTATCCTAATGTGTTCTCCATGAAAGCCACGCATAACACCTGTTAAGCATGAACGCTTTTTTGATGTCTTTTACACTGAAAAGCCAAAGAAATGGTACGCCTGCCTAATATCGTGTAGGGCCCCCGCAAGCAAGCACAAGCGCCGCAGCACGGCGTGGCATCGACTCGCCTAGTATCTGAAGTAGTGCTGCAGGGGACTGACACCGTGAACCCTGCAGGGCTGTCCGTAAATCCGTAAGTGCACTACGGGACGGAGGTCTCTTCCGAGCAGCACGTTGCAAGCCATCCCAGATATTCTGAGTAATGTTCATGTCTGAAGAGTTTGGTGGCCAGCGGAAGATTCATAAGAGTGTTCCTGGAGCCGCCCTGTAGCAATACTGGGCGCGAGGGGCGTCACGTTGTCCTACTGGAATTGTCAAGTCCGTCGGAATGCACAATGGACATGAATGGATGTGGGTGATCACGCAGGATCCTTACGTGCGTGTCACTTGCCAGAGTCGTGTCTAGACGCACCAGTGGTCCCATATCATTCCAACTGCACATGGTCCACATGATTAGAGGGCCTCCACCAGCTTGAACAGTCCACTGCTGACATACAGAATCCATGGATCCGTGAGGTTGTCTCCATACTCGTACACGTTCATCCACTCGATACAATTTGAAACGAGAGTCGTCCGACCAGAAAACACGTTTCCAGTCATCAGCGGCCCAATGTCGGTGTTGTCCACACCACTTTCTTTGGCGCTCCAGTGTATATTCTCTGCAATTCCTGTCGGTATGTACTGGTGAGCATTGAACAGCTTCAGCCGTTTCCAACAGCTGTATTAGTTTTCCAGTGCCCTCTGCTGTTTCGAGCAGTGGTTTGTAGTGCTACCAGTGTTTTCCAATGGCCGGTGAATGTGCTTATCTGACATGGCGAGTCAGACTGCGTGGTGCTTACAGCAGGCCGTAGTTGTGAGGGGTGGAACGGTACTTGAGAAGACCTCTTGCCTGCATACACTCATGTAGATCGCGGATCACCCAGAGAAGGGGCGGGAAACATCGTAGTTATAATAATCTACACACACACACACACATATATATATATATATATATATATATATATATATATATATATATATAATTAATGGCGTAAACGCATGTAGTTGAAAGTACACGATACTAGAAGCAAAAAAGTCTCAGTAAACATAGCGTCGTCAATGCATACCTTAAGAGCTACGAGCAATTTTTCATCTTCGATACTGTGAAGCAGATCTCATCTACTGCAGGCTCTTTGCTTTCCACATTTTGGGAAGTATGTCCAGTAACATTTGCTATAAAATGCAAACCTGTAAAGTTATAAGCAATTGTTCATTAGAAGAGTTGTGTTTCCAAGTAGCGAACATGAGCACGTGCTCATAGCTCTTAAGGTGTACATTTTAGAGCCAATGTTTACTGGACATCTTTTCTTGGTTTGGTCCGTACTACTACTTCCCAAAATGTGGAAAGCAAAGAGCCTGCAGTAGATGAGATTTGCTTCACAGTATCGAAGATGAAAAACTGCTCGTAGTTCTTAAGGTATCCATTATCGACCCCATGTTTCCTGAGACTTCTTTGCTTCTAGTATCGTGTACTTTCAACTGTATGCGTTTACACTATTAATTATGATACACGGTGTATAGTGTTCGTTTCATTGTAATTCATACAAATCTACAGTATTATTCCGATCTTCATGAAATTTTGCACACTTTACCTTCAACGGAAGAGGATGGTCACTGTCTGCATAATATTTCGTAATCTGGCTTTAAATATATGTGTTTGTGGTACATATAGAGGAAAGGTTTTTACGAAATCTCTAAAAGTTCTTCGCCGATTTACTTCAAATTTCTACATGATCCCCTAATGAACGTTTGGGAGGACGTAGGCTATATATATTTGTAGCAAGAGCTGGTATTGTCATTTGGAGAGCAAAACCGGTAGATAAATAATACGAACTGCGACCTGTGGCTCTTTTCAGAAACTTGTACACGTACCTACACACGAGCAGTGGCGGATACAGAAAAACCTCAAAGAGGGGTCCTAAGGATATCTTGAGCTACCTTTACTTTTAGCGTAATATTAAATAATAAAGTGACACGGAAAGTTTAAGAAAGTTTCATTTAAACTGATTATACACATATGCAAGAGCATGCCATTTTATTATATAAAAAAGTTACAATTGCGGTTCTCTTCCTTAAATGAAGAATTGTATGCGCCTATTCTTCCTGGCAAATTGATTAATTTGCATAACATGCGTTATTGGGCAAGTGAAAATCCATGTTGCCTGCGGCAAGTTGCACACAAGAACCGTGGTCGGTGAATGTATGGTGTGGGATTCTGAAGGACAGAATTATAGGCCCCTATTTCATCGAATGAAATCCTAATGTTAGGAAGTACACCACGTTACTGGAAGAAACATTAGGTCTGTTATTGGAAGAAATACTTTCAGGAACAAGGAACAGAATGTTGTATCGACACGATGGATGTCCGCCACATTTTTCGCTGATGGCTAGAAACGAGTTGTAGAGACAATTCCCAGATGGGATTTTCACTCTGCAGCGGAGTGTGCGCTGATATGAAACTTTCTGGTAGATTAAAACTATGTGCCCGACCGAGACTCGAACTCGGGACCTTTGCCTTTCGCGGGCAAGTGCTCTACCAACTGAGCTACCAAAGCACGACTCATGCCCGGTACTCACAGCTTTACTTCTGTCAGTACCTTGTCTCCTACCTTCCAAACTTTACAGAAGCTCTCCTGCGAACCTTGCAGAACTAGCACTTCTGAAAAAAAATCCCCCAGGCTGTGGCTAAGCCATGTCTCCGCAATATCCTTTCTTTCAGGAGTGCTAGTTCTGCAAGGTTCGCAGGAGAGCTTCTGTAAAGTTTGGAAGGTAGGAGACGAGGTACTGGGAGAAGTAAAGCTGTGAGTACCGGGCGTGAGTCGTGCTTCAGTAGCTCAGTTGGTAGAGCACTTGCCCGCGAAAGGCAAAGGTCCCGAGTTCGAGTCTCGGTCGGGCACACAGTTTTAATCTGCCAGGAAGTTTCAATTCCCAGATGGTTGGATTGGACGCGGAGGAGACGAGTCGTGGCCGGCTCGTTCGCCAGGCTTGACACCTCTGGAGTTTTTCTTGTGGGGATTCATAAAGGACATTGTTTATAAAGACGTTCCTACTACAGCTGAAGATATGCGAGAGAGAATTGTCAGAGCATGTGGTTCGATAAGTGCCGAAGTGAGAAGGAATACCACTCAATCCACGATGAGAAGATTGCAGCACTGACTTGATACCAATGGTCATCAGTTCGAACACCTTCTGTACATGGACGTTCACGCCGCGTTTTTGACCTTCGTTGATCTTCAAAGACCTTACTGTTACACGTCATTCGATTCGTCTCGATAGCCGCTGTCAACTAATAAGTACCAAACTATAGCATCCCATTTAAGAAAACGAAGTTGACCTTTATATCTCTGACACGACACCACCTAGTAACAAACAACCAACGTCATATTAGGGCCACCGTTGTCCCATGCAACATCTGACCCACAAACTTTTCAGCTACTATCATACTTTCGGAGTTATTTTTGGTGGCAAGAATTAGTGACTCACCCTGTATATTAGTATGCGACTTTCATTTTCCATTCATCTGTATCTGTAATTTGATTAATTTCTAAATCAACCTCTTGTATTTTGACTTACATAACTGTCGATCTGTCTTTTATTGTACAAAACGTAAATTTTGTGGCAGCTGCCATGTCCAGCTTTTGTAATACTTTTGTAACATTTTTCCTCTCATTTGACTGAATCGCGGCAAATTATACCCGCTGACGATCCAACCTAAGCCCATACATTGGCGGGGGGTGGGGAGGGGGGTGGAGGAGAGGGAAGCAACAGTAAGGAAGAAAAAAAGTTGATTACTGTTTCCGAAGTGAGTTGATTTCGCTGTGGGTATCAACAAGTCACAGGGCCAATCACTTTGTTGACAGATATTAAACATCTTGGGCAACGTCGGGAATTGCAGTTACTTACAAGTAGAAATAAGTATGATTAATTTTTGTTGTAAAAAATGTCAGGCAATGTCTTTCAGCCCCTGCGACGCTACTCCGATCCAGTAAACTTCCAGCCTTCTCCAAACAAATGACGAGGACAGTGACCAGACGAGAGGCCACGCAGTCGTACCAACCTACGCAGTGGGCTGTGCTGCGTGCGAAGTGGATTCCTTGGCTCTCAGACACAATGCAGCCAAGATCTGTGTGTCGATGAGGACCTCGAAGCTTTCTGCATTTACAAGTTAACTAATATCTCATGTACATTACTGTAAAGTTCGCACTGATTATTTGCAATGTACACACTATGATGGCATCCCGATGTTTCGGCTGTTGATGATAGCTGCCTATCAGAAGCCTCGCTTCATGAGTTTACTTCACGGCAGTGCTACCGACTGCGAGGAACATCGCAACGAACAGTAACACGGAGCAGGTACGAAACAGCTTAAATGTTCTCTCGCGAGATTATCTCTCAACCGAGATAAACTTTATCGGATGGCTCCGAGGTCGCTTCTCTCGAGCTCAGCGTTGTTTGCTTCCACAGACACTGAATTTTCTCCTGTATTTCTTAGTCTAGGGCTCTTATTGCTCTTTCTTGGTGCTTTTCCTAAAGGAGACTTGAGTCGCCCTTTTAAAATATTCTCCTATCCTTCGTAACGGAGCTAGTGGGGAGAATGTCTTTCGCGTGCTAGAATAACCTGACCATAAATTTTTGGGCAGATGAATATAATTTTTGTTATTTTTTTATTTACTGTGGGTCCACTTGCTGCCATTCAATCCTCTGCTGCTTCATTTTCGGCGTGTCTCATGTGTCAGCCACACTACTACAAATAAAGGCAGATCTTGTTGGATTATTGTTTTAACCGATCCGAAGACTATTGAGTAATTAGCTATCATATTAGCTTACTGTCAACCGTGTAAGTGTACGTGGAAAAAATACTGTAACACTGTGATTCTCTTACACGAGCAAAAAAAGAGGAATGGCAGTGCGTCAGGTAAATATACCTGACGAGATATTCAACGTATGCAGCTCAGCGGCGCATCACAGAAATTAAAACCACTACACTAGGGGCGTTCAATAAGTAATGCAACACACTTTTTCTCGGAAAATTTCGATTGAAAAAATACGTAATTTTGTATGGTACATATTGGAATATTCCCGCCTATTGCCTCATGGAGCTCCGATAGTTGGTGCGGGACAAAACGTAGCCTTTAAAATGGCGTCTGTAATAGAGGTGCGTTCCAAGCAGAGAGAATTTCTAATTTCTATTGGCGGAACACCAGAGCGTCGCAGATACTCACAGGCGCGTGCAGAATGTCTACGGTGACGTGGCAGTGTGTAACCTCCCCACAGTAAAATAATATGAATAAGATTCACATTTAGTGTAACCTCTCAACAGTAAAAGTTCCGAATCCTCCCAACAGTAAAAAATATAACCATAACATTGACATTTAGCGTAACTTACCAACAGGTAAATTCCGTAACCTACCAATAATAAAAATGTGACTAATCTCTCAATAAAATTGTCGCTCACTTATAACCTTTCAATAATGACTGTGAATTTAAACTGGTAAATTTTGGACGTCAGCAGTGCTGCGTCATGGCCCTGAAAATTCATTCTGAATAAATTGAAAAATCTTACCTTAATTAGGTCGCCGGATAACGCGTATATATCTGCTCCTATAAGAAATTTTTCTGGCGCAGCCGAGTGCAATTCTGGCCGATAGATTTGTCATGTATAAAAAGAAACAAATGATTTTTCTTTTCAATAATCAGGATGACCAAGGATTGGAGAAGTTAGTAAATTCTTTAAATTGAAATGAATGATTGTCAAAAGTTACTTTTTATGAGAAAGATTATTATTAAGAGATTTTTTTTTAAACATTTACATGGGACTTGATATAAGAATACTACAAATGCGCGAGGCTGCTTTCACCTTATACTACAACGCTCAGGCTCCGCCATCGCTGCACCAAGGCCGGCCCAGCCAACACGATACACCATACTGCTCGCTACCAACTACTTACTCCTGCTACTACATAGTTCCTACTGCAGTCATCACTGCTCTTTGGTCTCAGATTCTCTTATAGCTCACATATCGCAGGCAGCGCGAGCAATCCATCGAAATTACATCTGCTCGAGTGCGCCAGCAACAAATTCCTTAATCGTGGACCTCTTACAAGTGAACGAAAGCACGGTGAGTCGTTGGGCGAGGCATCTAACGTCATCGCAACGAGGTCGCGCAAAACGTTCCGATCTGCCGCGTGCCGGCCGTCCACACACAGCTGTGACTCCTGCAGTGCTGGAACGTGCGGACACTCTCATTCGAGGTGATCGGCGGATCACACTCAGACATCTCGCTGCAGAACTGGACGTCCGTGTTGTTAGCGCTGACACACTCGTCCACCAGGTGAACTACTCAAAGGTGTGCGCCCGCTGGGTTCCTCGTCACCTAACAGAAAGAGTGTTCTACCAGCAGTGGACACGGGAAGATCCTGAAGAAGATCCCAGCAGAGGGGTCGAAACGTCGATTATTTTAGAGGAGATATGAAGCGGCCTAATAGCCCAGAAGATTTTAACTTCACGCAAGGACCGTCTGTGCGGAAATGCTTCCACATTACGTGACTGATAGTTACAATTTTTTGTTGGACATCGTCACATGCTATGAAACTTGGATTCATCACTTCGAAACGAAGAAAAACGGCAATCCATGGAGTGGCGCCACACAGCCCTACTTCTGAAGAAAAAACTGAAAACCGTACTGTCAGTTGGTAAAGTAATGGCGTCGGTCTTGTCGGAGTCTGAAGGGGTGAAGGGGTTATTCTGTTCGATCTTCTCCCTCATGGTGCGAAGGTCAAATCTGAACCGTGCTGCGCTACATTCAGTGAACTGAAGAAACGACTCCTGCATATTTGCCGTCACAAAAATGTGAACTGAATTTAACATTTGCATCTACATGGATACTCTGCAGATCACATTTAAGTGCCTGGCAGAGGGTTCATCGAAGCACAATTCTCTATTATTCCAATCTCGTGTAGCGCGCGAAAAGTACGAACACCTATATCTTTCCGTATGAGGCCTGATTTCCCTTATTTTGTCGTGGTGACCGTTTCTCCTTATGTAGGTCGGTCTCAATAAAATATTTTCCCATTCGGAAGAGAAAGTTGGTGACTGGAATTTCGTGAGAAGACTCCGTCGGAACGGTAAACGACTTTCTCTTAATGATGTCCAGCCCAAATCCTGTACCATTTCAGTGACACTTTCCCATATTTCGCGATAATAAAAAACGTGCTGTCCTTTTTTCAACTTCTTCGATGTACTCCGCCAAATCCATCTGGTAAGGATCCCAGACAGCGCAGCAGTATTCTAAAAGAGGACGGACAAGCGTAGTGTAGGCAGTCTCCTTAGTAGGTCTGTGTCCTGCCAATGAATCGCTGTCTTTGGTTAGGCTTCCCCCACGACATTTTCTATGTGTTTCTTGCAATTCAAGTTCATCGTAATTGTAATTCCTAGGTTTTCTTCGACGTAATTCATAAATTTCGAACACAACATATGTTCCAAAATCCTGCTGCATATCGACATTAACGATATGGGCCTGCATTGTAGTGGATTACTCCTACTACCTTTCTTTAATATTGGTGTGACCTGTGCAACTTTCCAATCTTTGGGTACGGATCATTCGTCGAGCAAACGGTTGTATGTGATTGTTAAGTTGGGAGCTAATGCATGAGCATACTCCGAAAGGAACCTAACTGGTACACAGCCTGGACCAGAAGACTTGTTTTTATTAAGTGATTTAAGTTGCTTCACTACTCCGAAATATTTACTTCTACGTTGCTCATGTTGGCAGCTGTTATTGATTCGAATTCTGCGACATTTACTTCGTCTTCTTTTGTGAAGATATTTCGGAAGACTATGTTTAGTAACTCTGCTTTGGCAGCACTGTGTTCGATAGTATCTCCGTTGCTATCACGCAGAGCACACATTGATTGTTTATTGCCATTAACATACTTCACATACGACCAGAATCTCTTTGGATTTTCTGCCGGGTTTCGAGACAAGGTTTCGTTGTGGAAACTACTGCAAGCATCTCGCATTGAAGTCCGCGCTTAATTTGGAGCTTCTGTAAAAGATCGCCAATCATGGGGATTTTGCGTCTGTTTAAATTTGGCATGTTTGTTTCGTTGTTTCTGCAACGGTGTTCTGACCCATTTTGTGTACCAAGGAGGATCAGCTCCGTCGTTTGTTAATTTACTTGGTACAAATCTCTCAGTTGCTGCCGATACTATTTCTTTGAATTCAAGCCACATCTGGTCTACATTTATATTATTAATTTTGAATGAGTGGATATTGTCTGTCAGGTAGGCGTCAAATGAATTTTTTTCTGCTTTTTTGAATAGGTATATTTTTCGTTTATTTTTGGAAGATTCGGGTGTAACAATATTCAGTCTCGCTACGACAACCCTGTGTTCACTAATCCATGTATCCGTTTTGATGCTTGTTATTAACTCAGGATTATTTGCTGCTAAGAGATCAAGTGTGTTTTCACAACCGTTTAGTATTCGTGTGGGTGCACGAACTAACTGCTCGAAATAGTTTTCAGGGAATGCGTTTAGCACAATTGCCGATGATGTTTTATGCGTACCTCCGGAGTTAAACATGTATTTTCGCCAACATATCGAGGCTAAATTAAAGTCACCACCAACAATGATCGTATGAGTCGGGTTGGTGTTTGAAATCAAACTCAAGTTTTCTTTGACCTTTTCAACAACTGAATCATCTGAATTGGGAGGTCGGTTAAAGGATCCAATTATGATTGTATACCGGTTGCCAACAATGACCTCTAGCTCACAGGTAGTATCTACTTCAGTTCTGCGGCATGTTGAACTACTTCTGACAGCAACAAACACGCCGCCGTCATCCATGATTGTGTAAGTCCTTAGACAAGTCTACACACCCGAGACGAGCTGACAGACCTTTATGGGACTGTTCTTCCTCGTGCATACTACATCACGGAATTCACACATTCCTATTGCCATCTGTTTGGCCCAATGAAGGATAACCACTGCATGAAGCAGTGCGTGGATGATGGGGGAATTATCGATGCAGCAGGAGGCTGGCTCCGTCATCAGCCAGTAGAGTGGCGCCATGAGGCCCTCCCAATGAGGCGGCGTAAGGGTGTCGTGCTGAACCGACGTTGTGTTCAGAAATAGAGTTTAGGAGCCAGAGAACTGGGGAATAGTATGGTGTCTTGGTACCCCGAATAAAACATAACTGTTGGCATAGAAACAGTGTTGCGTTACTTACTGAACACCCGTCGTATGTCCATTGTAATGATGAGGATTTTTGGTTTCCTGTATAAATGTGGGCAGACAGGCCATGGTGGGGGATGTAAAGAGGGTGTCATTCCAGGAGGTGAGAGCATGTTGGGAGGCAGGCGGGAAGTCGACGGCAAAGGCTGCAGAGTAGGCCGGACTCAAGCTCTGGAGTTGGCAGCACCTGTCAGGGAATGAAGACTCATACGCCATCTGTTGGTGTTCTGTTAAGTCTCTACATTGTACTGCCCTCTGCTGCGGATATATTTCAACTATAACTGTAAAATGGACGTGTGAGAATAAAGGTGTGTGTGAGGAGAAGTTTTACTGTGTCCTTGATTTCACTAGTGTGTAGCAACATTTTGGTGCCGAAACCCGGGAGAACATGAAGAGATAGAGTGCTACTACACATTAAAGAGGACTCGACGCCGGCGGAGAAGGTTTTGAGCGACTTCAATCTCAAAATCCGGTCACGTCACGCCACGTTCAGCTCACACAGATAAGTTGCGGCATTGCTCTGAAACTGTAGCAAAGGACACTGCGAGGCGATTGATTTGTATGTGATGTTACTTGGTGCATGTTTGTTGGTGGCAGAGCAATAGAGGGCAGTTGGCGTATTATTTGCAAGGCACAAATGGGACTTGCTAAAGTATTGGTAGACTGCAGCGCCATCTGTTAGCAACAGCGACCACTACTAAAGGTTGCGGAAGTTGAAAACTGCACGATCGCGTCATCTGTTGAGAACTACAAACACCACTAGGGGGCTGCTAACGGTTCACACCTCCAGGACAGCGCCATCCCTTAGCGATAGCATCCAACTGACCTTGAACGCACTCTCGCGACAGAAAGCAAAACCATCAACTCACCATGGCAGAAGCAGTAGCTACGAAGTTGGGGAGGCTGCGCCGGAAGCGACGACCTTGCGATCGAATGCGACGCGTTTCGTCAGCCAAATAAACGCCTTCGATGGTTCTACAGCTGCAGAAGAAGTAGAACACTTCCAGGAACGCCTTCAGGAAACAGTAAAAGAGTTGACCCGACTCAACGATACAATACAGGACTTTCTGGATGACTCTGAATACGAAGCCGACACGGAAGCTTGTGAGGAATATACTGATAAATGCAAATGGGCCCTCCGAAAGGCGAAAGGCCTTCTAGGAGGAGCGCGCTCAGGAGACGGAAACGCGACGTCAACGGCTCAACAACACGCCTGTATGGACATAAAATTGCCTACTATCAAACTGCACCCATTCTCAGGGGACATAGAAGCTTGGCCTCGATTTTGGGAGCAGTTCACAGTTTCCATAGACGAGAATCCGATGGTGTCAACAATGAACAAGCATGTATTGCTCCGTGGTTACATTGATGGGGAACCTAAGGACTTGGTCGATGGCATTGCAGTTACAGCTGATACATATGAGCAGACTAAGCAAATTTTGAAATCCAAATACGGGGATAAGAACAGAATTATCCAAAGTCACCTGGATTTCTTGGAGAATCTTAACACTTCGACTTCAGGCAGTCCAGAGGCTCTCAATTCCACCTACATTGAGTGCCATAGGCGCATCCAAGCACTACGAGCACTAGGAGAAAATGTGGACTCTTATGGGAGAGTGCTTGCACCCAAACTTCTTCGAGCCTTTACTGAAGAAATTTGCAAAAATTGGCTTGTTCATGCCCGAAGGCAAAAGATTGAAGAAGGGAACCTCACCCACCTTATGGAGTTCTTAAATGAAGAGGTGGAAGGAGCTATCAACACACGCAAAATTCGTGGAGATACTGTACCACGCGAAAATTACGTACCAACAGCATCTGCCTTCCATGTAAAGGTTAAAACGAAGAGGGACAAGAAAAAACAACAGAATTCAGAGCCCTTCTGTGTGTATTGCGGCGAAAGAGGGCACTGGGGCCAAGACTGCCAAAAGATTGCAAGCTTGCAGGCGAGAATCGACGCCCTCAAGACAATGAACCGTTGCTTTCTATGCCTGAGACGTGGCCACAACAGAAATCAGTGTTTCAAACGGGGAAAAGCGTCCTGTGCGAAATATAAGGGGGAGCATCACATTTCTATCTGTAGTAGCCATACCACAACAGTAAATAAAATTGAAACTATGACCTCTAACTTCACATACCTGCAGACTGCTCGTGTGAGTATCACAGGACCCACTGGTAAGAGCAAACAGACACGTGCCATCCTGGACACAGGGAGTCAATCGAGTTTCATTCACCATTCACTGATCGAATCTCTCCAACTAAGTGTCATTGGAAGCACTACTCTCGAGATAACTACTTTCGAAGCCAGTTACAGTTCATCACTCTCAAGGAAGAAGGTGCAGTTTAATATGATGGGGTGCCCCACTAATTTCTACATATCAGTAACAGCCTTTGAAAGCACAAATAATTTTTCACAGCAACCAACAGTGCCACAAGAGGTAGGAGATATGGCCTTGAGGGGTGGTACGCCACTTGCAGATCCTAAAGGAGACAGTGAAGATCTACCTATTGAGATCCTGGTTGGAGCTGATTATTACTGGAGAATCGTGACTTTGGAACAACCAGTCAAGGTCACCATCATTGGTTCTTCTCCCAACAATCTTTGGATATGTTCTCAGTGGAAACAGATCTAGCACCACCATCAACAGAGCAACTGACAACTTTATTCAGGGCAGCTGCAGTGATATATCTGATGAGTCAGTGCGCCGATTTTGGGACCTGGAGACAATCGGGATAACAGGACATCAAGAGCGAGCATTAAAACCCATGGACCACCCTATTTATCAGGAATTCCGAGAATCATACTGTGTGGAATATGGCCGCAGAGTTGTATCTCTGCCTCGAAAGAAGGATATGCCTCTCTTATGCAACCGCACAACTGCTGAAGCGCGTCTTCGCTCCTTACAAAACAAGCTGCGAGGGAATGAAGAGCTGAAGGTCATTTACCACGAGACCATGTCGAAATATATTGAGAAGAACCAGGTAGAGGTAGCACCTGAGGACTGTACTGCTGGAAACACATTCTACCTACCACACCACATTGTGAAGAAATGCATCAGTGGAACTGTGAAGTACAGAATATTCTTCGATGCATCCTCACATGAGCCAGAGTCTCTATCGCTGAATGATGTCCTCGAAAAGGGACCAAATTTACTTCCGGATATTCTAGCAATCTTACTACGATTCCGCACACTTCCGGTGGGTTTAGTGTGTGATGTGGACCAAGCTTTCCTGCAGTTGACGTCTCTGATCACCATCACTGAACCACTACTGGACATTGCAAGGTTTTGTTCATATTGGCGAGTACTGCATATAACTGCTTTTGTATTTCGATTTATCAGCACAACAAGAAACAAAAATAGAATCTCTGGCAGTTTTAGTGCTTTGGAATTACAAAATGCCCGCACCTACTGGATCAGAAGAGTTCAAGAGGAACTATTCACTAGTGAACTGTCTGCATTGCGTAAGGGAGAACAATTGCCCAAGGAATCAAAGATTGCTCGATACAATCCCTTTATATCAGATGGCAATGTGCTGCACTGTCACACTCAGAGAAGCATCCAGTTATATTGGATGGACGTCACCATTTCACTGAGTTTCTCATCAGACACACACATGTAATGTAACGCCGGAAATGCATATCCTCCTATTTCCATCTATTGTACTATTATTTTTTTTCCTTGTTTTGTTACCTCAAGATATGACATTTCTGTCTCTTTATATATTGTAATTGTTTTACTGTTTGTATATATATATTTATGCACTTATGTCGATGTATAATTGGTTTGTTTCGTAAATATTATTTGTAATTCTACGCTGGGTCTTGCCTAGGGAAAACTGCTATCGAACGATTACATCGATAGGCCGTGTGAAGAATCAAAGTGTTTAGGATCTTTGCTAGTGTTAACTCTGTCGCGTGGAGCGCGGGCTTAGGAGAGAGGGAGTCTGGCTGGAATAGCGAGTGGAGCAGGTGTGTTGTGTGAAGCTCCCGCGAGTTGCCGCGCTTTCGGGGTTTGGCAGCATGTAATTGCGCTCGACTTGCGATGATAGTTTCTGACATGGTAACGTGGACGGGAAGCATTAGCTGGCGCACATCAAGAGCCCGTTTCGTCTGGTGACCGTGTCGAGAAGAAGGCACACCAACATCCAGCTTCTGCAGCAGCGACGACCGACAATGAGTGACTGTCGCCACCTCCTCGATCGACGGCTTCAAACCTTCAATCATCCAACAAGGATGACTGGGAGCACGTAAAGTTTTAGAACTGTATGGCAGACCTCAGCTTTTCAAACTTTACTATTTTCGTAACTATAATTACAGCAACTTAGCATGAACATTTGTTGCTCATTGTCCCAATTGCATTACCAAGCAGGGTCCCTTCCTTTCCCGGAATGAACCCGAGTGTCGTTGAAATTCAAACGCCAGCATTAAAATAATGTTATAGCATTCCACTGCTTAGATTTCAAAGTTCAGTTAAGGCATTCATAGCTGGCTACAGTATTTAGATTGCACAAGCACAAATTAAGAGTGCAAGTTTTGTTACCGTATTTTAGTTACCTGTGACCGCAGCTCAGCTTGGTACGTACTAAATTTTACTATTGTTAATTGTTCAGAATCATTTAATTCAAGTTCAAAGTTAAATCTCTTATTTCTAAATGGCGTAGATTCAAGTAGCTTTTGAAATGATTGTTGAGGTAGTCCAAGACTAACCGTATTTTACTGAATTTCGATGTGCTTCAGAAAGAAAGCTCACTATTAACTTCAGTCACTAAATTAACTTGCGATTTACCGGTTTTATTAATTCTTTTGCTAAATTAAGTCAGAGTGTAGCGAAATTTATTACTTCTGACAAACCTTCAGTTTTCACACTACATGTGTCAACCTTCAGTGGCCACGCTTCTAGTGATAGTTATATGTGTAATAACCTTTCTTTTTCAGCTACTATAGTAATTGTCCTTAGGACTGGCGACCGTAATTTCCCCCAAATCTCAAATATCTAATTACCTCTAGTTAATTGTTAATTTAACGGCCGCACATTTACTTTCTTGATTAACTTTACCCCTTTTCAAAATTAATTTCCACCAGTGGCATTTGCATTTTTCCTTTCATTTAGATGTAACCCTTTCCTCCCTCTTTACCGACAGATTAACTTCGGTGACGATTGCTTTTCCAAAATTTCCATTAGGTACACGCGGTTTAATTTTTCACTGGCATTAAGGTCGATAAGTGAGGGGGAGGTTACATGTGGCGACCTGGTGACAGGACAATCTTCGGATTTGAGGTTGTTCTGGACACGAATTTTGCATTGTGCAAATCTCGTAACAAAGTACTGGTTACGAAATGTTCGATACGTCAGCCAGAATATTAGTGTGAGGAATCCTAATTAGATTTGAGATTTGGCATTTATATTGAAAATTATTAAAATGAGTGAAGGCAACAATTACCAAAATTTGGTATTCTTGGATACGGAACAATCGGTCGAACAGTGGGAAACGCGCACCGTGGTACCCATTGTTCAGGGGCAGGCGGCTAGCATGAAAGACGCGACCGCCGAAACGCAACAAAGAGCAGAAATGGAATTCCAAACTTTAGAAAATGTTTCGGAATCGGAAGTGCAAATCAAATCTGAATCCCTTGATGGCGAGTACGGGTGGACAATTAAAGAGGAAGCCGCTACGGAAGTAAAACCGGTAGTTTCCGGGAATTTAACTGATTTATTGAATGTTTTGATTAACGAAATCAAGAGTCAATCGGCCAAGCAAGAAGCTGTCTGAAAAAATTGAACGAAAGCTAGACAGTCAGAACAAAGCTATTAATGTTGTTAACAACAATGTTGGAGTTGTTAACACAAAAGTTGATAAAATCAAAAAAGATATTGTTGTGATTAATACCGAAATCGGTAATCTTAAACAGGAAATGATAGGCGTTCAGGCGGAAATTGCGAGCATAAATACTCGTTTTGATTCCGAAATTAGCAGAATCGAGAAATGTGTAGGAGAATCAGTTGCTCCGATCATCGAGAATAAGGTGATGGAACAAATTCAATTAGTGGAAAAAGAGGATCAAAAGAAGGTGGAAACTTTAAAGGCTTTAGTATCCGAAGTAGATACCAAAGTGACGAAGCAGGCTAATACCTGCGAAGAGAAAAAAAGGGAAGTAGAAACGATTGCGACAACCACTTGCCAAGTAATTACGAGAGTGTCGGGATTAGAAAAGAAACTTGACAAAAAACAGAGCTATGTGCCAATCTAATTGTTGACGAAAGAGGAGCGGTTCGACCCCTTGAAAAAAGGCGGTATACACGCGACGGATTTCATTAAGAATTGTGAAAGAGTTTTACCCAGATCATGGACTAATGAGAGAAAAATTAATGCGATTATTGATGTGTTGGCTGGTGATGCCAAGCGTTGGGGCTTAAACCTCAACATTACGAACCTGACTTTTGACGAATTTAAAAATTTGTTTCTGGCTGAATACTGGTCAGAGCAAAAACAGCAAAGTGTCTGGCGCGAATTTGTCGTATCGAGGCCTTTCGATGCGAAGTCGCGGGGTTCAATGAAGGAGCTTTGTGAGGGATGGATCCGCAAGTTGGAATATTTGCGTGATCGCCGCACGAAATCCGAAATAGTCTGGGAACTCTACAAAAAGCTTCCAGATGATACAAAACGCTACGTAGGAAGCAATTACAGGACAATAAATGATCTCCTGGAAAGAGTGGAGGACGAGGACAATTGGCGTAATAATCGCGACAGTGGTAGAGGCCGTGGTAACAACGACGGGTACCACAGCAACCACAACAACGATAACCATGGGAATAATGCATACCGCAACTATGGCAGCAGTAACAATAATGGTTCGGACCATAATAACAATCGGTACAATGCAAATAATAACAGGAATGACGGAAACCAGTATCATACTAACGTGATACGGGCTTCACAGGATAGTAATAACGCCAGAGGGTGTGATCAGCTGCCTCAGCAGCATCCGGGGAGCGTATGTGCTGGGGCGAGACAGGGAAACCATTAGCCTCGCCGGTGAGGGGCCGACCGGGCGTGGAGAAATTTTGGCGGCCCAATAACAGGAGAAAACCCAGGTGTCGTCGTTATGAAAATTCCGTATGGAATAATCAACGGCGGGAGAGTGTGCCAGTGTTAAGAGAAAGGAGTGCGCCCACAAGTAGTAGGTCAGCTGTATACACGGCAGTAGAAAATACATTCACTGTCAGTGAGAACAATTTAAGTAGTGTTCCGGAAATCGATTATAAAGTGGCAGCTGTAATACCCACAGCAGAACTGGAGATTGAGTTTAAGAATGATTCGCAAGTGTTGATAGAAGATCAGATGTCGGATAAAACGTCCGTCATCAAGCGAGGGGATGCAGAGAGGGATGAGATCTGGTTAAGGCAGTTCGGTCGCTTATACGACGAACTAAGAGATTATAGGGGTCTGTATGGGGAGCACATGCAGGATTTGCCGCGTCTCGTCCCGCAGGAAGATAGTGTTTGTGAAATGATAGAAAGTTCTGGCACTAACCGGCAGACTTTACTAGAAATAGTTGATGTTAATGGGGAGCACGAGCAAGATTCGTCGTGTTTCGTCCCGCAAGAGTTGGATGTTGAAGTAGTAACGGAAAGTTCTAGCCCTAACCGGCAGACCTTACCGAAAGTTTCAGTGGTAGAAGTAGCCGACCCATCCGACACAAACCTCCATTTTAAACATTGCGAGAGTATTAAGGAGAAAGATTACGAAAATTTCAGTGATAGCCGGACACGATTGGTAGAGAAGCACATAGATTACAGCGTGTATGAGGTTAGAGCTGACATTATACGGTCAGACGATAGCAGTGTGGGTTGCGCGGATCTAGAGGAAGTAATTGCAGAAACTACTGGGCACATTTCTCCAGGTAGATTGACAGATGAGATCAATCTGACCAAAGAGGAATCAACGAAGGTGACAATTAGTGAATTGGTAGCAAAGCAACACTGACTAGTTGACGAGTTAGAGGAAAAGGTTTCGGTATTGGAGGCAAAGCTACAGACTAAGCCTCAGGGCAAACGTGTTGAAATTAAAACTGTATTTGAACAGAGGCTGAAAAAGCCGCCAGATAAGCCGGATTTAGGATCAAAGCCGGATGGTTTTTTCTGGAATGACCTGGATATAGACGAGGATTTACTGTGGGAAAATAAAGAAACAGTCGAGGACAAGTGTAGACAGATAGTAGTGTCTGTTAATATGCACGACCTACAACTAAACGTGTTGATTGACACCGGTGCAGAATTGAGTGCTGTATCTGGGAAAATATTTGAGTTACTGAAAGACAGACCTGGCATCGTGGTTATGCCAGTAACAGGAGTGAAAATTATCGGTGCTACTGGGAAGGCCAGTAAACCGGTCACAAAACAGATTTTTGTCCACTTCGAGATATGTGGGGCACGATATGAACAAGAGTTTGTCCTCGTGCCAGACTTAACTACGGAAGTAATTATTGGGTTGGATTGGCTATTAAAGTACCGTACAGTGATTAATTGCGAAAGCAAAACTTTGACATGTACGTCACAAGATAAAACAATAGTAGTTGGTTTTGATGAGGCAGGAGATGGTGTGCATAGGCAATACCAGCCTATACACATTGTTAACTGGCCGGATGACATTGACGTAGGAATGAATTTGAACTGCCGTAACGTGAGGAATTTCGGCATTGACAAAAGTGTAGAAAGTGAATTGGAAGAGATTCAAATTCCCTCCACGGATTAACATTAGTATTGGTGTGAAAAAAAGATCGTTTGCGAGAAGTAATGAAGCTAAAAGCCGATGCTCGCATATGTCGTCATAACGCTAAAGCGCGTTTTGCTAAGTTTGCAATCGGAGACTTAGTACTTGTAAAAGCTCATGAGAAATCGAGCGAGATAGACAATCAAATCTCTAAATTTAAGTTTGTTTATAATGGACCATATAAAGTCATTGGTATACCTCACACAAATGCTTATTGCTTAGAGTATCCAAGCTCTGGAAAACTATTAGGTATACGGAACATTGTAGACTTGAAATTGTACTAACCTAGGACTGATTAATACCACAGAATGGGTAATTTGTACTGTATGTAAATATAGAGTGTAAGATTTAAACGATCTGCTAGATTGCCATCCTGACCAAGAGGACATTAAAGAAGTTGTAATTAATAAGTAATTAATTTTTACTAAATGATTTAAGAGAAATTGATTATTAATCTACTGAAAAATCCAAGCTGCTAGTTTAAGTTTTCAGCTGAGTCACAGTAGATTAAGGAATGGAAATATGATTTTGTAACAAGCTGTAAGACTTCATGAATATGTGTTTTACTAGTCATTGCCGATGTACTTAGACGATGTTTTAAGTTTCAGGCTTGTACATGTGTGATGATGGACAGTGTTGAGTTATCCACTGTGATAGTGTTAATGGACTCCTTGAGATTACTCGGGAGTGAGTTTTTCCGAAAGAATCCAGTGAAAATGTTCATGACCCTAGGTATTAGAAAAGGCAGTTAGTCCTGAGTACACATTACATGTTTACCGTTACTGTTTGATCAATGTAAACCGTACCTGAATCGTCTGATAAAGAATATTGCCATCAAAAGGATGTGAAGAAAGGCGGTAGAGAGGTCAGACAATTTACACCAAATAGCTAAAAGGGTTGTCACTAAGACGATATCTGAAAGTGAAACGTCCTCTTACAACAATTATACACGACTGTGCTTAAACTGACACACAATATTTTTTTTAGCGCAACGCAATCTGACTTTCAAAAATCCCTACAAAAGAATGGCCCTGACTAACATTAACCTATACGTTTCACAAATCACTTATCTTGGTTACTCGAACTACTGCAATACAGCGAGCACCACTACTGCCAGCTAAACAAAAGATTCAAACTACGGAAGGCACTAACTACTGATAGGCATAGTTAGCAAATGAAAGATTTTAATAGAGAACAAACATTGTATTTACCTTAATAGTCATAATATATATAGCAGTTCATAACATCCATTCTTACAAATATCAAAACTCCGCCATTTCTCTCCCCACATCCACCACTGCTGGCGGCTCACCTCCAACTGCGCAACGCTACACGCTGTTCACGTCCAGCTGCCCAACACAACAATGGCAGACAACAATGCAAACTAGCCACAGACTGCACACAGCACAGCCAGTGATTTTCGTACAGAGCGCTACGTAACGTTGCCAATAAGAAAACATAAACAGCCTACTTACATAGCCCCCATGCCACCCACAAAAAATTATACAAATTGTTTTGGGCAGTGGCCAATAATGATTTGATAAAATTTTTCATAATTACAATAACAAAGATATCCAATGCACATACTTATTAATACAATGTTGGTCAAAAGCTAAAATTTTCTCACAGTCCATAAAGACAGTCCAGATTGTTCATTACAGTAAAATTGCAGTGTTTTTCTCAAAGTCTGAGCAGTAAAAGACAATGCACACGGAAGTAGTTTTCCATGCAGTCTTGAAGAAGTAATGTTGTCCTTCCAACTGAAAGACAGTGCTGACTCTTGACATGCTGACAGGTAATGTGCCACAATGGAGCAAACCCACAGCAGAGTCATTCGACGTTTTGAAGAAGATTGGTAGGTAGGTCATCACAGATCAGACCCACTGTAGTCCTGGTAGAGATTACGGTATTGGTGGGCCATCAAAGATGCAGACCCACTGTAGTCCTTGTAGAGATGGCCAGCAGCCATCTGCTGCGACTGTGCAGGTGCACAATCACCATCGAAGAGTCTTGCAGAGAAGATAGCAAGTCCATAAACCACCACTTGTGCACTCACAAAGTTTTTGGAATTGTCCTTAGAACCAGCAATGCTGTTATCCAGTCCCTTGCTGAATTATTAACACTCGTGCAAACACTAACAGTCCCAACTTCTCACATATTGTGCATTACTATGACCAACAGAAATGTGTGCAGTGAAATGAATACTTACAAGTTACTTAATTTGATGAACTGGTGTCAATTACAAGTTTATAACATAAAAATACGATAACAAAGGTACAAAATACATCATTAAAGAACATAACAATACAGATAACATTCGTAGTACAAGCTTTACAAAAGAATCGAAATAACATATACATCAGTGTTACAGGAATTATGACATGAGTACATACATAAAAGATCAGAATAACTTTTGAAACATCAACCTTACACATGAGCATTAAAACAAAACAGAATAAATAATGTCTAAACATCTTTACAAAGTAAATAACATATTATTAATGTCAGTTATATTTGAGGATAACAGTATTCCTCATCATAGTGAATATAGCTTAGTATTAGAAGAAGAAAAAATTCTATGAAACTACACAGAGACAGGAAGAAAACAAATACACAAGGGTACACAAAAACATAGTGGGATAACACAAAAGGAAAGGACAGGGATTGTTTTCAGTGTAACATTTGGTACTGCAGTCCAACCCAAAACTTCACTCCATAGATTTTTCGTCTTATTTCAACATTTGTTTCCACCAAAAAATCCTATCCAAGCATGCTTTCTGTATTTATATATTCACATTTTTCTTACGTCATTATTTATTTTTCATTATCTTACCTCATCATTTATTTCCAAGAAAATCCTACCTATACCTGCTTTCTGTACTTATTTTGTATAACCTCTCAATGCATTTCCTCCAATTAATCGTAACTCATTCTCCTATAGTCTACCCCCTCTTAAGCTAACTTAAATCTACTGAGCTCAGATGCTAAACTAAGGGATGAGGCAATGCAGCAGCACAATACAATTAACGCAAACAGCAGCAGTAATTCTAAATTAACAGAGAAAATGCAACATTACAACTAATATGAGCCAATGTTTAGCAACAAGAAAAATAAATCAGTAGTAAAACTAGCTTGACAGAGTAATACAAAGTGAAATTTAGTAGCACTATGCCTGGCAAACAGCAGCAGAAATAACTTGTATCTAAACATGACATAGCTCAAGCAGAAAAAAAACATTACACTAAAGATAACAATGCAGATAAGGGAAATGTATATTCACATCTTAATGTCTATGTAATTAAAGTGGTGCACCACAACTTATTCTACGAAAAATATTACCAAGTAGTTGAAAAGAAAATTATGTATGCAAGTCCTGTGATGGGAAATGTCTTTTTGTGCTCCTTCGTTTTTTTTAAGTTATTGTTTACTGGATCTGTAGGCAATAAATATATATATTAGTACATTCATAAAATTTTATTTTAAACAACGCTGCAGTGCAGCTAGAAACTAGATATTACAGAAAATGAGCAAATAAATACATAATGCAAGCCATATGGCATTTCTCTCAACTAGAAAGACAGCAGTCATAATCAGGTGTATAGACATAAAAATATTTCAGAGCAAAGCAGAACCAAAAAGGACTTAATGAGTCTCCTTGGTATATTCCACGCTTAATCTGTATTGGCTGTGATGTAATATTATTTGAATTTGTTTGGATGTTGTGGTTTTCCTATTCTTCATTACTATGTTTAGGAATTGTATCAATTTAGGATCCACTTTGTATATTTCCAATATTTGTAGTAACCGTGAGTGGGGTACACTATCAAAAGCTTTTTGGTAATCAATGTATGTGTAGTGTAGCGACCTTTGTTTAGTTTTCGATTGGTATGTCACCTCTGCATCTATTATCAGTTGCTCTTTACATCCTCGTGCTCCTTTGCAACAGCCTTTTTGTTCTTCATTTATAATTTTGTTCTGTGTTGTATGTGTCATTAATTTCTGTGTAATGACTGAAGTTAATATCTTGTATATTGTTGGTAGGCATGTTATGGGGCGATATTTAGCTGGGTTTGCTGTGTCTGCTTGATCTTTAGGTATCAGATAAGTTATTCCATGTGTAAGTGTATCAGGGAATTTGTATGGGTCTGCAATGTAACTGTTACATAATTTAGTTAGATGTGAATGTTTTGAGGTGAATTTCTTTAGCCAGAAATTTGCTATTTTATCTTTTCCAGGAGCTTTCCAGCTGTGAGCAGAATTAATTGCTCGCGTGACTTCATGATGCAAAATTATCGCTTCAGGCATATGTTGTATCATCTTGTGTCTGTTTCTGCTTGTATCCACCATGCATGCCTGTTATGTTGTACTGGGTTTGACGATATGTTGCTCCAGAAGTTTTCCATGTCTGTTATGTTTGGTGGATTGTCTATTTTAATGTGTGTGTTATCTATTGTCTGGTAAAATTGCTTTTGGTTTGTGTTGAATGTTTGGTTTTGTTTCCTTCTATTTTAACTTTTTTTGTATCTTCTAAGTCGTTTGGCCATTGCTTGTAATTTCTGCTTCTTTTCATCTAATTGCTCTATCGCTTCTTGTTGTGAGACTTTACCTAACCTTTTTCGTTTTTTGTCTGATATTTCATTTCTTGTAAATTGTGTTAGCTGTCCGATGTCTTTTCTCAGTTTTTCTATTCTGATTTTTAGCCTGTGTTGCCATGCTGGTTTTGTGGGTTTCTTCTGTGCATTGGTTGGTTCTAATCTTTGCCTAGTGTATATATTTAGTGGAGTGAGAGCTCCTATATAAACCAGCAGTTGTAACTCATTCATAGTTGTATTTTCATTTATTTCGTTGTGTATGATTGTGTTGATAGTTGTTATTGTTGTTTCGACCTGTGGGTTATTTGGTGGTCTATGCAAGAATGGTTTAATGTCTGTATTTGTGTCTTTGTACTCTATATATCTCAGCTGAAATTTTTTCTATAATGTGTGTGTCACTTTGTGTTCTATTTGTGCTTGTTCTGGTGGCTGTCTTAAGATTTCGTTTTCCTCTTATTGTTTAATTGATGCGTGTTGTTCTTTGTTTGTTTGCTCTGGGATGTTTGAGTCCATTACTGTATTTTCTTCTTCTTCTGATTGCACATTATTTTGTTCCAGTAGATGTTGTACTTGTTGTTTGATGTTTTCTAATTCTGACTGGGGTATCCTGTTATTTTTTATTATTACACGGATCTGATCAGCTAGTCGTTGTTCTGTTAAAAATTTTAATTCTGGGTATCTGGTAATAAATGTTGTGTACACTTGTGATCTGTATCCAGTTGTGTTGGTTTCTAAGTTTGTTGCTTGGTAATAACAGAACATGAGGTGTCAGTTAACTTCATCTGACAATCTCATCCTCTGTCTTTGTTTTCCTTCTAGAGTGGTTGCAAGAGGCATATCCTGCAAAACACCTCTATTTGGATTTAAAATCATTTTCCGTGTGGCTAGCAGTGTCGTTACCATTGTGGACGGGCATATGATTCAAGCGTCATCCCCGATCATGACATCGCTTGTCCGAGGCTTCATTAGTTCTGTCCTGAACCAACTAATCACACTAAAAGGGGGGTTAGCCCTATTAGTGGTTTCTTCTTTTCGTCACCTTTTACAACTGGCAGAACATACCAGGTGCCCCACGGGGTTTATTATTATTATTTCTTTCTATTCTCAGACGTTATGTCTGGTCAAAAATGGACAGTGACGCGGACCTTGATCAAGCGTCACTTCCTTTTAACTTTACGGTATATGTTATATTGCATTTAGGAACTTTCGGGTCATTGAACATGTATCAATAATTACAGATTTTTGTAGTTGTATATATATGTTTGGATGTAGCTGTATTGCATTGATGTACTGGTGGATATTGTGGGGTATGACTCCTGTAGTTGATAGTATAATTGGTATAATGTCAACTTTATCCTGATGCCACATGTCCTTGTCTTCCTCAGCCAGTTGGATGTATTTTTCAATTTTTTCTCCTGTTTTCTTCTGTATATTTGTTGTGTTTGGTATGGATATTTCAATTAGTTGTGTTAATTTCTTCTTTTTATTGGTGAGTATGATGTCAGGTTTGTTATGTGGTGTTGTTTTATCTGTTATAATCGTTCTATTCCAGTATAATTTGTATTCATCATTCTCCAGTACATTTTGTGGTGTGTACTTGTATGTGGGAACGTGTTGTTTTATTAGTTTATGTTTTATGGCAAGTTGTTGATGTATTATTTTTGCTACATTGTCATGTCTTCTGGGGTATTCTGTATTTGCTAGTATTGTACATCCGCTTGTGATGTGATCTACTGTTTCTGTTTGTTGTTTGCAAAGTCTGCATTTATCTGTTGTGGTATTTGGATCTTTAATAATATGCTTGCTGTAATATCTGGTGTTTATTGTTTGATCCTGTATTGCAATCATGAATCCTTCCGTCTCACTGTATATATAACCTTTTCTTAGCCATGTGTTGGATGCGTCTTGATCTATGTGTGGCTGTGTTAGATGATACGGGTACTTGCCATGTAGTGTTTTCTTTTTCCAATTTCTTTGTATCTGTTGATGTTATGTGATCTAAAGGGTTGTAGAAGTAGTTATGAAATTGCAATGGTGTAGCTGATGTATTTATATGAGTGATTGCTTTGTGTATTTTGCTAGTTTCTGCTCGTTCTAGAAAGAATTTTCTTAAATTGTCTACCTGGCCATAATGTAGGTTTTTTATATCTATAAATCCCCTTCCACCTTCCTTTCTGCTTAATGTGAATCTATCTGTTGCTGAATGTATGTGATGTATTCTATATTTGTGGCATTGTGATCATGTAAGTGTATTGAGTGCTTCTAGGTCTGTGTCACTCCATTTCACTACTCCAAATGAGTAACTCAATACTGGTACAGCATAAATATTTATAGCTTTTGTCTTGTTTCTTGCTGTCAATTCTGTTTTAAGTATTTTGTTAGTCTTTGTCTATATTTTTCTTTTAGTTCTTCTTTAATATTTGTATTATCTATTCCTATTTTTTGTCTGTATCCTAGATATTTATAAGCATCTGTTTTTTCCATCGCTTCTATGCAGTCGCTGTGGTTATCCAATATGTAATCTTCTAGTTTAGTGTGTTTTCCCTTGACTATGCTATTTTTCTTACATTTGTCTGTTCCAAAAGCCATATTTATATCATTGCTGAATACTTCTGTTATCTTTAGTAATTGGTTGAGATGTTGATTTGTTGCTGCCAGTACTTTTAGATCATCCATGTATAGCAAATGTGTGATTTTGTGTTGGTATGTTCCAGTAGTATTGTATCCATAATTTGTATTATTTAGCATGTTGGATAGTGGGTTCAGAGCAAGACAGAACTAGAAAGGACTTAATGAGTCTCCTTGGTATATTCCACGCTTAATCTGTATTGGCTGTGATGTGATGTTATCTGAATTTGTTTGGATATTAAGTATGGTTTTCCAGTTTTTCATTACTATGTTTAAATACTGTATCAATTTAGGATCTACTCTGTATATTTCCAATATCTGTAGTAACGATGAGTGGGGTACACTATCAAAGGCTTTTTGGTAATCAATGTATGCGTAGTGTAGGGACCTTTGTTTAGTTTTACCTTGATATGTCACCTCTGTATCTATTATCCATTGCTCTTTACATCCTCGTGCTCCATTGCAGCAGCCTTTTTGTTCTTCATTTATAATTTTGTTCTGTGTTGTATGTGTCATTAATTTCTGTGTAATGACTGAAGTTAATATTTTGTAGATTGTTGGTAGGCATGTTATGGGGCGATATTTAGCTGGGTTTCCTGTGTCTGCTTGATCTTTAGGTTGAAACGTCCCCTTTGAACAATTTATACAAGACTGCGCTTAAACTGACACACAATGTTTTTAGTGCAACGCAATCTGACTATCAAATATCCCTGCAAAAGAATGGCCCTGAGTAACATTAAACTATACCTTTCAGAAATCACTTACCTCAGAAAAATCTTCATTACTCGAACTACTGCAATACAGTGAGCGCCACTACTGCCAGCTAAATAAAAGATTCAAACTACGGAAGGCACTAACTACTGAAAGGGATAGTTAGCGAATGAAAGATTTTAATAGAGAACAAACAATGTATTTACCTTAATAGTCATAATATATATAGCAGTTCATGACAAATTTCAAAACACCGCCATCTCTCTCCCCACATCCACCACTGCTGGCGGCTCACCTCCAACTGTGCAACGCTACGCGCTGTTCACATCCAGCTGCCGCTGCCAAACACTACAATGGCAGACAACAATGCAAACTAGCTACAGGCTGCACACAGCACAGCCAGTGAGTTTCGTACAGAGCGCTACATAACGTTGCCAATAAGAAAATATAAACAGCCTACTTACATAAAGAAAACATAAACAGCCTACTTACATAGAGAAAACATAAACAGCCTACTTACATAGCCCCCATGCTCCCCACAAAAAATTTTACAAATTTATTTGGGCAGTGGCCAATACAGATTTGAAAAAAATTTTCATAATTACAATAACAAAGAAATCAAATGCACACACTTATTTATACAATGTTAGTCAAAAGCTAAAATTTTCTCACAGTCCATAAAGACAGTCCAGATTGTTCATTACAGTAAAATTGCAGTGTTTTTCTCAAAGTCTGAGCAGTAAAAAACAATGCACACGGAAGTAGTTTTCCATGCAGTCTTGAAGAAGTAGTGTTGTCCTTCCAACTGAAAGACAGTGCTGACTCTTGACATGCTGACAGGTAATGTGCCACAATGGAGCAAACCCACAGCAGAGTCATTCGACGTTTTGAAGAAGATTGGTAGGTAGGTCATCACAGATCAGACCCACTGTAGTCCTGGTAGAGATTACGGTCTTGGTGGGCCATCAAAAATGCAGACCCACTGTAGTCCTTGTAGAGATGGCCAGCAGCCATCTGCTGCGACTGTGCAGGTGCACAATCACCATCGAAGAGTCTTGCAGAGAAGATAGCAAGTCCATAAACCACCATTTGTGCACTCACAAAGTTTTTGGAATTGTCCTTAGAACCAGCAATGCTGTTATCCAGTCCCTTGCTGAATTATTAACACACGTGCAAACACTAACAGTCCCAACTTCTCACATATTGTGCATTATTATGACCAACAGAAATGTGTGCAGTGAAATGAATGCTTACAAGTTACTTAATTTGATGAACTGGTGTCAATTACAAGTTTATAACATAAAAATACGATAACGAAGGTACAAAATACATCATTAAAGAATATAACACTACAGATAACATTCATAGTACAAGCTTTACAAAAGAATCGAAATAACATATACATCAGTGTTACAGGAATTAAGACATGAGTACTAACATAAAAGATCAGAATAACTTTTGAAACATCAACCTTACACATGAGCATTAAAACAAAACAGAATAAATAATGTCTACACATCTTTACAAAGTAAATAACATATTATTAATGTCAGTTATATTTGAGGATAACAGTATTCCTCATCATAGTGAATATAGCTTAGTATTAGAAGAAGAAAAAATTCTATGAAACTACACAGAGACAGGAAGAAAACAAATACACAAGGGTACACAAAAACATAGTGGGATAACACAAAAGGAAAGGACAGGGATTGTTTTCAGTGTAACATTTGGTACTGCGATCCAACCCAAAACTTCACTCCATAGATTTTTCGTCTTATTACAACATTTGTTTCCACCAAAAAATCCTATCCAAGCATGCTTTCTGTATTTATATATTCACATTTTTCTTACGTCATTATTTATTTTTCATTATCTTACCTCATCATTTATTTCCAAGAAAATCCTACCTATACCTGCTTTCTGTACTTATTTTGTATAACCTCTCAATGCATTTCCTCCAATTAATCGTAACTCATTCTCCTATAGTCTACCCCCTCTTAAGCTAACTTAAATCTACTGAGCTCAGATGCTAAACTAAGGGATGAGGCAATGCAGCAGCACAATACAATTAACGCAAACAGCAGCAGTAAATCTAAATTAACAGAGAAAATGCAACATTACAACTAATATGAGCCAATGTGCAGCAACAAGAAAAATAAATCAGTAGTAAAACTAGCTTAACAGAGTAATACAAAGTGAAATTTAGTTGCACTATGCCTGGGAAACAGCAGGAGAAATAACTTGTATCTAAACATGACATAGCTCAAGCAGAAAAAAAACATTACACTAAAGACAACAATGCAGATAAGGGAAATGTATATTCACATCTTAATGTCTATGTAATTAGCGTGGTGCACCACAACTTATTCTACGAAAAATATTACCAAGTAGTTGAAAAGAAAATTATGTGTGCAAGTCCTGTGAAGGCAAATGTCTTTCTGTGCTCCTTCGTTTTTTTTAAGTTATTGTTTACTGGATCTGTAGGCATAAAATATATATATTAGTACATTCATAAAATTTTATTTTAAACAATGCTGCAGTGCAGCTAGAAACTAGAGATTAAAGAAAATGAGCAAATAAATACATAAAGCAAGCCATATGGAATTTCTCTCAACTAGAAAGACAGTAGTCATAATCAGGTGTATAGACATAAAAATATTTCTCGTCATTTCATTAGGCATTGCAGTAAATATCATAAATTAAGAGCTCCACAGTGTTATCATGTTTTCAAGTTTGAGGGTGTCATATTTACGATGCTTTCTACAAAGGAATGTCAATAGCGAGGATAATGGCCTCCCCTTTTTTTTCTACCTGTGCCTCTGGAAAGGCACACCCTAATGGCTTTTTCTCCAGGCGTCTGACACAGCTGGGTGCCCACGACGCATTACGTGCAGGTGGTCACTTAACTTTCTTACGGAAATATTTACGACAGCAGTTTCTGCTACAGTGATAGTCTCATATACAAAATATCACGGGTCGAGAATTAGTGTTGCAAATGTTTACAAACAAAATCTTTTGAATATAACAGTGTCCAAAAAATTTTCGCCGGCATTGTGATACATTCACGCATTTACATACATTTCACAACTCTTAAAGTACGATTCTTGGTTTCCAACAACCTTATTCACAAACTAGAGTCCCTAACCACTACTCATTATTCCTCACATTATTACATATGTACATATTCGTCGACACTTCTTCTATATTTCATGATAACAGATATGTAGCATAATCAAATAACTCATATAGCATCAGCTTATTAATCATAAACATACCTCGGCAGCATAATACACATCGTCGTCATAAAAATAACATCATAACACCTCAGTCAAATCTCAAAATCGTCGAGGCTTCCTCCAATAATTTCAAAACCTAAAAAAAATTCTCTGCTCATTTCAAAAGTGTCATCTGCCTCAAACGTACTTCAAAAATCAAGATCCCTTACCAAATACACTCCTGGAAATTGAAATAAGAACACCGTCAATTCATTGTCCCAGGAAGGGGAAACTTTATTGACACATTCCTGGGGTCAGATACATCACATGATCACACTGACAGAACCACAGGCACATAGACACAGGCAACATAGCATGCACAATGTCGGCACTAGTACAGTGTATATCCACCTTTCGCAGCAATGCAGGCTGCTATTCTCCCATGGAGACGATCGTAGGGATGCTGGATGTAGTCCTGTGGAACGGCTTGCCATGCCATTTCCACCTGGCGCCTCAGTTGGACCAGCGTTCGTGCTGGACGTGCAGACCGCGTGAGACGACGCTTCATCCAGTCCCAAACATGCTCAATGGGGGACAGATCCGGAGATCTTGCTGGCCAGGGTAGTTGACTTACACCTTCTAGAGCATGTTGGGTGACACGGGATACATGCGGACGTGCATTGTCCTGTTGGAACAGCAAGTTCCCTTGCCGGTCTAGGAATGGTAGAACGATGGGTTCGATGACGGTTTGGATGTACCGTGCACTATTCAGTGTCCCCTCGACGATCACCAGTGGTGTACGGCCAGTGTAGGAGATCGCTCCCCACACCATGATGCCGGGTGTTGGCCCTGTGTGCCTCGGTCGTATGCAGTCCTGATTGTGGCGCTCACCTGCACGGTGCCAAACACGCATACGACCATCATTGGCACCAAGGTAGAAGCGACTCTCATCGCTGAAGACGACACGTCTCCATTCGTCCCTCCATTCATGCCTGTCGCGACACCACTGGAGGCGAGCTGCACGATGTTGGGGCGTGAGCGGAAGACGGCGTAACGGTGTGCGGGACTGTAGCCCAGCTTCATGGAGATGGTTGCGAATGGTCCTCGCCGATACCCCAGGAGCAACAGTGTCCCTAATTTGCTGGGAAGTGGCGGTGCGGTCCCCTACGGCACTGCGTAGGAGCCTACAGTCTTGGCGTGCATCCGTGCGTCGCTGCGGTCCGGTCCCAGGTCGATGGGCACGTGCACCTTCCGCCGACCACTGGCGACAACATCGATGTACTGTGGAGACCTCACGCCCCACGTGTTGAGCAATTCGGCGGTACGTCCACCCGGCCTCCCGCATGCTCACTATACGCCCTCGCTCAAAGTCCGTCAACTGCACATATGGTTCACGTCCACACTGTCGCGGCATGCTACCAGTGTTAAAGACTGCGATGGAGCTCCGTATGCCATGGCAAACTGGCTGACACTGACGGCGGCGGTGCACAAATGCTGCGCAGCTAGCGCCATTCGACGGCCAACACCGCGGTTCCTGGTGTGTCCGCTGTGCCGTGCGTGTGATCATTGCTTGTACAGCCCTCTCGCAGTGTCCGGAGCAAGTATGGTGGGTCTGACACACCGGTGTCAATGTGTTCTTTTTTCCATTTCCAGGAGTGTACTTACCTCATGATACACAAAAGTGAAATGCTTTGCGTATAGATAACTTAGTTATTACGCTTATTGCCGTGATGATGAAAGTACTGTGCTGTAACGTATTGTTGTGCTACGGAAAAGGCTGTCTCCTTGTAGCTATACCACAAAAGTTACTACGAAACATGTTTTACTTTCCAGAATAATTCAGAAAAACTGTGCAGATATAAAACAAACACCGCAAAATCAACATTGTAAATTGTCACTCATTAGTAGCGTCGTGATAAAATCGTGTAGCTGTCACATAAACTAACCACTGTCTCATCTGGTATCTCACAGAAAGTACTTTAAATCCAGAATGTATTTTCAAGTAAAGCAAAATGTTGCATTAAAATCTCATTAGCAGTATATGTTCTAAGTATGTAAGCCGTATATTCGTTACGTAATCGTGCAACTAACAAGGAAGAATGTATAAATAACAACACTGTGTCGTCTGTTCGCAATAACAATGCATTCGCAATTACTTGTCTAAGTTACCTATGTTGTTGACTGGATAGTTAGTTAGCGTTAAAACATAGTTGCATGTTAACAGTTTGTAAGTGTGACAAAGAGTACTAGTAACGTGAAATGAAAAATTTTATAGCAAAGATTAAATTAAAAAAACAGTTTATCTCTCAATAAACGGTTTTACATGTGAGATGTGGTGTAACCCTTTGCTCTTCTCAGTACGCAGAGTTGCAACTTTAATGCAATTATCATGTGATATACGTCAGTAAAGAATCCTGGAATTATTCTCAAGGTTAGCGTCTATGTCATTTTTCTCTGAGCCAGCCGGCACAGGTGGCTGCCTGCGGTGCGAGTCATTGTCTGCTATCTCTTTGTTGGCGCGCGTCGTTATTGGGGTTAGGAGACCTAACTTCCACAAATTCACGTTGTCGAGAGTACCCTGCTCTGTTTGAATCCCGCCAGTTCTGATGAAATTCATGTCTGTCGTTATGATTATATCGTCTGTTGTCATGTCGGTAGTTCCTGTACTTTCTTTCTTGTCGGTTAAGTGGTGGAGAATCTCTCCCTGAATCGTAACTGCACGCTGGACCATTGCGTCTAAAGTTATTCTGTCTCCCTTGATAATAATTATTTTGGTTCCCATATTGTCTGTTTCTCTGATTGTCTCTGTGATAGTCATTACCGCGGAGAGGTGATCTTTCCCTGTAATTATTACTATTCTGTCAACGGTTGTCATACGGGTGGTGTCTGCTTCGGTCACGATTTACATTGAAAGAATAACCTTGTCATATATTATTTCTTTCATCGCGGAATTGTGACGGATGTGATCTGTAATTGTTTTGCTCCTGTTTTCGCGTTCCGCGATTGTCAGTGTCAATTTCCAGTTCTTGTAACAGTCCCTGAAATCTTTAATGTCGTCTTTGCAACGTCCTGCTAAAGTAATATGTCGTAAATGTTCAGGCAGTTTGATTAAGCAAATGCGGATGAGTTCTGAGGGGCTGTATGGGTTTGAAAGATACTGATTCTTATGCAATATGTCTTCAAAATATTTCACAAGACTGGAAAATTCAGATTGTTCGAAATGTTTCATCATTATAATGCTATGTTTTACTCGGTCTTGTGTAGCTTGAGACCAATATGCTGAGAGGAAGGCATGATAAAATTCTCCTTCACTGTGACAATCGTGAATGACCGATCGCATTCTTACAGCTGGTTCATTCTCCAAGTAGCCACACATAAATTCTAACCTGTGCTCCAATGACCAGTTGGGAGGAAAACAATGAGAGAATTGATGGAGCCACGCTTGTGGATGAATGTCGTTGGCAGAATTCTTAAACGTTTTGAATTTACATGCAGTAATGAACAGCTTATAGTCAAAATCATCGTGTCGGCGAGTAGCATATCGGTCATTGTTACGTCGTGTCGGCGGTTCCATCTCAAAAATCGGTGTACCTTGCCAATTTCTTTCATAATTTCCGAAGTGCCCTGAGTTATTATTTTGTGGCTGTTCCGTATTTCTATGTCCCTCTTCCAGTATTGGAGTGCGAGTGGCCTCTGAAATACGTAATTCTTGTATTACCTGTGTCAGCTGATCTTGTACTTCCCGGATTTCTCTTTGGTGTTGCGTATTGATTTGATTCTGATTTTGTTTGAATTTCCTAATTTGTTCGCACTCTTCTGTGTCAGTGATGGCTACAGGTCTTGTGTCATTCAGATCATCATCTACCTTTGCAGATAAGTTAGTGAACTGATCCGAAAGTTCGGCTACTTTCTTCGATAGTGTACTTATTTCCTCAGTGTGTTTTTCTGAACCAAGTTTCAGAGTGTCCATTTGTGTTGAAATCGTATCTACTGTGTCCTTTAAGTTTTCTTGAGTTTTTGCAAGTTGCGTAACCGAATCGGTAGATGCAACTGAGTCAATTTTAGCTTGCAAGGTCTCATGATTTTCATGAACAATAGTTTGCAGTTCTTTTATGGCTGCTTCGTGATTCTGTAATGCATTTTCATGACGCGAAAGAATAGGTTTAAAACGCTCACAAATTTGTGTTTTTACGTCATTACAGACTTTTTGACATTTCTGTTCAATGTTATGTAACTCAGTAGTTAAATATTCATGTGTTTGTTCAAGTGTGATGTCTAACTTTTGAAGATTTTGTTCCATTGTGTCTAACTTTTTAAGATTTTGTTCCACTGTGTCTAACTTTTTAAGATTTTGTTCCATTGTGTCTAACTTTTGAAGATTTTGTCCCATTTGTCTCTGATTTTGTTCCATTTGTTGCATTAATTGCAATAATAATGTATTAGTGTCTGGAATCTGTTTCTCTATGCTTTTTGGCAGTACATTTTCACCGGCAACATTCACATTTTGACAAGCAGAAAATGTGTCTTGACTCATTTGAGAAAACGGTGAGGACCCAAAACCTAAGTCTACAGTATTTGCAGTATTGTGTTCTGTCATTTCGGATTCCTGAGGCGAGCTGTTGCCGACCGATCGATCGATAATGCTTTCCTGTTCACTACCTGTTTCACTGTCTACACCATTATTTGCCGCCCGCTCCATTTCCCTATGCACAATTACCAAATTACTACTTCGAATGTCTGTTAATTCACTACACAGTGGTGCTGATAAGCTACACTCTTCATCACTATTATTTCTCAGTTTACTTTGAAGCCTAGTGTTACGTTTTTCACACGCCATTATTGTCACAATATTTCACACGATAACACAGAAAAACACAATTTGAAGAGCCGAAATAGGGGAACACATTAACATAGCACTGAAAATAATATCTAGTTAATTGCAAGCGCAGCTGCGAAATACTTGGTGCAAATCTACATGCATGCCACAACTGTTTTACTGTACAAGAATGAAAAACTACAACTACAAAGGAAATTCTCCCTACAATTACGTGCTAGCAATAAACAAAAGCTACACTAATTACACAAACTAGAAGAAAATATCAGAAGATTCCAGTGAAGTATCCTCGGCTAAGGGTCGTGATATGAAACGTCCCCTTAGAACAATTATACACGACTGTGCTTAAACTGACACACAATATTTTTTTTAGCGCAACGCAATCTGACTTTCAAAAATCCCTACAAAAGAATGGCCCTGACTAACATTAACCTATACGTTTCACAAATCACTTACCTCACAAAAATCTTGGTTACTCGAACTACTGCAATACAGCAAGCGCCACTACTGCCAGCTAAATAAAAGATTCAAACTACAGAAGGCACTAACTACTGATAGGCATAGTTAGCAAATGAAAGATTTTAATAGAGAACAAACATTGTATTTACCTTAATAGTCATAATATATATAGCAGTTCATAACATCCATTCTTACAAATATCAAAACTCCGCCATTTCTCTCCCCACATCCACCACTGCTGGCGGCTCACCTCCAACTGCGCAACGCTACGCGCTGTTCACGTCCAGCTGCCCAACACTACAATGGCAGACAACAATGCAAACTAGCCACAGACTGCACACAGCACAGCCAGTGATTTTCGTACAGAGCGCTACGTAACGTTGCCAATAAGAAAACATAAACAGCCTACTTACAAAAGTAACTCGTACAAAAATTTTATAATGCACCCCTGTTAAAATCTGAAGCACTTTGGAATTACTATAAAGGTCCCCTAAAGCTTGGGAAACCTATATGGAAAATCCCCGACTTATCCATGTCAAAGACGATGGAATACACAACATAACCACGGGACCTGTGCGAAACACGCTCGCTGTTACAGTTTTAAATAATGTCAGTATTTGGAATAAGTTTAGTCATTGGTATAAGGGTAGTTGTGGGAATAACAGGATACATTTTTAAAAACTAACCGAACGACGTGAAATAATAATCGTGGATTATGTATGATACGTTCATGTTTCCAGAAATGTGTTTTGCATTCGGACTGTTTGTCCCGGTCTGTACGAGTGGCAGAGGTCAGGGACTGTCAGTGCATCCACGTAACCTGTAACTTCCACTCGAGAGGCATTTTCAGTTACAGTAAGCACGTTAGATCATGGTGGCTCTAGGTAAATCAGAATTGAAGGTGGCAATGGCAGATATGTCTGTCGTTTCAGAAGGTATACTCGATTAGGAAAGTCATGAACAATGGCAGATATAGCGGATAACTGCAGTGGCCACAGACATTATCTGTTACTGTGCTGTATACAAACTGTCCAGTTAATAAGTGCTTTACAACAAATAAAATTATTTTTGTAGCAAGGTGGTATGAAAAGGGAGACTGTTATTCCTGTTTAATAACTTAGCTTCGTAGACTATAGATGCTCGCCATCCGCGATATCCTTTTGCGTGTGACAGTTGAAAGTGTCCTTTAACCTAAATTTTCCGCAAGTAGCAAAATTTTAGTGCAATGCTAATATGCAGTGTCAGAATCCGGTTAAAAAAAAACTTTCTAACGATACCTCATTTACCCCCGTACGATTAGAATATGTCGAGAAAAAGAGATGTTGTCTAGGATTAAAAATAGGTCTTAATTATGAGGAAGAAATCTCTCAGGGTGTACGTTTGGAGCACAGCTTTATATGACCGTGAGACGCGGACTGTCTGAAACCCAGAACAGAAGAGAACAGAAGCATGTAAGTCGTGGTGCTACAGGAGAGTGTTGATAATTAGGTGGACTGATAAGGTAAGGAATGAGGAGGTTCTCAGCAGAGTCGGCGAGGAAAGGAATATATGGAGAAAACAATGACAACAAGAAGGGACAGGATGGTAGGACAGCTGTAAAGACTTGACGGAATAACTCGCACAGTATTAGAGGGAGCTGTAGAGGGTAGAAACTGTAGAGGAAAACAGAGACTGGAGTACAGCCAGCAAACAGTTGAGGACCTGGGCTGCCTGCGGTGCTCTGAGGTGGAGAGGTTGGCACAGGAGGGGAATTCATGGCGGACCGCATCAAACCAGTCAGAAGAGTGATGAGTGAAAAAATAAATAAATAAAAGCTACGGAGTGTGGAGTAGTTGTGAAGACAGCGATGATAGTGACTCAATGACAATGACTCAGAAACGTCAAGATGTGAAGGGGACGTCAGACAAGAAGCGATAAATGATTACAATGGTTCCGGTTCGGTAATTTCGTGGTCCGCTAATTGCAGTGTAGGTAGCTAGGAGTAAATTCCGTTCGACACGAAATCTAGATGTAAAATTTTCTTTGGAGATCCTCCACAATCACTTTTTTATGGGAGCTTGCTAGTAAAGATGGCGAGCGAGAGGAACAAATGTGCTGAACAGTTCATAAACGCACACGCAGGACACATTAAAACAGCGATCGTGTGTTCGCAGATGGATAGAAAAAAGTATTGGGGAATTGTAATCTTTATCCGCTATCTTATTCCTCTCAGGGTTTATTTAAAGACTGAATTTTGAAATGTACTATTTGAGGTTCCTTCATTTTAATGACAAGAGTGTTTATTCAAAATGACTCTGGTATTCCCGCTGAATTGGGTAGATACAGATCTGTCATTGATCATCTATAGAAAACATTTGAGGAGGCCTTTTACTCCCGGACATGAGTTATGCCATCATAAATCGCTGTTAATTGTGGAAAGGGCGGGACGTCTATCAATCTCGCTTTGATATTAAATAGTTTCGCTTGTGTAAAGCAGGTAGCGATTCTTTGTGACACTTTGTAACTTGCAGTGGAAAAGACATTGTGTTTAAGCCACAGTATAGTGAATATCCTCTAGTGTCTAAAGTCTTTGCTTCACCGATGTTTTAACAATGGATATACTTTGTCTACCGACAGGTTCTATATTATTAATGAGCGGCTCGATTTTCTCGTTTCTAAAAGCAGTGGCTGCATTGGAACTGTTAGTATTAATGGGAAAGAAGTGCTGACAGCTCTGAAGGAGGCAAAACTCGAGAGAGGTAAATGTAAGACCTCTTACAGAGGGAAGCTGATGGCAGTGCGGTGGCGAGACATCAGAGGCGTGTACACGCTTCCCTGTGTTTACAGTGGCGAGCTGAGGCAGACTGAGGACATAAAAGTGCAGTGGAAACCTGCAGTGATACAGAAGCGCAGGGAGAGAACGGCTGGCGTTGATTCAGCTGACCAATACGGGACCAGTTATTCGGCCACGAGCAAACGTCTTCGAAAATATATATGCAGCGATTTGGCCATTTCATGGACGTAGCAGCTCTGAATCCGTACCTGTTGTACAACCGACTTGGTGGTAAAATTCCGAAGACTTGAGTTTCAAGTGAACCTCACAGAAAGAGGCAGTATCGACGTCAGCTGATGCTCTCAGCACGGAACCTTGCCAGGTGTCAGTACCGACTTCTTCCAGAATATCACACACAGTCTTTCGCGCAAAAGCAGGCGCCGACGCGAAAATGCCGTGTGTGTTGCCAATCGGGAATAAGCGAGAAGAAAAGCACGTGTGTTTTGTGTAGAGTGCGAAGTTGGGGTTTGTGGAACACGATGCTTTGAACAGTATCATACAAAATCTACTTTGTAATAAATTCGTTCGACAAAGCTGCACATACACTGATTCCACCAATATTATACTCCAGAATATCGAAACAAATACGAATTATATTTATTTTTATAAAAAGATCGTTATTGTGGAAAGCTGGAAACTATTTTCTAATAACAGTCGCCCAGTTTGAAAAACTCGCGCCAAAGCACCGACCGAGGTGATTCTGTGGCGTAACCTACAATTTACTCGTGAAGCAATAATTTGTATAACTGCAGCTTGCTCCTCTTAAAGGAAGAGAACGTAAACACAAATTTGAAGCATGAGAAAATATATCTCGTTTGCTCTCTGTTCCTGTCATGATGGACAGTCTCTTTGACACGTAACAATTTTATATGCAGCGTAATGATTCACAGATACTTACACTTCTATCGGTGTTCCAGTAGACGAATATTTCTTTCAGTGTAATTGTTTTTGCTTCAAGAGCGAATCTGTTGTAATATTCTTGCCGTTTTTGGCAGAGATGTAGCAACAATTGTGGAATTGATGTCATCCGTGTTGGAAAAAGTTTCATTGTTTTTGATGTCTTATTACCACATTTGTGTGTTTTTCATTTCATCAACAGTTGTGTTGGCTTATTTGGTACCTTACGTAACGCAGATACTGCATTCCATAGAAGTTTCCCATGTCTCGCGTTCATTGATCCGACTTCAGGTGTTGTGAACAAAACTTCACGTCGTCGAATAAATATACGACGTCTTTCTGCTGAAGGTCAAGTCTTCCGCTGTTTACTAGCCATTTTTGATTCCGTTGTAAGAAAACGACATCCTTCATTAAATATCTGTTACTTACAAGAGAATCGTAAGTAAAACGTCCCGAAATGTACCACTTCATAGCTCTCATGGTCCTTAGGAAAATCGAGAAAGAAAAATGAGCTGTAATATTTTAGTTACAGACGTTCTCTTCCGTAAAAACTGTGTAACAAATCAATATAAATGATACTATTCGCTTTCCTCGTATATCCCATTCAAAACTATAGCATAGTGTCCGCTTTGGCGGCTGCTGTCAGGGGTGTATAGAGAGCGGGAAGGAGTGTCGGCAGTGTGTGTGTCGGACTGCGGCGACATTCACCACGAGGGGGGAGAGGCGGGGGCCGCCCCCTGCACGCGGATGAGGCGCTTCTGTCTCCATCTCTGCCTCTCTCCCTCCCTCCCCCCACTTTCCCCGTCTCTGTCCATCTACCTGTCCATCTGTCTAGGTATCTGGAGGACGCAGCATGGTATCTCAGAAGGAGACTTATCAACAGGTGTGGGAGTAGCTTGAGACACGCCTCAGGGATGTGTGTTGCATGCACTGCTGTCCACGTCGTATGCTACTGACATTGGAGGCAATGTTAACAGTAAGGTTACAGTTTGTGGAGATGATACATTATCTATAACGAAGGAGTGTCTGAAAGAAGCTGTACAAATATTTATTCATATTTTCACAAGATTTCAAAGTAAAGGAGGCTTTGACAAATTGCTGTAAGCGGGAAGAAATGTAAAATCGTGTGATGGTGGCTAGACGAACACCCTGCCATCCACTCCAGTCTGTTTGTCAGAGAAGTTACGTACAAAATTGTGCTCTTAAAAACACGCAAAAACGTCGTATTAATGAGTCACTTTTGGAATCAGTCAACTCATACAAAGACATGGGTGTGGCACACTGAGGTGATATAAAATGGAAGTATCACATAGTCTCAGTTGTAGGCAAACTAGGTGGCAGAGTGGACGAGACACTGGATGAATGCGGTGAGTCTACAAGGGAGACACCTTACGAAACACTCGTGTGGTCCATCCTAGACTATCGCTCGGGTGTGTGGGATCCATTACAAAGAGAACTAACAGGGAATATTGAACGCGTACAGAGAAGGGTAATGCGAATAGGCAAAGTAGTGTTGGCGTGAAAGCCTGCTTACAGAAAATTCCAGAGCCAGCAGTGGGTGAGCAGGGCTGAGCCGGCGTGGGGACGTGTGCCCAAGTTCTGCGAGGGGCTCTCCCCCCCCCCTCCTCCCCCCCCCCCCCCCCCAACCTCTCAGTCCCTCCTCCAACACAGCTCACATATCTCCGTGACGTTCAAAAGAAATCTAACTTCCGTCATTAACGTAGTACCAGTGTATCAGCAGACTGTTACCGCAGGGGACCTACTGTCGTTGTAGGAAAATAGTTAGTTGGAGAAGACATCTTAACAGCTATGGTTATTACAAAAATGTTAATAATAAGACTGCTACGGGAATCCTTCCAATTCAATGAAATTCAAAATCAGGTAAGGTTCACAAATTTTGTTCAGGATATACGCTTCAATGTTTTCATCACTCGACTGTGCTCTGTGTTCACAAGAAATAAACTGAGTTGTAGGTTATAAACACAAAGGGTATACACAAAACATCTTTTCCTCCCTATTTGAAGAGCAAATTCATGAATAGTATCTTCAGAACTCAGTTTTGGAACCACGCCGTTTTCTATTGACAACATGGCCGACATGCCGCTTCGGAAATAATTCTTGACGAGCTCTGAACGTGGAAAGCTTGTTTCAGCAGAGGCGACAGTTCCTGACACGGCTGGCAAAATACTGTGGGCGATGTAAATCCCGCTAAACGGGTTTGCAGAATCATTCGAGTATTTCAGTATTAACGTAGGAGTTTTCACGTCATAGGGCGCCATTTCTCTGAGCACATTAATTTCTGTCAAGAGAGCTGAAGCAACAATGTCTTTCGAACATTCACAATTTATGTTTACACTTAGCTCTTTCTCAAGGTTTGTAGACAGCATTTTCAATCCTTCGCCCTGTATGTATTTTAAACTGTCTAGAGAAAACAAAAAGTCGAGTACTCCGGAATACTTAGCCATTTGGCGAAACCTCTCTTCCAAACTTTTTAACACTGTGTCAACGACAGGTTAGAGAAAGTCGATTATATATCTCTCCTCTGAACGTTGAGCTCTGCAAACCAAATCGTCACCGTCATAATCAAATTGCTTCGCCTTCTTGCCAGTTCTCCTTTCTCCAAATTTTGGTCAAGTCTGCGAAGTTTCAGTTATCTCTTTCGCTGTTAACTGCACATTAACGAAAACTCCTTCGCGTAAATTCCCAATAAACGTAATTAGACTTTCGAGAGATTTAGTTGCTACTTCCACGTCAACGTTTGCTGCTTAAACTGCCTTAATTGTTGCGCTAATGGCAAAGTGAAGACCATACTATACGACAACGCCTCTAATAAACTTGAAGCTTTTCAAATCGTTCACAGCAAGCGAGTGAGCTTCGCTCTTTGTTTTCGTTTCAACAGCTCTGTCGCTCACCTCAAAGAAGGGCGCCTCTGACTTCTTTCGTCTGGCACTTTAACAACTTTGACACTCTACACCATACTTTGAATCTGAAAGATTCACCGCTGTTAAAGTTGGCGCCCTGCGCAATAATATTTCCCATCTCTGAGTGGATGCACTGAAAATAATGTATATGCTTTGAATTACTCCAGAAAATCTGATTGCTTTTTTGCAGTAGATTCCGCCGCATCTGATATCACAATATTAAGACTGTGGCTGTCACATGGCATATAAAATGCTCTTGGTTTGCACCTTAATATTCTGGCTTGAACACCAGTTCGATAACCTTTTATAATCGATAACGTTGGCTTCTGCAATCATCAATATCGAGCCCTAGTTCATCTAATTTCGACAAAACGGTTTCAGTCAAACTTTCTCCTGTTGTTGAAGTGACGTTCAGGAAGTCGAGGAAGTGTTCTTCTACAGTCGCTGCGTCTTCTGACAAACTTACAGACCTAACAATCAGTGTCATTTGTTCCTTGTGGCATGTATCAGGAGTACAATCAAGCACGTCAGAAAAATATTTACTTTCGATTACAGAATTAACAATGCTGTTTTTTACTTTGTTGGCAAGCAAATTTATGAGTTCATTTTGAATGTTATTTTCCAAGAAAATGGTCATGACTTGCTTGAGCCTTTACCCACCTCTAATGTTCCTGCAAAACGGGGTCAAATTCTGCTGTCTTTCGATCAAACCAAGAAAACTACCATTATTTCCTTGATATAGCTTATCGCTGCTTCCCTTTAAGGCAATATTACTTTGAACTAGGTACCTGATGGTGAGTATAATTCATATTAGAATCTAACGCTAATGTTCTTTCTCTTTTTCCAGTAGTTCAAGGTCAGTATGATCAATACCACTTTGTTGTTTCAAATTACCTCGCATTCTATCCACTTTCTTGTACTGTTTATGTTGTTAAATTATTGTTCATGCTCTTGAAGCCGATTTCCTAAATGAACCCAGTCACAGAGTCCATCACCTGATAGCTTGTTTGAAGGAGATCGAATATGTTTACAATAAAAACAAAGAACTTTGTCAGTAGATTTCGAATACTTAAGGCATTTACGATCATTGTTTTTCTCAATTTGGTAAACTTCTTATGTTAAAAATGAGTTGAAAATTTTCTTCCATTCTCGTTTAAAGGATACTCAAAACTTACAATTTTAGTAGGGCCTTTATGTAAAATTTCATTTATCATTGTGGATGTTAACCTATTAGGCCAAGTGCCTGGGTCCAAACTCGTGATTGCTTCACAACTGCTAGCAGTAGGCCTACCCGAGTGTGGGACAGCGGGAGGTCCGTATTCCAGTGCTTGTGTTCACTTGCATCTGGAGCACCACACGATGAGAGGCTGCTGTTAAGGACATGGCCTTTTAAGCACGCTTAAGTCTCACTGTCTGACGTTGTTGGTCGGAGAAATTTTTAAGAAGCGCCTTTTTGTGAGTTCAAAAACTGTTCAGTTGTTGCTTTTTCTTGATCTTTTGAGCACGTGAATCGTATTTTTTAAATCTGTCGTATCACGAAACGTTTCCCTGTTCGCACTTTGAACTAAACGGGGCGGGGAAAAACACTGTATCTTCACACACAATGCAAACCCTACACGTGAAGTGGGAAAGTACGGCAGGCATTTGTTTAAACCGACGACAATAAAAAAATCATTCTGTGGGAAACAACCTGCTGACGGGTGGGATCTAATGCTTGATTGTTATTCACAGCAATGACTAGAAATGGTGCGGAGAGGCAGCGAGCAGCAATGAATCGAATCGACGCATGGGCAGCGGCCGTGTGTTGACAACAGATACTGCTGCGGCGCGTCCGTGTCACAGCCGCTGGTTCCCTCGACGCCGGTGCGGGCATAATTTTCTGAGAGGTACTCCAGTGGCCACAGCAGTGTCACAGTGAGCGTAGAATTGGATTACATAGCTCTAAAAGTACCTTCACAAACGTGTTACTTTATTTTTTTCAGCTTGTCCGCAATAACAAAATTAGCACGACAGTCTTCGTATTACATTCGCATGTTCTGCGCGGGGTCCCTGGAAGCGCTGCCCCCTGTGTGAGGCCCCCGTAGCAGACTGCAGTTGGTACCTGCCGGCCTCGCAGCCGTTGGCAGCACTGACTGCGTGACACAGCCCTGCCGCTTCAGGCGTCTGTCGCATTTGTAGCGAGTCGTGTCCAGTGTGACGTTCTGCGTTGGGATTTCGTGCTGCTGTTTCTGCGCCGAGAATTTCTTCTGCTACACCCACACCCTTAATAAGGTAAGGACGACTGTTTTCATGCGTTCCCGCAGTGTTGAATTATTTTCTTTGTTTTCTTTTGGTTTGTTTTTGCAAAGTCATGGTAGCTGTAAGGTTTCATTTACGTTCACTGTGGAGACTATCACTTACAAAGCAAACCGCAACAGAAACATCCGATCTCACGCGTCGGCTTTGACCCGTGACGTAAGGGTGTTGTGGTGTGTGACGTCATTACGGCGCGGAGTTTGGTTTGTGATTGTGGCGTGTTTGTAGATGTCGTGTTGTTGTTTGTTGTGCCCTCTGGCGGTGTGTTCATGGTTTTCGTTTGTTTGGTGTGTTGGGCTCAGTTTGCTGTTGGTCAGTGGTGAGTGCTGCGTGCGTCTTTTTGAAGCGGAATTTGTATTAGTGAGTTAACGGTTTTGTGTGATGGTTAATGTAATGATGATTGCTGTACGTCGGCTGAGTTTGTTATTAAGTGTATTCGGTTGTGGTTTTTGTTCAGGAATGGATATGAAAGACCGGATTAATAGTTCTCGGTTGAGGGCTATTTTCGTCTTTATGATACGTATGCGACGTTTTTATATCCGCCATATTTGGTATTCGTACTGGGAGATGTTTTTGAGTTACATAGGTCAAGGGTAGTGGTCGATCCTAAGTTATGGTATTGGTAGCTGCTGTTGAGCTATATAGTTGGAGGGAAGTGTTCAATCTCAATGTTTGGTGGAGTATGTTGATTTTTGTAATGGGAGATGGGATCGGGAGTTGCTGTTGAGCTATATAGGTCAAGGGAAGTGTTCGATCCCAATTTATGTGGTCGGGAGCTGCTGTAGATATATGTAGGTGAAGGGAAGTGTTTGTTCGCAATGTTTTGCGGTGTATTTTGATTTTTGTATTGGGGGATGGGATCGGGAGATGCTGTTGAGCTATATAGGTCAAGGGAAGTGTTCGATCCTAATTTATGGGATCGGGAGCTACTGTAGATCTATATAGGTCAAGGGAAGTGTCCGATTCCGGATAAGAATGTGTTTTGTGGTATTTGGTGAGTTTTGTGATGTCGATTTTTTTCGTTGTCTTGCGTGGTTTTGTACGGCGGTGGGTGGCTAAGTTTGTGTGTATTTAGTTTCTCCCCACCCAAAAACCCCCAATTTCCCACGCTTGTCCCGTTAGAGTCATTAGGCTTTTTGTGAAACTTGTGTGTGTGTTGTTTTTCTATGTATTTTCGTCTTTATGATACGTATGCGACGTTTTTATATCCGCCATAATGGCATTGTCGTTTATGGTCGTTTCCGCCATATTTGTGACGTCATGGGTCAAAGCCGACGGGTAGGATCGGACGCTTCTGTATTTCCGAGGAATTAAACAATTACTTTACGTCAGGATAGTGCGTAGACCTAGGGACAGTCTGATCCAATTCCTAATGGCTTGAAATGAAACAAAGCTAGACGCATTTTGACAGTTCGATAGTGGAGCATTGAATCCGGTATTTTCCGAAGCAGTCAGCTCCACGAAAATTGCCGAATGTAGTACAACTAGTCTGTTAGCTTCTTTCTCCCAGTCCTGCATTATCAATCGTCAGCACGTTAAGTCACGCAAATGTGTTTTAGTACAGAACGCTGTCCCATTGAATTTCGATATTTTCACTTTTCTAGAGTAATGTTTTTGGTGACAAGGTAGTCTGTTGGTTAGTCAGTAAGACAGATAATGTTATCGTCCATTTCGTCTTTGTTCTATATGTGTAAGTGCAGAAATTAATGAATTATTACGTTGACCTAAAATTGATCCTCTTGCTAGAAAAGTTGTCAAAATTCCCGGCGTTAGGGGCTTCGTCTTCACTTCTGTTAATAATCGTGCATCGCCAGGCAGTGACTGTGCCGTACACGTACCAAAAAAGTAGTCGGTTTTCTGCTAAGGGGGTATCTGGATGTGTGAAGCAGTGCCCCACGTAAAGGACCAGCACTGAAACACTTTACCAGAGATAAACTGTGGCTGTCGTCTTCTTGTAGCAAGAAAGACGACTGACTAAATTTTTCGGAACGCTAACTGCGCGGCAGATGTGTCGCCACGAGAGAGCGGCAGCAGAGCCGGCGGCACGGGCTGAGGGGGAGCAGGCGCTCCGTATCCAGCACGTGGTTCCCGAAACACACGAAAACTTTCCATTACGAGGTACATAATATTTAAATCAAAAAAATTACGTCAGCGTAACGAATGTAAACACAACAATTTGCAATAAACCTGTCACGAGTACTCACGACGGCCACTTTAACCCAGAAGCCATACTTCCCCATTCATCGCATCTTTCAGAGCGATTCTTGGGTAGGTGCCTTACCAGGATAATTTCTTCTCATACTTTTTTATTTAGTCTTATTCCTTCCAGGCCGTTATCGTAAGATTCCGATCTCGCCGTTTCTCCTCTTACAAAGATTGTTCTTCAGATATGACTCAATGGCCTTGTGAAACCTTTACATAGATATCGAAACATACGGTTGATGACAATCTTACCACCGATATACGGGTGTACAGAATATTTTATACCATGCGAGGGTGTTCCAGCCTTCTGACTGCCTACGCTCTTATCTTGGCTTCCAACGTTACCGGCACGTAGTGGCGTTTCCCGGACAACACTTGACCTTCCCGTACTGGATCTGTGCAATACGCTTTTGCATTACACGTGTCTGACGCAGATCCATTTTCCGGTGTTTAAGTTAGAATTCGCATCACTCTTCCTTTTAATTACACCACTATGTTAGCTAATAACGAGAGAATCCTACGCATTCTGTTCGGTCCGCGAAGAAGCGTGCGGTATTGCTGGAATAGTGCCGAACATTACTTCATTCTCTTCAAAAACTAAATGACATTCTAAGCTACGTATATTGTCTGCTCGTCCCTTCTTACGATTTAACTGCAGGGTTCAGATCACGGCAGGTTGGTTGGACCAGCTCGCTGGACAGTGCTGTACAAGTTAGATCCGCAGCTAAACCTGTGGCCCCTTATTAGCGCTCAGCCGACGTACGGGTAACGCACGGCGCAAAACGTATCCTTACTGCACTGCAGTCAGCTCGGCTGCCGCTCCTCGTCAAACGCGACTCAACGAGATCCCAGCAGAAGCGGAACAACACACAGTGTAATGTTTACATCCGGTTTACTCTCATGCTGGTCGTAGAATAACGGCCAGCTAATGTATTTGATACTGTAAATTGCAGAGCTTCTCATGGCAACAGTCCTGGGCCTCATTTCCGACATGAGGAAACGTGGTATTTGCGGAAATTGCGATAAAAAAAGGGACACTAGGCAAAAAGAAATTATCCTGCATATGACTGCATTGCTTTACTAACATACATACAAACTAAACTTCATACACATAAAGAGACACATTCTAACAATGCACTTCAAAACATGCTTGTAATGCCACTGCTTCATTTCATAATTAATTGTTTTTCCAGAAAATGATTACAATTGAAAATCCTGAGAAGATGATAGAACGATTTCTGACAAATGAACGATAATGCAGACATCAAAAATAAGCAAACAGTTCAGCTACTGTACGGCGTGCACTGCTGCTAACTTGGTACTTATCAGAAGACCTAACAGCTTTCGAAAGCTTTGACTAGGTTAGTAGCAGATTGCAGAAATCCTTGCAGGGAAGATCTTCATAACGAGTCTATAACAATTGCTTCAACAGTTTGTCGTAAAACGGTTTTTCTTAACAATCCAAAAGGAATTCACAGTTGAAAATGCTCTTTCCACAACAGCATTTGTGCCTGGTAAAGCACGAGCAAACCTCACATGCGTCTCTATATTTTTACGTGAAGTACCTGTACTTTAAAGTGTATGGAATACATCACACCATCTCTCAAGAATTTCCAAATTAGTTTTTTCCCATTCCTAAAGTTTCTGGGATACAATTTTGTTCAGGCATCCTGTCTCAACTGAAATGTTGCACCTCAGTCTACTGTCTTAAGAATTTCAGACAATTTAAAAGTTAAGCCCAAGAAACGGAAATTTTCAGTGTTACCCAATGAAACTATTTCAGAGGATGAAACACACAAGTTCCCTTCTCTAAATAAGTCACAAAAGTGTCCTAAAACAAATTGATAACAGGCTCGTACCGGACTGAAAATGCCTTCCTTTACCCAGTTAATTGAAATCGAAAAACTAACTGAAGTTTGAAGTTTACCAAATTTCCTGTCACCGATTATTTTCTTTAAGCAGCTCTAACTCTTCAGCTGAATGTGTAACTGAAATCGTGGTTCTTTCAAACTTTTGGATTGAATCTCAAAATATTTTCATTAGCTTTGTGTGAAATGAGGGCAAAGACGTGTCCGTGGGTTCTCACAAAATTTGCACCAATGTAAGACACCTATCCTGAGACAGAAAATAAGATTTCAGAGGTTTATACACATCAATAACTCTTGTGACTCCCGGCAACAATGACGACCATCTAGTGTTAATACTACGTAGAACTGTTTGTATTCAGTATCAACGAAATCACAGAAGTATTTCAGTTTCCCCACACGCTGAGTGTAAATGTGAAAATACTGGAAAAATTTAATTCGCTCTTGTTTCTGTGTCAGTGGGAGAACGCTGTTCAGTTTGCAATAAACATTGTTTGTTCCTGCCATCTTGTGCCTACCAACATTGAAATTACAATTATATGCACAAAATGTGACAGTCTCGTAAACTATATTTTTCTTTTTTAAAACAGCCAGACTACATTGTTCTGAAGAGAGATTACGTTGCACTGACCAACTTTCTGCACGAATGAATTATCTAGCTGTAATCTGCACCAGCTTCCAGGTTTTGCCATTTGATGCATCATCAGCCATCACAGGGACATTGCATCTTCAAATCCTGACTGAACTTAACGTACTGCGTAAGGCCATAAAATGTTCACCAAGATGGACTCGCATTTTGTCCTAGAACATATGCGTTTCTTCTCAAACAGGTCTCTGATGACAAGAACTATGTAGTCCTTTAACGGAAAGAACGTGTGTGTTTTGCGGTAGCGATGCTTTCATCTTCGTCTGTTTTTAGTTCATTCGTACTAACAAAGCAAGAAGTTGCACTGTCAGTTCCCGAAGAAACTGCACACAGGTACTTCTTTTTCTTCGTGTGATGCGTTATATCGGCAAGCCCTCCATGTTTGTTCAGTGGAAAAAACTGAACGTCGCAGCACACATTTTACCTTCGTATAGTCGTGGTTTCCTTCAAAAAAGCGAACTCGTCTTCCATGGTTTTAGAGCAAGACGAGTTTCGTTTCCCCGTTTTAACGGGCTCAAGCTAGTTTCACACAACGGACAACAGAGAATGGAGCGCACTGAAGCAAGTTTGCCAAATCTAGTGTTGAAACTGCCGCCTGCTTCTCATTGTTCTCTCACAGTCCGAAGACATTGTGTCGGTCGCATCTACTGCAAATGTACGTCATCTACCAGTGAATAGCTAGTTCGTAACTGCAAGTACAATTGCACGTTGATAGCCCTGTAACGTTCTTTAACGAAAAGTTGTTACATCCGTCCGTTATTTCTGCAGTAGTAAACGATGGATACGAATCGCGAAGCTCAACGCCTGAGTCACTTTCACCGAGCGTGATGACGGCAAATCTTCTGTTCACACCTCTTCTCATCCTGTGACCAAAATACAGCTTCTGTATTCCATCTTTGAATTATAGACAAAGTAAGACTCACGGAAACGTTAAAAAAAAGCCTGTCATGGGAAATTCACGTAGAAATAATTAAAAACACTAAATGAAACAAAATGTCACTTCTGATTACGAAAAAGCCGGGGCATTTTGCCTCCCATTGGATAGTCAACGGGACACAGAACGAAAAAAATGGCCATTCCCATTAAAGACGGGGCTTCTGGTGACGCTAGCCTAGGTCCTAGTGTGTACATGCCTTAAAATGGCTTCTACATGCGACACCTCGTCGGAAAGACGAAAACAGAATTTCGCAAACTGCTTTTCGACCTCGTGGTTACATGTTAAGGCCTTAAACGCATTTGCTGCCCAGTTAAATATGGCACCAGGAAAAGAGCTGTTACGGTATCTGATTTAGTCTGTGAAACTGCTATTCCTATGCACGTAGACGAGGTGTATATAGTTGGTCTAATATTTCTACTTGTCCTTCACTACAAAAAGTCACTCCGTCCATATTACCTGAAAGTTTTTAAAAATAAGAAGAAACCTCTCAGCCCAAGCACGTTTCAAAACGAGATGCGTTTACATGGAAGCGAAAATAGATTGCGGTATTGGAAAACAGGCAACTAGAAGCGGTTTCCAAAAATCGATTTTTAAGGCTGTATATAACCACCCAGAAGCGGCATCGGGAAGTCGGCATAAGAACGTCGGTTTTTGGAACGCCATGCGAATGGGGTGTGTGCCGCCAGCTGTATAGCGCGGTACGAGGTGAACGGACTGCGGCGGGGGTGGAGGCAGGCGGCCCGGCGGTGCCGACACCGACGTAGACGCCTCGCCCACCCTGCCGCAGCCGTTCCCTCGCCTGCCGCGCGAGCTGGCAACGCCGCCCCGTGACGTCAGAGCTGGGTGGGGGCAGCCGCGCGCCCCGGCTGTCGGTGCGGCCCAGTCGTGACGCAGCAGCCGTGTAGGGAGAGCAGTCCGCCGCCAGAGCATCTCTTCTCCGCGAGAGTTCCAGGGGAAGGTAAGGCGGGCAGCTGGCCTGTGCTGGAATTTCAGGGAGCTGTGGATGCTGTTCTGCACGCTTTTGTCTGGCTTGTCGCCTAACTCTCGGCAGACCTGCTCCTAATCCATTGTCGTACTTTAATTACAAAATAGAATTGTTGCGAACAAACGAATGGCGAATAGTGTGTTAAATTACCCTGTCGAGTGTTTAATAATTCGCTGCTTGTTATTTGACGTAATGCTACAGTCATCTGATCGCTGAAAGCTTCCATTAGAATAATGTGGAACGAACGGAAAATAGCGCCACATTCCGTCGGGCATTGTTTCGATGTGCCTGTACTCCCTCGCAGGTATACGTTCTGGGTGTTCACAAATTTTTAAATAAAATAAATGTGATAGCTCGAAATTAATAACGTCTGCTATCTAACAGCTATGCTCATCAACACATTCATCAGCAGCTGTCCATAATAATAATAATAGTAATAATAGGAGTCACTTCTCTGCAAAGAGGAAGAAATGGTTTTGTTGTTCTGTCCATAATTAAGTAGTTTATGGTAAGAACGGAATAATGTTTGAGCTTCCACTACCCTTAGTTTCGCGTTTTTAGTGTAACTGAGTTTTCGTGGTTTTGTATTTTTTTCGGCAAGGTTCCTAATTCATGTGTTGTTAGTTAACTAATAAACTTCTGGGCCGAAAATCGGGCGTTCTTACGTTGCATCCACTACAAAACTTACGGTTATTATACGCTTCCCTGTTGGCTTGTAGTCACGCTTGATTTCGTCACTTTATGTGACAACGGATTTCGTCTTGAATGCCGTAAATTCTTTGCGGCCAACTTTTCCAGGTAATTTTCTTTTCTGTTAGCACTTAATACACGTTCAATAGAGTTCATGTTGCTACTCCACTGGAAACCCGATTTCTTCACAGTAGACAGCCAACTCCAGACATAAACAGCAGTTTGCGTAAAAGATTAAATTTAGTTGGTGCCATCTGCCGACAAGGTGAAACAAGAGCACAAGTGAGGCGCTAAGAGCCGTAACGGCCAAGAGCACTTGGTCTTCAACCCCCTATATTTAAGTGAATATCAGAGAAACCAGTGACAGCTCTCAGTGAGCGTTCAGATATAAGTACAATGTGGCCCTACAGTACAGATAAACTGACCCAACAGATGTCAGAAGCATGAATAAATGCAACAATCGACGATTAGGTGCTTCATGGTTCTCAGCCCCACAAATGTATTACTGTACGATAAATTCCAAAACACCTCGTTCAGAATCTCAAAAAGTGTTTTTTTCCCCCTCAGTGTAACATACGTTGATGTCCGATCTGATTTTGCTATGTATAGTGTGTGTCTGTGGTGTATGCTGCCGCTAGCGGGATTCATGGCGAACGTAGATAAATTTGCTGCCGGGTGCTACCAAGTGGTGGCATTGACGTAACAAGAAATTGTTCATCAAACCCTATGTATCAGGCCGGTAGGGAATTATATGTCACGCCAGTTGGGCATGTGCAGAAACTTGTGTAAGGCCCGTTCCCACCAAAAAACCGCGGGGCTGGGCCTCGGTTGCCACGTGCGTCGCTGTTTGCACACGAACCGCTGCCGCGCCGCCAATCACAGAACGCTCTGAGCGTGACGTCACCCACACAACCACGGGCCGCACGAACTTTTCGCCGAAGCGCTCTGGCGTAGACGCGGCGGCAGGTATGAAACACTTACCATCCGATTTAAAGGAAACGGTTCGGTGAAAAAATTTTATTCTTCTGCGTCTTACGGCGTGATGCCTTTTGTCGATAAAGAACTGAATTTCTTTTCGTTATTCGTCGTGGTTGCGTGCTGTATTTACGTAAACCATTACACGAATTTTTAATGAGCTTTCAGAGGTGAAAGTCCATTGCGTGGGCTTCGCCTATAGTTCATTTCAGGTAATACATTATTCCGTATGAAATACAGTCAACATACCGAAATTGTTTCTAAAGTTGAGAGCAGAGCGGTAGCTATCAGAGTTCTCGAGATACTCAGTGGTTCGTCGGCGGGCCGCCCGCCATGCGGCACACACTTGGCCCTGCTCCTCGTCAACCACGTGGCTGTTACCGGCCCCAGATTTTCTAAACAGTTCAAGAAATCGAAACTTTTTTTTGCGATTGATAACTTCTAATGAGTCCAATATTTCGCCGCATGATAAATATCCAAAATTTATTTACCTATCGAGATGTGAAGGTAACTACAGTTTTTCAGCATGGATTGAGTTAATTTTTTAAACGGCATTTGATAACAACTGAAATGAGAATTGCAGTGACATGGAACACTTTAATATTTACCATACTCTAAATTGACATACAGAAGTTAAATAGAAACTAATTTGACGGTATGTCATAAGATGTAATTTGCTAAGTATCTACAGCTGTTGATAGTTTCCTTCGGTAAGTAATGAATCCTTTTTTCTTGCTGCAGTGTACTGTACTTGCTAAAGACGCGTTTTGCCCTTTGCTTTAAGGCATCTTTGGTGGAATGTTGAATGATTTTGTTTTGATATGTGACCCTTGTAGATTATAAAAGTTAATCGTATTTTTGTGTCAAAAGGTAATTACTTAAAGTTAAATAGTTTTTGGCGGAAATCTGCGTTTCTTCTCACCTGGTCAACACAGTTTTGTGTTCACTCTTTTTTCTCCTGTCAGTAGCTGTTGACATTTTACCAAAAGCTGTAATTTAAGGTCGTAACTACAGTGTGTTCAATGCATGTCTCCTCTTCTTTCGTTTATGTACATGCTGCCAACCTAACGAATTATATGCTGAAAACTGTTTACTTCTGTTCAGTGAGTTATAGAAAGATGAAAGTGAATGCAATAATTGTCAGAGTGGTTGAAAAGTTTGGTGTTCAGCTGATTGCAGTTTTGGTTTAAGTGTTTTGTGGAGGAGTTCATGTAAGAGTAATTCACTACTTACATTAATAGACACAATAGTGGAATAACATTTCAAAGGATGATGATTATCAGAATATTTAAACAAAAAATCGAAAATCAGCTGAACATGAAAACTCTTAACTACGCTCTGGCAAATACTACATTCACATTCAACGTCCTACAACGCACCCTAACTACACACACACACACACACACACACACACACACACACACACAAAGGGAACAGACTTCAGTTTCAGCATATACTTCGTTAGGTTGGCAATGTGTAGATAAATCAAATAAGAGACGTAAATTGAACACACGGTAGTTAAGACTCTGAATCAATTTTTGGCAAAATATCCACCGCTAGTGATAGAAGATTAATTGTGGTCCACACCAAATAGCGCAAAGAATATTAAAATTGTAAAGAAAAAAAATTAACGTGAATATGTGCTTATATCGCAGCTTTCAGTCAGTTCATACTCTGTAGAAATCAAACCTGCATTTGGATCGGACTTTCTTAACTCTTGTGGAGGAAGGTGTGCAGTATACTGCTGCATCCATTTTCAATAAGCTACCGCTCGAATTCAAAAATCTTAGTAGTACATCACGCGTTTTCAAATCGAAATTGAAGTGTTTCCTCATGGGTCCAGTCCTATTCTGTCGAAGATTTCGTTGAAAAATTAAGGTGATTGTTGTATTGGTGATTGACTTTATGGATTGACTTTTTCGCGTTGGTTAAAATTTTATTTTTGTCATCACTTTTATGTTGTAATTTCATGTACTGACAGGCTCCATGACCGTGGAGATTTGCTGCTCAGTTTGGCTCCTACGGAGCTTGACGTGTAAACAAAAAATAAACAATAAGAAAAACTGTCTGTGTACTGCCAGTGCATTCTAAAGTCATGGATAATACGTAACCATTCATTGTTTGTTGCCTCGTGAAGGAATACATGTCTTATGGAAAATGATACAAATGGCAGAGTGGCCAAAATAGTTATTAACGTGTGTGTGTGTGTGTGTGTGTGTGTGTGTGTGTGTGTGTGTGTGTGTGTGTGTGTGTGTGACCTGGGAGATGAGGGAAAAATCCGGGAATTTTTTCATCCGGGGAAAACCCGTAAATATTTTAGAATTCCGGGAATTTTTCATTGTTTTAGTTTTCAGTTAAATTTTTATAACTTCGATTGGTAAGAACCAACGCTCTAACAAAGGCTGTTGCTGTGTCTCGCCACTGCAGAATAATACTGCAGCAACAAAACGTGAACGAGAGAATAGAAAACGAAAATAACACTGGAGTTGCGAAGGGAATGCGCCGTGTACAAAATAAAAACACAGTGCTCATAGAGGCGTCTGCCAATAGCAAATTGTGCGAGAGGCTTTAGAAAGACCTCGTGACGACAAATTGCTTCCGATGAGCGTGACGTCACAACTGCTTACATTAGATTCTTTTGAGCAGTTGCGAGCGAGCTGTAGCGCAGCGGAGTCGCGTATGAGCAGTACCTCCTCCCGTTTCTGGTCACAGAAGTGTGGCAGTTAGTTGTATGAGCCATAGCAGCAAGCAGCCAGGTGCTGCCCGGAAAAATTTCACTGACGCGCGCCTAAGCTGGCACATTCACGCATGCGTAGCAGGCCCGGGTCTAGGGGACGAGTGGCAAACGGCGCTATCTGTCCTGGGCGGCAATTTCGTGTGTGGGGGGGGGGGGGGGGTAAAATTTCTATTCTTGACGGAAAAGACATCGTTTCTCAAAGTGCCTAGCATCCAGCGCACGTTGGTCTATCGAGTCTTCATATGATTTTGAAACGCATCACTGTAGGATTTTGAACAAATTATAAGTCGATTTCTGAATTAATCATAAGTTGAATTTTTGTATGCGTGCGTAGTGTACGTGATGTGTATGCCAGGGGAATGCCCGTCGCATGTAGAAATAAACTTTCCTGCAGGCAAAAGGGGACAGGGCTACACAAGCTGAGCGGAACAAAGCCGAACGGGTGAATGCCAATCGCTGTTTATATGGTTGACTAGGATTGCGAATGATCACCGTTGTTATAATTACTAGCGAAATCCACAGGCTGAGACTACCAGAGTGGAAATAAACGAGTAACAGGAATAAGAGGTAAGAAAGATTACTTACCTTCTGTCTATCCATGAAAAGGAAATTTTGATAGGAAAGTTTTGGCCACACCGTTAGACTAGTAAGGGCCAGTCGCACAGTCCCCAGATAGCAGCCGCTAAAGCTGTATTCTGGTAGTGGCGCGGAAAACGCGTTTTACGAACGCGTAATTACGCCTGACCGGAGAATAAACGTGGGATAACTAAACCGGTGATTGTGGTAGGGTTAGTGGAGTTAACCGGAGAATAATTTTTGACACTGGCAGGAAAAGTTACAAAATAAGTGATAACAAGGTTGTTTGTTCGGACGAGGAAGGAGAAGAAACGGGGACATCACACATATTACGGAAAAATATGAAGATTCCAAATTTATATCAAGTTTCGTACTACTACTTTTCGATCTCGTGCTTGACAAGCTAGAGAGTGTGATTGAAATGTGTAACTGTTTCCTAACACAAAAACGTTTTGCTTGTAGGTCGCCTAATTACGAATTTGATATTGGTACTTTGTGAATTATATTGTGTGGTGGTATAAAAAAATGCCAAAACATCTTGTTTATTTGGTGTGTGTAAAAACTGCTGCAATATTAGGCAGGCCTATTTCGTCTAGCAGACAGTGACAAAATACGCGTAATCATATCGAGAGACCACAGTAGTCTTAGTTACTATTTGTATTAACAGCTTTTTCAGTACTAGACAGCGACATGTCGTTTTCTCATGTAGCAAAACGTTTGACGGACTTTGATGAGGTAATAGATTCTTTCCCAGAAAAGAAATCACGCCATGTAAAGCTGTAGCAAGAGTAGGGAGAAAAATGCTAGGACTTACGGATTGAAGAAATGTGTACTGTCTTGCTTGTCTCTTGTCTTTACTGGTTTTATGTACCCTATATATAATTTTGTCACAAAACAGCACGTTGTCGGCTAATAAGCAATAAAGAGTGCAAATTTTGTAAAGAGTTTTTGGTCTTCTGGTTACAAATAATCCCATCCAATATTAATTCAGAGTTTTTTTAGGAGGGGCAGGTGAGACAGCGCAGGACATTTTAATTTCCACTGTCTTGAATATAGTTTGGTGGCTTCCGTTACACAATACTCCACGTTTGAATTTCACAGAGCGAAATACTGTGACGAGCGACAGAAAAATGCTGTGTGGAGAGGCGTGGCACTGCACTTTGGCACACTGCTGACCAAATAACATGTCTCACATTTCCTCGAACACGTGTGTTTCATGGATCAGACCCTTCAGGAAGATGTGCGCTACAAAATGAACATATTTTTTGAAAATATGAAAAAAAACACTCTTGTATTACCCCGGTTCGGAAATATCGTAGATACGGGGGCTATGCACAGAGCAGTCTTGAGTTGTGGTGGAGAGGTGGGTAGTCTCCACGTGGCTGTTTGGTTTTAGTGATTTTGCTGTTCCTCTTCGTCTATTCCTCTCGCGTCAAATGAAAACAAAACGGATTTTTTCTGTGCCCGGGAGCTATCAAGTGAAATAAAATATTCACATAATTACGGAAGGCTAAAGTTTGTTATTACTTTCATACTACACTCCTGGAAATGGAAAACAGAACACATTGACTCCGGTGTGTCAGACCCACCATACTTGCTCCGGACACTGCGAGAGGGCTGTACAAGCAATGATCACACGCACGGCACAGCGGACACACCAGGAACCGCGGTGTTGGCCGTCGAATGGCGCTAGCTGCGCAGCATTTGTGCACCGCCGCCGTCAGTGTCAGCCAGTTTGCCGTAGCATACGGAGCTCCATCGCAGTCTTTAACACTGGTAGCATGCCGCGACAGCGTGGACGTGAACCGTATGTGCAGTTGACGGACTTTGAGCGAGGGCGTATAGTGGGCATGCGGGAGGACGGGTGGACGTACCGCCGAATTGCTCAACACGTGGGGCGTGAGGTCTCCACAGTACATCGATGTTGTCGCCAGTGGTCGGCGGAAGGTGCACGTGCCCGTCGACCTGGGACCGGACCGCAGCGACGCACGGATGCACGCCAAGACCGTAGGATCCTACGCAGTGCCTTAGGGGACTGCACCGCCACTTCCCAGCAAATTAGGGACACTGTTGCTCCTGGGGTATCGGCGAGGACCATTCGCAACCGTCTCCATGAAGCTGGGCTACGGTCCCGCACACCGTTAGGCCGTCTTCCGCTCACGCCCCAACATCGTGCAGCCCGCCTCCAGTGGTGTCGCGACAGGCGTGAATGGAGGGACGAATGGAGACGTGTCGTCTTCAGCGATGAGAGTCGCTTCTGCCTTGGTGCCAATGATGGTCGTATGCGTGTTTGGCGCCGTGCAGGTGAGCGCCACAATCAGGACTGCATACGACCGAGGCACACAGGGCCAACACCCGGCATCATGATGTGGGGAGCGATCTCCTACACTGGCCGTACACCACTGGTGATCGTCGAGGGGACACTGAATAGTGCACGGTACATCCAAACCGTCATCGAACCCATCGTTCTACCATTCCTAGACCGGCAAGGGAACTTGCTGTTCCAACAGGACAATGCACGTCCGCATGTATCCCGTGCCACCCAACGTGCTCTAGAAGGTGTAAGTCAACTACCCTGGCCAGCAAGATCTCCGGATCTGTCCCCCATTGAGCATGTTTGGGACTGGATGAAGCGTCGTCTCACGCGGTCTGCACGTCCAGCACGAACGCTGGTCCAACTGAGGCGCCAGGTGGAAATGGCATGGCAAGCCGTTCCACAGGACTACATCCAGCATCTCTACGATCGTCTCCATGGGAGAATAGCAGCCTGCATTGCTGCGAAAGGTGGATATACACTGTACTAGTGCCGACATTGTGCATGCTCTGTTGCCTGTGTCTATGTGCCTGTGGTTCTGTCAGTGTGATCATGTGATGTATCTGACCCCAGGAATGTGTCAATAAAGTTTCCCCTTCCTGGGACAATGAATTCACGGTGTTCTTATTTCAATTTCCAGGAGTGTATTTTGTTTTCACCTTTCTGACAGTCAACCATTAATCGCCTTGCAGAACAATGAAGTTACTTTTGTCAGTTTGCTAAAGAAATTTGGCTTTATTAACCTTTTTCGCAGAGGCAGTTACCTTATTTGAAACGAAGTGTATATTTCCACATTATTAGCTAGTTTTAACTGTTCACTGAATTTCAAGTGCACATTTTCATCTTCTAGCACGTTTGGCATTATGCCATAATAAAGAACCAAACATGAGATAATACAGTACCGGTACTCCAAAAAAAATTTTGATCCGAATCAGGGCATGCAAATGTGCACTTCAAGCCGAATTATGCATTTTAGTACGGTGCACGAAATTCCCATGCTCCTAGAGTATTCTCTAATGTCTTTTTTTCTTTTATGACATAGTCTAAGATCTTTCAATGTTTTACACATACGAACATTCGGGCTTCCTGCGTCATCGTAGCTGCGCAAGCGCGGTGACGCCCCTTACCTGTCGCTCTCTGGCAACTGCTGAAACGATCCTATTTCTAACAGGTCGCGGGAAAATAATGCGAATCATTGATTGAAGAGCGTTACTTCACAGTAAATTTCCTTTTACGCAAGATGATGTATGTGCGAGAATGTACGATGTGTTTCTTAAATCACGGAGCATTTGATCTCATTTAAAAATCAACCTTTTCAGGACGACCATTCAGAATAATTTCGAGCCCAGAGGATAAGACATTTATGTCGTTACAAATTTTACTGGTCCGTTTGTGTAGTGTATCTTACAAGTGACACGCGCTAAAAAAAAAAGAAAATAAACATTATATGTAAAAGTTTAACTTCTCTTGCAGTTTATTAATCTTAGACACTAATAGGTGAAAGCTTTCCTTTTCTTGTAGCAACACTATGTATGTTAATGTAAACCATGAACGTTTCCTGTTTGTGTGTTCGCGCAACTTAACAGTAATGTTTCTGTTAGCTGCCTACATCACGTGTCCTGTGCTCTGAATATCCACTACATCGACTGGCGAGATCACGTGACATGAGCTATGACAGACTTTGAAAAGCGCATTGCAATCTCAATTTCAATGCTTCAGAAAGTAACATGCTGTGTTTGGTGGCATTCGAATTGATAATTTCGTAACACGAAAATATAGAGTGTACATGTTGCTGCGCATCAGCCATCTTTCCGATACGTGTTTTTTTCCCTGAATTTCGTTTCCTAAAGTGCCAGGAAATTATACGCCGGTGTATAAAACCACAACCATTCAAAGGATTGATAAGTTTTACGGTTTTGAGGAATAGTATAATGTCACTTAACACGGAAAAAAGGGTATTTTCACCCGGGAGAAAGTTTATTTTTTACCGGAAAGTCTGGGAATTCTTTTTCGTTGTGCACGTATACACCCTGTAATAATCTTCATCATTTGCTAACAGTCGCCATAAGAAAACTGCGTTAGTCATAACTTTTTCCTAACCTAAGGCCGTTTGCAGAAACTAACAGAGATATATACACAAATACATCACAAGTATATGTGCTAGAGGCTACATTAAACAAATATTCTGGCAATAAATACGCAACTGACCGACGTAATGAAAAGTGATGTTATTTGCTGTTGGGCTTCATTAATAAGAAAAATAATTCGTCTGTGTGTTGACAGTGTTCCACAGTAGTCTATCCTCTGCAGGCCTCTTCAGCGCCACGTAATTACTTCATCCTACATCCATTCTAATCTGCTTACCATTGGCAAGCCTCGGTCTTTCCTTACAATTAAGCCTCCATTACCAAACCTTGATGCTTCATAATATGCCCTGTCAACCAACTCCTCTTGTAGGCAAGTTTTACCATAATTTCCTCTTCCTCTAATTCAGTAACTCTTCTTTAGTTATACGATCTTCGTATCTAATCTTCAGCATTCTTATTTATTATCACGTTTAGAAAGCGTCCATTGTCTTCTTGACAGAACTGTTCATCGTCCATGTTTCACTTACATAGCTGAAAGAGGCTACGCTCCACACAAATACCATTATGAAATGCCACTCAACCATTAAAATTTATTCGATGTGGACAAATGTTCTTTTTCAGAAACGCTTTTCTTGCTACTGACAGTGTGCATTTTGTATCCTCTCTACTCCTGCTTTCTCAATAACTGCTTCACTTCAAAGTCATTGGAGTTTGGTTTCTTTACAAGCTGTAGATAATCTTGCGTCCCTGTTTTTTACCACTGATACCTCCGGAGCTTCAAAGAGTGTCTTTCAGTTTATTTTGTCAAACCTGTCTCTAAATATGCAAATGCTATAAACACAGGTTTGCCTTTCTTCAGTCTGCCTAATTAGCTAAGTGGTAGGATCAGTATTGTCTCTCGTGTTCAGACATTTTACAGGAATCTAACATCGCGTTCATATCAGTTCGTGTAGCCTCTCTCCCTCTCCTCTCTACATACTCCTTCCGCCATATATCCTTCTCTTATTTGCTTAGTTCTGGGTACCCAAATGAGCTTTCGGCAGTTGCTTCTCCTTTGAGCAAAGTTTTCTTTCTTATTTAATGTCGGCACCCAAGTTTTCCAAGTGCAAAATCGCTTTCGCGATTTTCGACTCTGTCAGCGTATTTTTAGACCTCTCTGTTCCCCATGGTCTACTTTATTTGCTAAGTTTTTATATTATTTTGTCTATTAAATTAAACATTCGTGTTTCATCCAAAGTTTGAACTGTACCTTTTTCCGATTAACATTCTCTGCTGCATTCACCACTTCTTCTCTCAATGAAGATATCTATTCGTATTGTAATCGATTCCTTTCTCTGTTTCAATCAGCCGTTGCCTGTAACATTAACGAAAAACTCTGCGCCTTAACTTATTCAGGCTCTACGTCCTTAATCGCTTCCGTTTACTGTCACTTTGCGTAGTTGTAAACTGCAGTCTGTAACCAATAAATTATCGTCTGTGTGCGTCTGTACCAGGAAATGGCTTACAGTTTAAAATCTGGTTCGAAAACTCTGTTCCAAGGCCGGCCGCGGTTGCCAAGCGGTTCTAGGCACTTCATTCCGGAACCGCGCGACTGCTACGGTCGCAGGTTCGAATCCTGCCTCGGGCATGGCTGTGTGTGATGTCCTTAGGTTAGGTTTAAGTAGTTCTAAGTTCTAGGGTACTGATGACCTCAGATGTTAAGTCCCATATTGCTCAGAGCCATTTAAACCATTTTTTTCTGTTCGAAGTATGTATTATTCTTTCATAGTTATCGAGCAAAGTGTTTGCGGTCATTACATTATGGTCCGTGCAGAATTCTATCAGATGGATTCCCCTTTCATCCCTTCCCCCTAAGTCTATATTTTCTTACTATTTCCTCTTTTTATACCTGCTACCGTATTCCAGTCTCCCACCACATTTTAAATTTTTGTCCCGCTTAACTGAGTAATCTTTCACCGTACATTGTTTCAGTCTGTTCATTGCCTGTGGTGTGAGTGATAGCGTTATGTCCATCTTGGTAATGATATCAACGTTAATGGCAATTTGGAGACGGAGCTGAATGTTGTGGTTCTCTTCATTGGTAGTTGCAACAACCAACTCACGCTACTGTCAAGTAGTAAATGTGAGGGCAATCGTAGCATGTTTTCGACTGCGACAGTAAACGCAAATTACATTATTGTAGACTTCGGAAGCAGTTGCCGGATATCTGGTGGTGGTGCTGTTACAGTGAAACACCGAAATCTGGAGAATGTCGACTTTCACTGGTGAATGTCAACATTCACGTAGTCGCTTAGTGTATGTCCGAAATATTTGCTAAACACCCTTATTTCTGACTTAAACCGGTAAATGTTGACATTCCCCGTGCACTAATGGTGAAAGGTGAACATGTTGGAGATTTATATTTTCTTCTCCGTAATTCAGTCGCTATAAAACGTCACAAGTGTGACGCAACTTTTTCGCCTCTTTCTGAAAGGAATGACCAAGAACTTAAAATACACAGTGAATTCTACATGAGAAAAGAAAATAAGTTATAAAAAATTACTTAATTATATGATTCAAATCTTATTTATTGCAACAACTTGAACTATTATGACACTTTGAACTATTATGACACTTTGAATTGCACGAGTCCCTTACTTTTACAACTGCATTTGTTTGTGGAACTCTTCCTTTTGCAATGACGCCTTGTCCCCCGCTTCTAGAATTAGCTGCAGCTGCATCTCCCAGCGACATCTCTTGAAAAGAAATCTCATCTATGGAAAGTAACTTTTGTCTACAAATTACGAACTGATTACGTGTGTAAAGCTGCATGAAGGTACCATTTTTATTTGCCAGTTTATAGAAGTGGGAGTCTTCTATTCCCGCAACAACCGCTAACACATTTCGGCTATCTGTACGTCCAGGGTCGACGTCAGGGCCTCGTATTTGTACGTTATCACCAATTTAAGCAGGAGGAAATTGTTGTTGTGAGGTTCGTAACATCTTTGTTGCTTGCAGTAGAAGATTTTATTTCGCGGCCGCTCGTTTTCTAGAAATCAACTCGTTTTTTTCAGACAGAATTTGATGTGAAGACGTTGTAGGTCCTCTTCAATATTTTTCTTTGGAATGTGATTTTCGGTATGACCACAGCTCCAGTTTTTTTATATAAGCATTAACAGCTTCTTCAAGCTATCTTTCGGTTTCAGAAGGATTGGCACTTTCTTAGGGTTCTTCAGTTTCAATATTTGCGATGTGTTCGCCAGGCAAAAAAGACGATGCTATGCCTCTTCTTGTTTTAACGCCATACATGGCTTCATAAGGACTTTGGCGTATTCCTTCGTGGTATGTAGTGTTCTTAGCAAATTGAACAAAGGATAAACCATCTGATCATTTATTTGTGTCGTTACCGTTCATCTATGCAGTTAGCGTGTTCTGTATATCCTGAATGGCCCTTTCAACTGAGTCTTGTTTGACTGTGACGAGGCTTTCCATGAACTATTTTAACATCTTTCCACATAGCGCATATTTCGGATATGACTTGATTACTAAAGTCTCTACCATTATCTGACTGCAATATTGCTGGTGCACCAAATGTTAAAAATATTCAAAGAACGTGATGCGCTACTTCTTCAGCTCTTTTAGTTTTCAAAGGTCGTAGCTGGACAAACTTAGTTAAATGATCTTGACACACTATTATGAACGTATATCCGCCGTCTCTGTTGGACTGCAGATCTATCAGATCAACTTGACATCTTGAGTTTAATTCAGAACTAACCATTGGCTTCACAACAATACCTTTCTTAGGTGCACTGCGTTCCATTTGACCCTGTTTGCATAAATTTAAATACTCCATTACAAGCCCATACGTAATATTTTTGTATTTCACTTGCAACTCTTTAAGCATGGGTGTTCTTCCTCGGTGGCCTATTCTGATGTGAGTTTCATATACTAGACTACACTGTACAATTCTTCATTGGTAAGATAATACTGTATGTTCATTTCCCCTTGTTTTAATGGTACAATTAACTTCTCTTCATCATTAATTTTTAAAACATCAAAACGTTGTAATCGTCAGTGATCCAAAGGTGTGTTGCATTTAATTTTAGCGGAAACCACTTCAGAAAGGGTTGTAGAACATTATCTTGAGAAAAATAAAAACAGTGCCTTCTCCATTACCCGCAATTAATGCATTTAACTTCACATGAAAAACACGATTTACTGCAGTATCCATTTAGTATAAATTAGGGTTGCTGGCGTTATCAAAGCTTGCGTAAGACTGACAAAGCTGATTGACTCCGAGCAGAACAAAGGATTTGGCGGGAGAGAGCCAGTCGCTTGTTTTTTTTTGACTCTTCCGTTTTGGACCTCCACCAGAGCATATCTGTGACTGTCGACACACACCGGACAGGGTCCGAATGTACAACAGTGTAATGAAATATTCGATCTTTCACCGACGTATTTGGTATCTGTTGGCATTCACCGGAGAAAGTCGACATTCTCCAATTTCGGTCATTCACGGTAACAGTGATATTGGAAACAGAATATTTTACAAAAAGCTGAAGAAAAATAAGTTAAAAATGACATGTGAATCTTGTGTTACGGGTTACGAACTACCGTATGTTTTGTAGGACATGAAGCCTTCGCCATAAGACGTATTTCATGAACACCTGTAGTCGGGAGGTGCTAAATCGTGAGAGGATAGTTTTCAGTTATCGGCTGTCCGGTTCTGAAAAATTATGGAGAAATAAAGTTGCTTATACTCGGCACCAAGGAGTCTATCAGTAGTTCATCATCCGAAAGTGACGCGAGAATGTAAGAGAGAGAACGTTTTTGCAACAGAATATCAAAATAGATTAACAAAATATTTGTACCTTTATGAACGTCACGGACAAGCGCACTTTGGAAAAAAAAAATAAATAAATACTTAAGACGGCCGGGGCCAGTGGCGGGTGTCTGAGAAACATCCACTTGCCTGGTCGCGGCAACACCGACTCAGAGGAAGGCCTCGCCGCTTGTTGGTGACGTCACGTCAGCTGGCCACGGCGAACGCCAGGTCTGTCGCAGGCAGAAACGTAATGGTGGTGTCTCCCTCCCTGACCAAGGAAAATGTGAAACTATTGGCTGTAGTTGACCAACAGACGTTGTTCTGAGAGATTTCTGCAATCAATTAATTGTGCAGTTCATTACACTTCTTAACAAATAGTGTACTCCTGAACTTAAATTTCCACCTGTTTTAGGGGTTGACGTACAAAAACAACTTCATGGACCAGAAGCAACAGAATTCGTGCTTCTCTATCTTATTTGCAAATCTGAGGAAGTTACTTTTGTACTGTGTTACTTTTACAAGAAACTGTGAACATATTGGTGCTCTTCTTTAGGTATCTTGGTTGACTATGGGGTGAGGAGCACTGAATGTTAATGAAATATCTTGCGATTGTACACGCTGGAGGAGGGGGTGGGGGATAGAAGAAGAGGCAAGAGAGATGCTTTTTTTATCAAATAAATTTTTTTTTATCTTATAAAGTTTCTTCTTTCAGTTGCAAGAGGGGAATATTTATCTTTTCTAATCTGCATGTTTAAAAAAGTTTAAGCTCAGCAGTATTTTCGATGTATGAAGCTATTTTATTTCCTGTTTAGAATTCGTTTCGTTGAAAACGACTGTAATCTAATGACTGGCAACAGTTGGACATTGACACATGTAAATTATTTCACATTTTCAGTGAGGATGTCAAACGAAAATAAAGAAAAGAAAAGAGTTCATTGTAAGGGGGTTGGGATAAGTTTCGATCACAAATGGATCAAGTAAATATAGTTTCTTGAATGTAAAATTTCCGAAGCTTGCAGTGGGGCAAATCACCTTCTCATATTGATCTAAGTTTGTTTCAACAGGATTCAGTAATTCAGAAGTATGATCTTTATTTGTAGCTGTAGGATAGTAAGAAAATGTTTCATCTAAATAAAACTGCAGAATCCAAAACAACACCAAACAGTTGGTCCAAAAATAAGAGATTTATAGTGATAAGCACGCCCAGGCGTTTCTGCCTGCAGCAGACCTGGCGTTCGCCGTGCCTAGCCGACGTGACGTCACCAACAAGCGCCGAGGCCTTCCTCTGAGTCGGTGTTGGTCGCGACTGCTCCAGACATTTAACTACTGGTCGTCCTTCGTGTTTCGAAAGGGCGGTTTACACGTCGCCTGGAGAAAGTGCACGACAGGGACTAAGAAACTGAAAATTGCGAATTCTCGTGAAATGTGCCGAGTGATGCGTTTGTTTCGGAGCAACGTTGCGGCAATATTGTTGCGTCCCGCTTCCTGGTGACACGGAAATACTACGTTGGGCCAGTTTCCCAACAGAGTTCACCAGCGCAATTCGCTCAGAAGAGCTGCGTTCGCCTAAGAATGTGGCACTTGTTGAAGCAGGAATGACGTGTGCCGCCCCCCCCCCCACCTCTGGCGGCGCCACCTCGCCACCCCACTGCGTGACCCGCCCCCGCAGTGGAGCTGACCGCGCCAGCTGCGGCGTGCAGCGGGTCTCCCTCCTCCCTGCCACAGCAGGTTTCAGCGTGCGGCATGCTGGGCTGTTTCCCCCGTCGCCGCGCAGACCGCCGGTCTGCCGTGTGGAGTGGGGCAGGGCGGACGATGGCGTTACTTTGCTGCCGGTGTGTGCAGGAACTGTGTGACTGCGTGAAGAAAAGAAGAGACCAGAGTTTGGGGTGAAGAAATGGCTGCGAAGAAGAGACCAGTTCTGTCACTTAAAGCTGCTACCAGTTCTTGAGAGTGACGATTTCAGTGACGATCTAAGGATGGCTGAGGAAACATACCAGCCGCTTTAGACCCGTACACCTCTGGTCGGACAGGGGTGCACGGAAACTGTCGCTGACAGGTACAGATTGTTTCTACAGCTGAAACCAGGGTCATCTCGTATTCCCCAGACTAAGTGCAGTCGAAGCTGCCGACACAGACTGCAGCATATCGAAGGGCGTATCTGTCAGTGCGACATGCAGTCCGTCTTGTTGTCTGGAGTCTGTTACCTTCGTTCACAAAAAAATGTGATACCTGTTCTCGGTAGTGATATGCAGACATCAGTTTATTTTTATTTATTTATTTATTTATTTAACCTGGCAAGATTAGGGCCATCAGGCCCTCTCTTACATCTAACCAGGCATTCTACTTATTTTACATTCATACGTTTTAGTAGGCATGTTAAACTACATCTAGTACAAAAAGTGAAATAAACAATTAGAAATACATACATATAGAGTTTATATTCGTAATAAGTACTGTTATAATTAGACAGTATTGAACAGACAGATTTTAGATAGGAGTGCTGGCAGCAGGGAGTATGAGGGAGACTCATGGTGAAGGGAGCAGAAGAATAGAGAGACATGATGAAACATAATTAGGGAAATATAAAGGAAAAGAAGATTGCGTGGCTAATAGAGATAGATGAAGAGGAAGGCATCTCAGGAGCAAGATAGGAGACGCTAGCTTTGCTATTTGACAGATCAGAGGATTGGCCTGGTACATTAATTTTGTGGAGAGCTTTATGAAGATGATAGTAGGAAATGCTTCAACTTCTTCTTAAAAGCAGCAGGAGATTGAATTTTGCGCAAGGTAAGGGGCAGTTTGTTCCAGAGGCGGACAGCGGCAACTGAGAAGGAGTTTGCAAAAGTTTAAAGAGATAGAAGCACAAATGAACTTCATAATGAACTATATTTGCTGCGTTTAACCTCTAAGGAAGACGTCGTTTTCAGATTGTGTAAGTGGTGCCACGCAGCAGGAATGAACACGAAACTCTCCTGCTAACGCCATTTGCGAGAGCAGCTTGCTACTGAACTCAGAATAGAAACGAAAGAAAATCGCAGCTTCTCTCAGAAAAGTCCTCTTGCGTAAGAAATGTTACTGCGTCTCTGCGAAACAAAACCAGAGCTAAAACTGCCGCTGCCCAGCGTGGTTTGGAGTAGAGAAAAACCTTTATCAAAGTGGGCAAGCCACAGCTCCAGTCGCGTGTTCACGCCGTGACAACAGTATTGTGGGAAATCGTAACCCATTAGTCTCCGTCAATGCACCATAATTCCAATTGCATATTCCAGTGTACTGAATGAGATTCGTAATGGAAATACAGTGGTACGTAGTTATTCTGAAATACGTTCACCTCGAGGTGACAACGTCCGTGTTAATACCGTCTCCGGGTCACACTGCAATGCCCTTCAGAGGTGCAGGCACTCTCCTCTCGCGATTACAGCTGTGGTAAACATTTCGAAATGGATTCGCATTTTACGAATCGGAATTGACGTGAGCTGTGGAGGTTTGTTCGGCATTCGGGTTAGTTCCGCACCGGCATAAATTTTAGTGTTTCGCAAACAGCGGCAGTCAAGCCAGATCCGGAAAATACGAATACTTTCCGAAATAAATGTAAAGCTGTTTCGCATCCAGATGAACTTAAGAACGTTTTTACTACACATACTTTTGTAGCGCCTACCAACTTGCGTATCGTGAAAAAATCAGAATAAATGACGATTTCGGAAGTTTTTCATTAATGTCTCACATCTTATGCTTTTAATCTTCTGTATAAACGAGGTAACTTAACAATGAATCGTGAACACGGCAGGGTTGCTTATACTGTTGTAAAACATAGCTGACATTTTAATTTCGCAAAGCACTATAGATGAAACTCGCATATATACATTCTTTTAAGGTTGTCAAAAGGCGTGAGCGGGTAGCTCAACCGGCTTCCACGTCGGAATCCTCCTTCGGGATATAAACTCAAAAGCCAGAGTACGCGGGTGTCGTTGACGCTTTGCTGATAGGCGCAGAAGCAAATACTCCGGCTGCAAGGCTGAAACACAGAGGAGACACACAGCCACTGCGAGAGAGAGAGAGAGAGAGAGAGAGAGAGAGCGGTCTGCCACCGGGGAGCGGGCAGCCCAGGCTCCACAGAGGCCGGGACTTCCCCGGGCAGCTGGCGCAGTGCAGCCACACCCGCGGACAAAAAGTACCTGTTGCCGTGGGGGAGAGGAGTGTGCGGCAGCGAGGCTGACGGGACGACGGAGCACAGAATGGCCTTCCTGCCCCCAGATTCCAGTTAGGGAAAATGGGAACGGATGTATCGAAACCGACACTTTTTAAAATAATTGTTTTTTGCACATTTTCTTCAGAACACACTCAACACAATGAAGAGTACTTTTCAGCTGAGCGTGCAAATCTCAACACTTTCCATGAGACAATGCTGTCTTGAAATCACGGCAGCTTACATTTTAATTGAAATAAGTGTACAATCCGTTTTTAGTAGATCAACTGAAGCTCTGTTTCGCTCATCCCTCAGTGTAATGTTCGTCATGGAGAAAACTTTCTTCATGAATGCATTTGAAGAAAATGTACTTTAAAACACTGCACAGTGTTGATGCGCCAATCATTTCTATAATGCAGACTCACCTCAGTAGTGTTGTCACAGCAGCCAACTTTGCTCTCCTCAAGTGCTCGTTCCATCCCCCAAAAGAAATGGGAAATCATAGCATTATCTACACCAAGGAAATCAACAATGCCAAGTGATCCGTCTAATTTCAAAGTATTTTGAAGCACAGGATTTTTCCAAGTGATATGCAATCCATTAAGGACAGAAAGTTAGTCATAAAAAAAACGAACTATTTATTTCAATATTTCACACAGAATTTATATATGTCTGCATTTTTCCAGTCTTGTTTCTCTTTCATGTGAGATCTGGTCCTCCAATTTGTCTAGCAACTGTTGCACCTTATAACAAAAACGATAATTTATCCTACGTTCTACCTCCATTTTTATTTTCTCCATCACACGGTATATTTCACAAATTTTCTTCTTCTTCTTTTTTTTTTTTTATTCAAAGTTGACTACACCCTTCGAAGAAATGTCATTTCAGTTTAATAAGTCACAGCTGCAAAATACTAACGCGAATTCTTTACAGACGAATGGAAAAACTGGTAGGAGCCGACCTCAGGGAAGATCAGTTTCGATTCCGCAGAAATGTTAAAAAACACGTGAGGCAATACTGACCCTACGACTTATCTTAGCTAGATTAAGGAAAGGCAAACCTACGTTTCTAGCATTTGTAGACTTAGAGAAAGCTTTTGACATAGTTGACAGGAATACTCTTTCAAATTCTGAAGGTGGCAGGGGTAAAATACAGGGATCGAAAGGCTATTTACAATTTGTACAGAAAGTAGATAGCAGTTACAAGAGTCGAGGGACATGAAAGGGGTTGGGAAGGGAGTGAGACACGTTTCTAGCCTCCCTCCGATGCTATTCAATCTGTATATTGAGCAAGCAGTAAAGGAAACAAAAAAGTTCGGAGTAGTTATTAAAATCCATGGAGAAGAAATAAAAACTTTGATGTTCGCCGATACATTGTAAATGTCAGACAGCAAAGGACTTGGAAAAGCAGTTGAACGGAATGGACAGTGTCTTAAAGGGAGGATATAAGATGAACATCAACAAAAGCAACACTAGGATAATGGAATGTAGTCGAATTAAATCGGGTGATGCTGAGGCAATTAGATTACGAAATGAGACACTAAAAGTAGTAAAGGAGTTTTGCTATTTGGGGAGCAAAATAACTGATGATGGTCGAAGTAGAGAGGATATAAAATGTAGACTGGCAATGGCAAGGAAAGAGTTCCTGAAGAAAAGTTTAACATCGAGTGTAGATTTAAGTGTCAGGAAGTTGTTAGTGAAAGTATTGGTATGGAGTGTAGCCATGTATGGAAGTGAAACATGGACAATATATAGTTTAGACAAGAAGAGAATAGAAGCTTTCGAAATGTGGTGCTACAGAAGAATGTTGAAGATTAGGTGGTAGATCACGTAACTAATGAGGAGGTATTGAATAGGATTGGGCAGAAGAGTTCATGCACAACTTGACTAGAAGAAGGGATCGGTTGGTAGGACATGTTCTGAGGCATCAAGGGATCACCAATTTAGTATTAGAGGGCAGCGTGGAGGGTCAAAATCGTAGAGGGAGACCAAGAGATGAATACACTAAGCAGATTCGTAGTGGGAGATGGAGCTTGCCCAGGATGGAGTAGCATGAAGAGCTGCATCCAACCAGTCTCAGGACTGAAGACCACAGTAACAAGTGCAAGGAAAATTCCACTAAAATAAGTTGTATTCCTGAACTACACACACCCATCAAGTTGTTTTTGATGTAGCTGGGGCACTCATCTACACTAGGAAAGTATGGTATAATTATTTTGTATCAACAAATTGAAAGAACACTTTCAACTTGGATAACCTTTTAGATGAATTTAAGAAATAGTTGAAAGTCTTTATTACTAACATTTCAGTATCTTTTGACATAGCGTTCGTACCACATTTAAATCAATTATGGAGTATATGTGCGCAGCAATTTGATTTCACTCTCCCACGATTTTCCTTTTTTAAGTGAACATAGTTCCTCTTCCCACAGTTTGCATTTGCATTGTGTACAGTAAAACTTGAAACCTTGTGTTTTGGAATCGAGAATTCTGTGCTTACGCATGGAAGCAGCTTACATAAATTGGATAACTTTTTTGATTAGGCTACCTTTGTTGGAAGCGTCATATAATGCCTCACATTTTGTTTTCCCACTCGTGATTTTACTTGCAGTTGTCGAATTCGGGCATAACTGAGAAGCCGGCCGGTGTGGCCGTGCGGTTCTAGGCGCTTCAGTCTGGAACCGCGTGACCGCTACGGTCGCAGGTTCGAATCCTGCCTTGGGCATGGATATGTGTGATGTCCTTAGGTTAGTTAGGTTTAAGTAGTTCTAAGTTCTAGGGGACTGATGACCTCTGATGTTAAGTCCCATAGTGCTCAGACCATTTGAACCAATAACTGAGAAAAACACTTTTACATTGCAGTGAGAGCTGACATAGCTATGAAGTTGTTCAACTGCGTGAAATGCGAATGTAAGCTCAGACTAGTTATCTGTAAACGAAAAAGAAGTAATAGTAATAGCGTTTTTGTAATCGCCTAGGCAGGTCTCTTATCACCTTGAAAATTAGAAATGTTTAATTAGCATTCAACTATTACATTCTTCTTGAAGTCTGAGGGTATTTCACCTATCTCATACATCTTGCTCGCCAGATGGTAGTTTTGTCAGGACTGGCTCTCCCAAGGCCGCCAGTAGTTCTAATGGAATGTTGTCTACTCCCGGGGCCTTGTTTCGACTTAGGCCTTTCAGTGCTCTATCAAACTCTTCACGCAGTATCGTATCTCCCATTTCATGTTCATCTACATCCTCTTCCATTTCCATAATACTGTCCTCAAGTGCATCGCCCTTGTGTAGACCCTCTATATACTCCTTCCACCTTTCTGCTTTCCACTCTTTGCTTAGAACCGGGTTTCCATCTCAGCTCTTGATATTCATACAAGTGGCTCTCTTTTCTCCAAAGGTCTCTTTAATTTTCCTGTAGGCTGTATCTATCTTACCCCTAGTGAGATAAGCCTCTATATCATTACATTTGTCCTCTAGGCATCCCTGCTTAGCCATTTTGCACTTTGTGTCGATCTCATTTCTGAGACGTTTGTATTCCTTTTTGCCTGCTTCATTCACTGCATTTTTATATTTTCTCCTTTCATCAATTACATTCAATATTTCTTCTGTTACCCAAGGATTTCTACTAGTCCTCGTCTTTTTACCTACTTGATCCTCTGCTGCCTTCACTACTTCATCCCTCAGAGCTACCCATTCTTCTTCTACTGTACTTATTTCCCCCGTTCTTGTCAATTGTTCTCTTGCGCTCTACCTGAAACTCTGTACAACCTCTGGTTCTCTCCAATTATCCAGGTCCCATCTCCTCAAATTCCCACCTTTTTGCAGTTTCTTCAGTTTTAATCTACAGTTCATAACGAATAGATTGTGGTCAGTCCAAATCTGCGCCTGGAAATGACGTAAAATGTAAAACCTGGTTCCTAAATCTGTCTTACCATTATATAATCTATCTGATACCTTTTAGTATCTCCAGGATTCTTCCAGGTATACAACCTTCTTTTATGATTCTTGAACCAAGTGTTAGCTGTGATTAAGTTATGCTCTGTGCAAAATTCTAAAAGGCGGCTTCCTCTTTCATTTCTTCCCCCCGAATCCATATTCACCTACTATGTTTCCTTCTCTACCTTTTCCTACTGACGAATTCCAGTCACCCATGACTATTAAATTTTCGTCTCCCTTCACTACCTGAATAATTTCTTTTATCTCATCATACATTTCATCAATTTCTTCATCTGCAGAGCTAGTTGGCATATAAACTTGGCCTTCGTGTCTATCTTGGCCACAATAATGCGTTCGCTATGCTGTTTGTAGTAGCTTACCCGCACTCCTATTTTTTTTTTATTCATTATTAAACCTACCCCTGCATTACCCATATTTGATTTTGTATTTATAACCCTGTATTCACCTGCCCAAAAATCTTGTTCCTTCTGCCACCGAACTTCACTAATTCCCACTATATCAAACTTTAAACTTTCCATTTCCCTTTTTAAATTTTCTAACCTATCTGCCCGATTAAGGGATCTGACATTCCACGCTCCGATCCGTAGAACGCCAGTTTTTTTCTCCTAATAATGACGTCCGCTTGAGTAGTCCCCGCCCGGAGATCCGAATGAGGGACTATTTTACCTCCGGAATATTTTACCCAAGAGGACGGCATCATCATTTAACGATACTTTAAAACTGCATGCCTCCGGGAAAAATTACGGCTGTAGTTTCCCCTTGCTTTCAGCCGTTCGCAGTACCAGCACAGCAAGGCCGTTTTGGTTAATGTTACAAGGCCAGATCAATCATCCAGACTGTTGCCCCTGCAACTACTGAAAAGGCTGCTGCCCCTCTTCAGGAACCACACGTTTGTCTGGCCTCTCAACAGAAACCCCTCCGTTGTGGTTGCACCTACGGTACGGCCATCTGTATCGCTGAGGCACGCAAGCCTCCCCACCAACGGCAAGGTCCATGAAGATATGCAAACGCATTAACAGCCACCAACGTTTCTCTTAACCACGCTTCAGCTACGTTGTTTTTATTTCAGACATCGTGTGCAGTCACGGGCCCTGCATCGTTGTGCTCCCACTGTCGCGCTGTACGAAAATGGCCGAGGCCGCTTCCTGTTGCGTGGTGAGGCGCGCGCGTGGAACACGGGTAAGAAGTGACGATAAATTGGCTGTTCTTGCTGTTTGTCATAAATTCAGAGATAATCGGCTTTGAAGTTTTCCGAGGGACTGTCACATAACTACAACGTAACTAAAAGTGAATGTACAGCGGAGGGTAATGGCTTGGTGATATATTGCAATACATGGTTCACTGGTTCAAGTACGGCCTCGGGCAGGTTTGTCTCGTTCAATTTGAATTACCTGCATCTCGTATTTGTAAAATTCATTTTTTATGGATAATGCACAACTTCTTGTTTTTAAGTGCATATTGCACGCGAAATTTCTTTTCCACGCGAAATTTCATTTCCAATTTAACAAATTAGGAAAAAAACAATTTAATTATTCAGTGCAAAAATGAAAAGCTAGATACTCTTTATTTGCACGGTGTCCGTTGTTCTATGCCACAGATGTGTGTCGTAGAAACATGAATAACAATCATTTAGTATGAACCCAACAGAACTGACCTGGAGCCGAGTGAAGTTATTTGGCCCCAGAAATGAAAAGACTGTTAAGCTCCCAGACGTACTGGAACTAACGCACGCAGCTCTTTCACAGGATCGGCCCGCGCAGAGCCAGCGTGGAATTGTGCCGACTTTGAGCTGTAATATCTCGGGCAATCGTTTTTGTAAAGAAATAAAATTTGGCCTGCCATCTTGGACAACTTTATGCGTTCTCCCAAGAACAATAATGAAAAGAACTTTACGAGCCATATTCAGCCAGAAAATTGTAGGTAAATCGGCCAAAAAATTAGGCACCCGAAAAAATTTCAGTTTGGCTTCTTGCATCTCCTGAACTAATGCTATGACGAACGTGAAACTTGCCATGTAGTAATCTAACAACAGGTTCTTAAATACAAAGTTACATTTCCAAAGCACTTTTCAGTACTGAATGAATTAAGCAAAGAATTGAGGATTTCGTAAAAACGTCAAAAATGCGGTATTTTCATTCCGATTTTGCTAAAAAGAAAAACTGTGCTCCATAGAATATACCAAGCTGTACAACTGGAATGAAAGTTGGGCGCGAAAATCAGGCCCAAAAACAATGTAAACTTGGGCTTAGCATGTCTAGTAGTGTGAACGCATGATGAAAATGAAATTTAGAGTGCAATAGATTGACTGCACAACGATAAGGAATATAAATTTTTATTCCCCTACTATTTTCCAATAATCCACAAATTAGTCGAAAAATGGTGTATTAGACACTCCTTTTTCAAACACAGTTTTCTATTAATGATTCAAAGCCATTCTCATTCGAGCAACAAATTTTAAGCCCCCACCCTCCCCAGAACAAAGAGTTTAATTTTCAGTATTCACGGATAACAGAGGCAAAGTAGCAAGAAAAATCGCACTGAGAAAAGAGTTTTAACTTTGGCGTGTTGTTTCTCGTTGATCGAAGCCGTTTAAATCAGTTACGGAAAACATGTTTTGTACAAGTAGACTGTGATATACATTTGTACTGTTAAGGATGGAAGAATATAAGTGTCCATGTTACGTGTTAATAATTTAAATGTACCGTAGCAGATTAATGAAGGGTTTTGTTATACTGGCGCAATGTACTCGGCGTAATTAAATTTCCCACAGTACAGATATTGCGCCATCTCAATCACCAAGTCCGTTGATTTGCTAATAAACTGCTACATATGAAGAAGTCAGGCTTCGTTTAAATAATTTTACACCTGGTTTGCCCTTTTTTAGTGATTCACTCAGAAGTGTGAATAAATTTTCTCAGATTTAGTTCCCAATGATGAGTAATGCTTGTTTGTATGATTAGTCTCAAACCAGGGTGCAACACGTAATGGAGCGTCGCAAGTTTCGCATCGGTCTCTATTTGTTTCCGGCGCACTTACTGTTTCGTGCAAACCACGCATCTGCGCATTAGCGTACTTTCCTGCGAATGTTCTCTCACAACAGCCGGGAAATGCCTCCGTGTGAATCGCAGAGGATTCTCGTCATCCTAGTACCTTCCCCTACCAGCTTTCTTCCGCTCTGTAGCATATTTTTCTACAATCTCCCTTACGAGAGAAAGGTGAAACTCTGCGGGTGCCAGTTTTCGCCCTGTTACCACCGGTGGAGAGCATAACATTTAGAATGCACAAGTCCAGAATGTGAAAAAAACACTTCTTACACCATTTCACAGTCTTACGCGCTGATTCCACTGAGCTGAGTTACATGTCACAACGGTCAACTGCACCCATACTCGAATTGTTCTCTACAATACACTGCGGTTTCTCTATTATTTCGTTAGGATTTGTCAGTCTTCTCTGTTTCAACCATTCGTGTTGTGTGACTTGCGGTCAACATGTACACGTCTCTCGTATCGCACCACTTGATAGCAAGGACCTTGTCAGTGGACCTAAACTCAGTTTCTCCTCGTTTTAATTTCGTCTGCAGTTTTGACACGTTACGCCTGTTCTCACGAACAGTGCCACATGCGGCTGTTCCATGACGTGAAGCCAGAGGAGCAGGTCCGGCTGCGGTACCAGCCAGTCACTGACATACAGAATATGACCCTGTTCCAAATATGGTCCCATAAAACTTCCCACTTCGTCGCCACTTTGTCGCAAATTGTAGAACTCAATTTCTGTTGGTGCGTCTGTATACACAAATTTAAAATATATCCACTGTGACAGTTACACAGTCCGAATGTCTTTATTCCGAACCTACTTCGCTTCGTTGGAATAACTTGCTTAGAAGATAATCGTCCTTCGAACAACAAGAGACTTTCATCTATACAAATCTTGTGATGTGCGAGACATGAATTACGAAATGTCTTACGAACTTTGCCAACACTAGCCCTAATTTTAAATAGACTGTCGCTTCCAGTACTCGCAGAGTTATCACTGAAGTGTAAGATTCTCAGAAGTCGACAAAAACGGTCTCGGGACATAATTTCGCCGAAAACTGGTGTGTTCAAGCGAATCTCTGGACAATAAGCAGTTAATTTTAACGTAACTTGCGCCACCAGAAGGCAAACAGCAACAAAACGATACATTTCCATTTTGACAGTAGAGAATTCACAAAAAAATAGTTCAAATGGCTCTGAGCACTATGGGACGGTCACGCGGTTCCAGACTGAAGCGCCTAGAACCGCACGGCCACACCGGCTGGCCCAGGAGAATTCAGATTCTGTAGTATTTTCTCTGGTGTAAACCTAAAAACGAATTTGTTTCGTCTGCAATAAATTGAAAGTTCTTGAGACGTAAATATCACAAAAAATGAAAAAATGTTTGGGTCAGTATCTGGTATTTGTGTCCTGAACTCGTCATCGAAGTAATGGTTTAATGGGCTGAAATCTCTTTCCAGTCAAATGTGTCACGTAAGTGCGCATTTTTCTGAACCGTTTCACTGTCGCTTTCAGAGGATTCAGAGGAACTGCTGACTAACTCTCGCTCTCCCCTCTGACGTAAATGGCTGAGGACTACAGCTTCGAGATTCTGTTGAAGACCCATCACTGTTGGCAACGTCAGATAATTCACACTCACCGTCGCTCTTAGTGCGCATATCCAGGATTTCTTTATCTGTGCAACCACGGCGACGTGACATTTCTCACGTAGGAAACAAGAAAACTGACCGAATTACAGGAATATAAGTCGGATTCTGCAGAGAGCGAACACAGCAACATGCACTCTCGAACTACACAGTCAGACCACTGAACAGCTACGAGAAGAACAGGGCGGAAGAACGTCCGTAGCGCCCAGGAAGCTGTGACTCGGCGCGCCTCAACTAGTGGTGTACATGTTCCGCTTTTAAGCCGCCCATGCTTGCCTGGTGGCCAGGCGGGCAGGCCGCCGCGCGTTGTCAACAGAACGGGCAGGCTGGTTCACTCCCAGCCAAGCCAAGCAGAACCCAACCCAGGCGGGCTGCGGGAAACTCGCTTGCCTGCCCATATTACTGCTGAGCTGCGCTACGCAGCCGTTTAGTCTGCGCGCGTCATTGTATTATGAACGTTAATCAAAAGTTTTTATTTTACCTGAGCACCAAAAGACAAACCCCAACATTATATATATATATATATATATATATATATATATATATATATATATATATAAATTGCCAAATGTGTTGATAAGCGTAAAACTCGAGAACGCCTGGACCAGTTCGGCTAATTTTTTTTTGCTGTGTTCGTAATTCTCAGGACAAGGTTTTTATGAAATAAAATTTTTTGAAAATCGACCGAAAAATTGGAAAATTTGACAAAAACTGAAAGTGCGTTTTCATTGTGTCCGTGTGTTTGTATTGCATACAATCTTGATGAAATTTTGCACACTATACCTTGAAACCAAGAGGAAGGTCACAGTCAACATAAAATTTCATATGGTGCATGGCAGAGGTTCCTTTACATAACGGAATTCGACAAATTGTACGTATTTATTCCGATCTTGAAGAAATTTTGCACACTTGACCATCAAGAGGAACATCACTGTCTACATAATATTTCGGACAGTACATTGAATAGAGTACCTTACAAAAGATTTTGACATCGTATGCGGGTTACCATGAAAGTTCACTATGTACGCATGTTTCCATGGAGAAGGTTTTTGAAAATATATATATATATATATATACACACACACACACACACATATATATATATATATATATATATATATATATATATATATATGTGTGTGTGTGTGTGTGTGTGTGTGTGTGTGTGTGTGTACGTACATATATGTGTATATGTATGTATATATGTACATATATATGAAACTTCCTGGCAGATTAAAACTGTGTGCCCGACCGAGACTCGAACTCGGGACCTTTGCCTTTCGCGTGCAAGTGCTCTACCATCTGAGCTACCGAGGCACGACTCACGTCCGGTACTCACAGCTTTACTTCTGACAGTACCTCGTCTCCTATCTTCCAAACTTCAGGATGTACATATATGTATGTGTATATATATATATATATATCTTTTAAACGAAATGTCTCTATGATCGTTTTGAAATTTGAGAGCTGTCTGACACATTCACAGTCATTGTGTTGGACAATTCGCGCACAGCATATGTCGTTTAAGAGTTGCAAACCATTTTTGGTTGAGTGAAAGTGTTATATTGGCTGCAAAAAACCTTGATGTTAACGAAATGAATTTTCAGATTCAAAATATGACGCTTGGCGAATTGCTGACATACAAGTCGGTTTATTCCGTTACTAACCAAGATGATGTAGTCAACTATCCTACGGAGTTTTTAAATTCGCTAGATTTCCCCGGATTACCGCCTCCCAATCTGTAATTAAGTCGGATCGGCAATCATGTTGCGAAAGGTAAACCAGCCACGTCCTTGTAATGGCACCCGGCTTGCGGGGAAAAAGTTAAAGAACAACGTAATCGAAGCCACAATTTTAAAAAGAAAGTACAAAGGCGAGGACAGTTTGATTCCAGTAGCACTAAGACTCCGACCGACATGACATTCGACTTTAAACGGTTATAATTTCCAGTGCAGTTTACATTTGCCATGTAGATACATAAATCGCAAGGGCAGTTGTTATATGTTTGTGGCATCAATCTTGAAAATCATGTTTTTCACATGGCCATTTGTATGTCGCATATTCCCCTGTCGGGACACCTTCAACTTCATTTGTTTACGCACCAGAAAATAAAACTATCAATGCTGCGTATCAAAAGGTATTACAATAAATGCTAACTAGCAATAAACTTTGACACTGATTCACTGATCACCACAAAAGTTGACAGATATATATGAGTTTTCATAGATAGGTGAAGAGGAGATGAACTGAGGTGGCGGAATCCAACAGAGAGAGGACGAGGAGAAGGATAGAGGGTAGGGGGAGGGGGGGAGATGGGCCAAGGGATGGGTTCAAAAATGGTTCAAATGGTCCTGAGCAATATGGGACTTAACTTCTGAGGTCATCAGTCCCCTAGAACTTAGAACTACTTAAACCTAACTAACCGAAGGACATCACACACATCCATGCCCGAGGCAGGATTCGAACCTGCAATAGTAGAGGTCGCGCGGTTCCAGACTGTAGCGCCTAGAACTGCTTGGCGACTCCGGCCGGCCAAGGGATGGGGAGGGGGGGGGGAGGTGATCAAAGAGATAGTGGGAGAGGACTAAATGGATAGAGAGAAAATACGGGAGGGAAGATGGTCTACGAGAGTATGGAATAAATAAATGCCCAGGCAACGCAATGCAGTCTGTGCTGCACTTTTCAACAGCGAAACGGATGGATATTTGTACTAAAGAAGTGAACCTCCACCCCCCCAAAAAGAAGATTCGTCACCTACCCAGAAGAATAAATTACCTACGCCACTATTAACCACTGTACTGCAATGAGAACCAAATTAAGATTTTGGAAGCCTAGATTCTTTAAGTTTAGTATGTTTCAGCCAAGTATGACACCAATTATATAAATATTTAACTACGTTTCCAGGATGTATTTTACTGGTTCTGTGAATTCATTCGAAGTTGGCAAATCATTCTAAATTGCCAAAATGCATTTTAACAAAATCGAAGGACTTGTTTCGTATCCAGTTCGTCTAAAAACTGTAGTATTGGGAATACCATGGCGACCCTGAGCCATTTTTCGCGGCTCCTACGTTTGCGTCATGAGAGTCCACACTTGTAGTCCAGGTCTGCATCATGAGGGACCATATTTCGGACCATCATGATGCAGACTAAGACGACGAGTGTTTACTTACATTACGCAAATCTAAACGACGACTCTAGACCCTCATAACACAGACCTAAACGACGAGTCTGAATCCTCATGACGCAGATATAGACGCTGTGGAGAGTGGCTCAGAGTTTCCCATCTTGACTCTGCATGTGGGATTCCCCTTAATATAGAAATACAAGAATAAAATTACATTTTGCAATGTGTGTGGAACTCAACAAAATAAATTGTAATTTAAACTCATAACGTGTATTGCCTTAATCCACAAATGAATATTTTATTTTGCAGAACACTTTTCAACACAAAATCTTTACAAATTTTCCTTCAGTTCCCCTGAAAGTATTATTTAGGCCAAACCAGATACTCCTAAAGATATTTGGCTACTTTTGCAAACGCAAGTAACAGAAAATGGTTTACAAACAATAATTAATGTCACTTGGGAGGATTGAAATCAAAAAGTTTAGTCTAAAATAAAAATGAACTGTATGCATTACAAAATTTCTATCTCAGAAATTGACGCCCAGAAAGCACAAGAAAGAAATCTGCACTCTTAATTAGTAAATTTGCGCTCAAACTCATAGTTTCCCGTTTAATGTTCTACTGTATTTTTAATATGTCTGCTGATTAGTGTTTGAATTAATTATGACGAGATCGTTAAGGCTGTCTGCATTAAGACGTGATCGTTTTTCGCTAATTAGGTTTCCAGCGCAACTAAAAATTCTCTCACTAGACGCACTAGTGGCTGGTATATTTAATATTTTTCTTGCCACACACACAAGTCGAGGAAGTCGTTGGGAGTTATTTTTCCACCACTGTAGAATATCTCCCTCGTTCACACAGTGTTCTTGCAAGTATCTGCTGACTTCATCATGTAGGAGAGGAGGCTCTTCTGCCCAGTCCTCAAATTTCGCCATTTTGTACGGCCCTGGATTTCTTTCTTGGGTGCTGTGATTGGGCACTTGTACTGAAACTGTACAGGTTCCAATTAATATTTGCAGAATAATGTGAAGATCGTACTACACATAGTTGAAATTATAATAGGTTTTAGATGATGCTATCATTTATCGTCCTGTAAAGTCACCAGAAGATCAAAACTAACTGCAGGACGATTTAAATAAGGTATATATTTTTGGTGTGAAAATTAGCAGTTGGCAATAAATAATGACAAGAGCGAGGTTATCCCTGTGTGTACTAAACTAAGTCCGTTAAACTTCGTTTACAAGATCAACCAGTCAAATCTAAAGGCTGTAGATTCTACTTAATACCTCTGATTACAATTACGACCTACTTAAATAGGAATGGACACACAGAAAATGCTGTAGGCGTTTTAATGACAAAACACTCTTTTGGAGCATTGCTACGAAGTTGGAGAGCCTTACTATTGACGGAAGAGGTCGAAAGAGTCTAAATAAGGGCAGCTGGTTTGGTATTATCGTGAAACAGGGGAAAGAGTGTCGCGGAAATTACACAAGAGTTGGGGTGGGAATCATTACAACAATGGCGTTTTTTGACGTGGCGCGATCTATATATGAAATTTCGATCACCAACTTAACACCTCCGAATTCGAAGATATATTGTCGAGTCCCATCTACATTGGAAGAAATGATCATCAGAATAAAATACAAAAAAGCAGCGCTCATACGGAGAGATGTAGATGTTCTATCCCGCGCGAAATTCGAGAAAAGGAGACAAATAAGTTGAAAGTGGTTCGATGAACCCTCAACCAAGCACTTGCGTGCGTCTTGCAGAGTACCCATGTACATGTAGATGAAGAATATATGCATTATCTTAGGAGCTTACCTTCAGCACACATCTGTCGTGCTGCTTGGTTAACTTCAATTTTTTCATCCTCGGTGAACTTTCTTATGTGCGGTAGTTAGCCACCATAAACGTTGCAATTTTATGCAACATACTGACGCACATTTTCTGTTCTAGGAAGGCATCGGCGGCTTGTTTCAAAGGTTTCATGTCCTGAAGATACATTTTCTCAACATACATATTTCACAAGTGGTTCTATAATATTCAGATGGAATAAAATTACAAACCTCTTCATCGTTATCCCGTACGGTACAGTTGAGTTTTAAGGCATAAAACCACGGTAGAACTAAATGTAGGGTTGGATCCTTGTCAGCCTCTAGATCAACTGTGGCTTCTTTAAACGGCTTAAGAAACTCTATAAGCTGGCCAGTTATATGGTGGTCATAACCCAGCATCTTATCAGAGGCACCTTCATTATGTAAAACAGCCTTCACTGAATCAATCTGAGAATGGACTGGTACAAGCATGTCAAAATAACTATTCCAACGAGTTGAAACCCACTGCTTTAAAGATGAGTTCAGTCTCACACAGAGACCTCTTCTCTTGAAGTACGAAACCGTAGCCCGCACTGTATTAAGAATGGCTAATATATTTGGAACATTTTCTTTCAAAAACTGTTCGCTCAGAACATGTTTCAAGACTGTGTTTGTACTATGAGCCATGCATGGAAGACGCTGATATATTTCGAGAGCTTTGACAATGTTACTGCCCTGGTCTGTGACAAACGTAATTTTGGCAATGTCTTCACGAGAAACACCCATAGTTTCTAAGCCATCTTCCAACTCGTTTCGAATATTCGAGCCAGTTTTTGGGCAGTCAGGAAACGCAGAGCACATCAGTACATATTTATTCAAACGCCAGTCTGAATTTATGTAATGCATTGTCACGGACATATAATGCACCCCTTTGTAATTGTCTGTCCATAGATCAATTGTACTGGCGCATATACCAGAACGAATCGCATGCACTATGTCTGGGAGCATTTTGCTGCGCACTTTTATCAGCTAAGGTTTGAACTTTCCTAGCTACTGTCACTCGGGAAGGCAAAACATTTTTAATATCAACTGAGCCATATTTTTTACCTATGTCGATCAGTGTCTGCCCTAAATTAAGAAATCCTCCCTCTATACTGCTAAATGGTCTCAGGTCCTTAGCACACATTTCGACGCACTTTTCGGCCACTAAATCTTTGTCCTCTTTCAAGATATTTACGGAGTGAGGGAACTGCTTGTCAAATTTGCACACATGTCGTAACATACTCGAGGTTCCCGAATAAGTACTTAAGAGCTTTTTACATAGTTTGCATTGAGACACACCTACCGATTTATTTGAAGCGGCCTCATAAACACACGAAAACGTTTCCCATGCTGCACTTGTGCTCTGTTTCGTTACCAGCATGTATTCGCCAGTTGTCAATTTTGTTTCAATCTCACTAAAGTTCGACCTATTCATTGTGCTGCCTCCACCGTTGCGATAAATGAACTGCAGGCTAACTACCTGGCTACCCTAGTCACGGTAGCTTGACAGCGCAACCTGTTGTCAGGCGCAGCAAGCTGACCGGGTCCCGTGAAGCTTGGCAGGCTTGCGGGAAGCCAGGTAGCCCGGGCTTGCGGGAGCCCGTGTCGGGCGCATTGCCCACTATGCCTCAGTACACGCGCACTCTTGTGTTTACGTCGCGGCAGGCTGACCTGCATGAATGGTTGCAGAGGAGCTAGGGGCAAGCAGGCTGCAAGGGGAATTTGTACACCTCTAGCCTCAACTCTGCCGGTGGCGCGGCCCGCGTCAGCACTGCCCGTGGCGCCGCAGGCAAGGGGGCGGGGCCGCGCGTGTCCAGGGGAGGCGTGGCGAGCTGACGGGGCTGCCGCCGATGCACACCGTCCCCACACTGACCCAAGTTCGTAACGTGGAATGTAAACACTAAACACAATTAACGACGTTTACCCTCTCATGTGGATATTAAAATGAGATTTTTAATGGTTTGTTCACTGTTACTCTTCCCCATGTCCTCACAAATGTTTCATTCCCCTACCATGGCTCACTTTTCATGGGAGCTCTCTCGTGCGGTGAGCGTAACTACAACCCCCCCCCCCCCCCCAAAACACACACACACACACACACACACACACACACACACACACACACACACACACACACCAAAAGTTTTGCGGTTCCCAGAACTCCTCAAGATAGACGTTCACTGTCGATATCGTATCACAGACACAGTCCCTTTGACTGTTCAGAGACGTCACTAAACCCACCCAAAAATGTAAACAGCTATGCATGGGCGGCGCCTGTTAGACAAAGCGGGTCGGACAGCCAATCAGTTCGTCATTCCACCTCCGGAAGGCGATACACGGCTCGTGTTCTATGTGGTTCAACCATGCCTAGACGGTAAACATCGCGGTTCGGTCGCGTCCGCATTGTCCCTTTGTGCTGGGAAGGGCTCTCAACAAGGGAAGTGTCGAGGCGTCTCGGTGTGAACCAAAGCGACGTTGTTCGGACATGGAGGAGATACAGAGAGACAGGAACTGTCTATGACGTGCCTCGCTCAGGCCGCAGTGGGTGACCGCTGCCTACGGATTATGCGTCGGAATAACTCTGACAGCAACGCCACCATGTTGAATAATGCTTTTCGTGCAGCCACAGGACGTCGTGTTACGACTCAAACTGCGCGCAATAGGCTGCACGATGCGCAACTTTACTCCCGACGTCCTTGCCGAGGTCTACCTTGTCAACCACGAGACCGTGCAGCGTGGAACATATGGGCCCGACAACATGTCGAATGGGCCACTCACGATTGGCATCACGTTCTCTTCACCGATGAGTGTCGCATATGCCTTCAATCAGACTGCCGCCTGAGACGTGTTTGGAGGCAAACCGGTCAGTCTGAACGACGTATGCCGCTGGTGATAACGGAAGGCGCCGTAACTGCTGTAACATACGTGAATGCCATTCTCCGACCGATAGTGCAACCATATCGGTAGCATATTGGCGAGGCATTCGTCTTGATGGACGACAATTCGCGCCCCCATCGTGCAGATATTGTGAATGTCATCCATCATGATTACGACATCGCTCGACTAGTGGCGAGCACATTCTCCAGACATGAGCCCTACCAAACATGCCTGGGACAGATTTAAAAGGGCTGTTTATGGACGACGTGACCCCCCAACCACTCTGACAGATCTACGCCGAATCGCCATAGAGGAGTGGGACAATCTGCACCAACAGTGCGTTGATGAACTTGTGGATAGTATGCCACGACGAATACAGGCATGCATCAATGCAAGGGGACGTGCTACTGGGTATTGGAGGTATTACAATCTGGACCACCACCTCTGAAGGTCTCGCTGTGTGGTGGTACATCATGCAATGTGTGGCTTTCATGAGCAATAAAAAGGGCGGAAATGATGTTCATGTTGCTGTCTACTCCATTTTCTGTACAGGTTCCGGAACTCACGGAACCCAGGTGAGGCAAGACTACTTTTGGTGTGTGTGTGTGTGTGTGTGTGTGTGTGTGTGTTCACTTCAAATAACTGACATTAGCAGTTGAAAAATGATTATTTCGTGAGATTAACGATTCTTCCCTTTGACTTTTATTGAAGTTAGAATTTTGCCTCGTGTAGGTTTTTCAGAGGCATTTATTATACAGAGAAACTTACGACCAAAAAGTCTGTGGCAAAAAAGTCAGTAGAATGGGAAAGCAGTCGAAGTAGCAAATTTTTACATTTTATTTACTAGATGACTAATTACGGACCGAGATCCATTTTCAAATCATAGCATTTACGAACATGTCAAAAATGCTCGTAGTACATTTTTGAAACGTTCGGAAATCCCATTTCCGATTATGTTACGACGATTTCAAAATTGGTCTCGGCTCGAAACTGGTCATCGAATGAATAAAAAGTAAAAATTTGCAACTTGGGCTGGTTTTTTATGTACTGATGAACAGTACTTGTTGCACTAAGGTACTGCAACATGCTGGAAGTTCGCAAAAGAAAATGTTTGTAAGGTGCAGTAGCTGCTGTTAATTTTTTCCAGAGGAAATGTTTCTCACATGTATAACACTGCAGAATGATTGCAGCGTGCCATACTTCAGACATTTGGTGGGTGATATGATAGATGTAATAGATACCTCTCGACTTTTCACTAGCTTTTTCCACTCAACTGTTTAGTCATTCGACGGCTCTTCACTGATGAGGGATCTGACTTTGAGCCACGAACAGGTTTTAAGCAGTCCTTTCAGGACTGCATGGTTTTCGGAGGTTGGTGGTTAGAGTCGGGAAGCAGAGCCACTTTGCCGGAGGACAGGAGAATCTCGCGTGTGTCTTTTTCAGCAGGAAGGCCGTCCTGGTTTTTAGCCGGGCGAAGTGTCTCATATGTTACCTACAATGCAATAGTGTTGCACAATCGCAGATCCCCGACTAAGTGCATAATGAAACTCATCGTATGTGTCAGTATGGGCACCGACTCTGTTGTGAGTAATTCTGCCCATTGATCACTTTACGATGTCTGCATACAGGGAAAAAAACCAAGTGACGAAAACTGACGTTTGATAGACACACAGCCGTCCATTTATGTAGCCTCACAGTTGCATTTGTGTGCGCTGATGACGTGATGACGTTCAGACGGAGCACATGGTCGTAATAAGGACTGAAAAAGCCACACACTATGGGTTTCTTCCAGTATTTAACGACCGTTAGGTTCTAAATGTTCCTTTCAGCTCTGCAGGAAGTTTCAGTACAGTAATGCAAAGTCTATAGTTACCGCAGATGGATGATGTATTGCTCATAATTACGGACTCGTTATGTATTACCCGAGTTGTTTACGTGTGAGAGCAGCAAGGCTCTTATATTTACTGGAGAAACCAATCAGTTACAGTCTTTTAAAAGGTAGTGTGATTCTTCCTCCTCCCAAACTGAGTCTCATTTATCTACACCATTGAAACGACTGTAAAGTGCATGGCAGTGGGTACATCCATCGTATCACTTACTGGGAGTTTCTCATGGTCCATTCACGTTCAGGGGTGTGTGAAGAATCATTAAAGTGCCTCTGTGTGTGCAGTAATCAGTCTAAACTTGTCTTCGTGATCTGTGCGAGAGCCATACGAATGGAGTTAAGATGTATTCGCAGAGTCAGGATTTGACGTTGGTTCTACAGACTTTCTAAATGTGGTTTTATGGAATATTGTCTCCTCCAAAAATAACCTGCACTCGGTGCAGTACTTAGCTCCTCGAAAAGCATGCAGAATGACAAAATTCTGGGCTGATTTAACAATTGCGGCATTCCAATAAACCTTGAAAACAAAAGTCAGTGAAATCACTCACCCAGACTCAGTATAGAAACATTCCTATAATGCATATAATGTCTCGTAATCTGCACGAAAGACGCCGCGCAGTGTTTGTGTACGAAATAAAATGTTCACATGCGAATGTCTCCTAAAATAAATCACTCTCAAATCTCAAGCTTTCACAAAATATTCAGTACTGTAGTCGCTCTTTGTCAACGACAAGAGAAGCAATAAAACGCGCAAATTTCTTTATTTTGGAATAAATTTGATCAGCGCGATTTAACACAGGCGTTTACTGGAAGATGGCTCCCGAACGACTTCATCGGCTCCTAGATCGGAGGCACAAAGCCATACTGATACGCACGGGATATGCTTAATTCCTATTGGCTAATGTGTTAAACAGCCAATCAGATCATTTCGAGCACTTGTATACTTCAGGTATTTTTAATGTCAGCCAATCAGATTACTGCAGGTAATTTAGACGAGAAATCACGTAATTCCGAAACTAAATAAAATTTAATGAAGACAAAATTAGATTCCATTCCGCATCATAAATTACTTACAAATTTAATACTCGACGCCCCTTCTGGCTGCCTTTCACAAAATCTACCGAAGTCAGACATACGGCAAAAATTCTACTATTGTACAAGAAACTTTCTCACACATACATTTACTTAATTTCCATAAAATTTCAACGTATCTCCTCAGACGCTGCAAAACACTTAAATAACCCAAACACGATGAAATAATTGATTTCCAAAGTACTTTTTATTTAGTCAGAAATCTGTGGTAATGAAACGAAGGAAAATTCCAGACAGTTAGATCTTATGGACCTGTACTTCTGGTTGTAGTTTCAATTGGTGCTATAGATGAATCCATCACAGTCGTCCCTTAGGTAAAAATTTATATCTCCGAAAGTACTGAAGTTATTCACTTGAAATCAGCTGTGCCAGCATGAGAACCAAAATTCTGCTCTCCTTCCAGCTCCGTGGTAAGCTACGCTTTCGATGTAAGATGACAATTCGTAATAATTAGCTACATTGAAAACCCAGAGTGTGGTTGAAAAAGTGTTCATATAGCCGACATGGCCAGTTTCATCTGGTTGTTTCATTCAACTGACAGAGTGAGTAAACAGTTGACCAGCCACTCACGTCTTGCTGCATCAGTGACCTGCCGTCACCCGTGTACTGCTTGCCGTGGAGTGCATCCTTCGTTGGACCAAACAGACGGAAGTCGGAAGGTGCGAGATGCGGGTTGTTCAGCTCTGAGTGATCCACCGGTCACCTTGAATGAGAGCACGTTCCCACATCGCAGGAGTCACAGCCGTCTGCAGCTGGCCGACACGTGGAGGTCGGCCAGATATGCGCAACCTTGCTGCGACGATGGCGCTGCTAGGCCAGGCGTTGATCACCAGTAAGCCCTTCTGACGCTGACAGACACCTCGCACTAAGATTCGCGGTGCTTCTGTTCACTGCCAAATCTCCTCAGACATTCTGCAAGCGGGTATGAACATCTCCGATGCTCTGGTTTTCATCCGAAAGAAACTCGGTGACAGCTCTCTGCTTGGGTCGCACCTCCTTTACGGACGCCATTTTGGAGGCTACATACGGTGCTGTCAGCTGATGGAATTCTATGAAGCTGTAGGGGCTGAAGCGGGAATATTCCACGATGTCTCAAAAATTTCGCATTTTTCCAACAGAAATTGGCCAAGAAAAAAGTGTAGCGTTGCAGATCGAACGCCCCCGTAATTTTATAAGTAGCTCAGTTGGACGATGATTGTGCTTATGTATTTTAGTCTGGGTCCTTGATCTTTATGTGGCTAGATTCTTCACAATGCCTGTCTTCGTCTCAGCATCTGGTAGCAAGAAATGCGTGTGTTTGAGAATAGCTCCTCCTTAGATTTCTCCGTGAGGTCACTGGAAATTTGTTTAATATCGTTCTCGGCCGAAAACACTAACGTCTTACTGCTATCTGAGCTGCACAGTGAAGTCGCTACCACAGCCAGGACAGACACACAGCCAAACCAGTTACAGAAGTACTGGCTTGCGCGTCAACTAGTTCCGAAAATGACGAAGAGATTAAGGAAATGCTTTTTGAGAGAAAAGAAATAGGTCAGATCACTAAGCGAGATGAAAACTTGTGATGGGGCTCTCGAAATCGATAGTCGGAATACGAACTGGAAGAAAAGTTTGGGGAGAAAAGAACTGAAGTAAGGGAATGAAAGGGGAAACAGCCTGGCAGAATTTTGCACAGAGCACAATTTAACCACTAACAGTTTGTTTGAATCATGAAAGACAATTGTGTACATGGTAGGAGTCAGAATGCACCTCACTATTTGATACGTACTACATAGTCCTAATATTTACTATTACTTAACAAATAAAAATGTGCTCGGATGGAACCTTCTTCTCTCATAATGACTCTGGAAGTTGCTAATGTCCATTCCAATCAGCTGGAAATTTATTTCCTGAACCAGAGATTACGAGTTGCAATTTTCATTTTAATCAACGACGTGGAAAGAAGTCCCCCTCTTAAGAAAAATGAAGAAAGACATTGTTATCTAACAATCTATACAGAGTACGATATATTGTCTTAGAAATATTGGATCATGGTTGGCAGTCTATTCAGAAAATACTGTCTGAAAAACTAGTTTCGTCGATTATTGGACTATTTCTGGACCAGTTGCCATCAGATATGTCGAATTACAGTGGAAGGCCCCATCACATCGAAAACGCCTCTGAGGGGTGGAAGAAAGTGATCTATTAATATCAAAAGCTCAGTCAAATGTTTTCTCATTAATAAAAAGCCTTAGAGAGGGCGTCGAGTGCTTTCGCTGATTAATTTCGAATTTTATATGGAAAAAGAATAAAGAAGTCTGCAATTCATACTGATGAGGCGACTGTAAAGATTCCAAATTGATGGCACCGTGAAATCGTTTCTGACTTGTGACCCACACACAGAAATTACACTGTAGAAGGAAACATCACCACCATTGGAAGTTATATAAATATTGAAAAGTAGTTTAATGCTCGTCGTACTCATTGGAAAACTTGTAAACAACTTTAATGATGGACGAAATGAAACCACTTCCTCGCGGTTTTCCTGGGAAACGACACACCGACAGCTAAATACCTGTTGCAGTTTGTGGAACATTCGGTAATGAAGACCGCTAGGGCTACCTTAGTCATGCCTCTCCTAGGGCACCATCACGGCACTCCTATTGAGAGAGACTCTATGAAGAAAAACCTGTGTGGGTGGACAGCAAACAGAAAGCCGGTGCAGAAGACACAAATGACAAGCAGCCACGTCCACTCATTCGCCCTTCGTCTGCAGACCTGCTGCACAGTGTGTGGTCGAACCACTGTCCTCCCGAATGTGAGCCCAGAGTGTCTCACCGCCGCGCCCTGCATATCCAGTCCACTACTTGCATTTCACACACGTTTCTCTGCCGGTTACACGGTGCAGACACGCACGAAGATTGTGTCTCCAAAATATGCTGAAGGTGATCGGGACCATGGCTCTCTGTCTACTAATAATTCAGACGCGATCCCGCTCAGTATCTTGGCAAATTTGTGATTACCTAGAAAACCGTCTGAGTGAAAGGATCTGCGAAAGCTCAGTGTAAACTACAGTCGCATTGAGAGTGTCACAATAAAGTAGAATACTACACCACTGATCTCAGGATACATTAAAGATTTATAAGACAATGACGTCTGTTTCTTAGACGAGGAACAAGTCGATGCTCGAAGACTGTATGGAAACGTAAACGGCTTTACAGCTTTTACCACTTCGTTTATTGACATGCAGCAGCACTTGGATGTAGGAAAATACGGTAACAATACCTGTAAACAACAGTGAAATGTCGTTCATTATGCGATTACAACGCCAGTGTCCAAAGTTTTGAGCCTATAACATTGAGTGCATACTTGGAATGGGGAGGCGAAAAAAACCGCAAAGCGATATAAAACGGAAGCAAATGTACAACTAACTAATGAGGGATGGGAAAGGAAGACTTGGGTTGGTCGGGTGGCTTCCAGAAGCCTGCAGTGCACGTGTTGGCCTGCGACCCTGCGTTGACCTCCGGCGCTACGCTCTGTACAGCACTGCCTCGGCGTCTCCATCTACGTCGAGCTGGCGTGACAGAAGCCTTGGGACGAATTCTTAGGCGCTCTCCTGGCACTGTAATGGCCCGGCAGACGTCTTACGCTGGTGGAATGGAGGTGCTAATTCGGGATGATTCGAAAAAAGTGGATGCCGTTCTCGCGAAACCCACTTGTCTGAATTTACGAAACCAGTTTACACTGTAGGGTGTGGAACTATTTCACTGACTCCGTCGTTTGCCCCCTCATACGACCAGGAGAGTCGAGAGTGATGTCGGAGCTGTGATAGAGCTTACTTTGGTTTAGCCATGATGTATCTGTCATCTAATAAGTATCCGAACGTTCTGTGGGGCAAAGATGCTATACAAACACGTCCACGCCAAAAGGAGATACAAATATACACTCCTGGAAATGGAAAAAAGAACACATTGACACCGGTGTGTCAGACCCACCATACTTGCTCCGGACACTGCGAGAGGGCTGTACAAGCAATGATCACACGCACGGCACAGCGGACACACCAGGAACCGCGGTGTTGGCCGTCGAATGGCGCTAGCTGCGCAGCATTTGCGCACCGCCGCCGTCAGTGTCAGCCAGTTTGCCGTGGCGTACGCAGCTCCATCGCAGTCTTTAACACTGGTAGCATGCCGCGACAGCGTGGACGTGAACCGTATGTGCAGTTGACGGACTTTGAGAGAGGGCGTATAGTGGGCATGCGCGAGGCCGGGTGGACGTACCGCCGAATTGCTCAACACGTGAGGCGTGAGGTCTCCACAGTACATCGATGTTGTCGCCAGTGGTCGGCGGAAGGTGCACGTGCCCGTCGACCTGGGACCGGACCGCAGCGACGCACGGATGCACGCCGAGACCGTAGGATCCTACGCAGTGCCGTAGGGGACCGCACCGCCACTTCCCAGCAAATTAGGGACACTGTTGCTCCTGGGGTATCGGCGAGGACCATTCGCAACCGTCTCCATGAAGCTGGGCTACGGTCCCGCACACCGTTAGGCCGTCTTCCGCTCACGCCCCAACATCGTGCAGCCCGCCTCCAGTGGTGTCGCGACAGGCGTGAATGGAGGAACGAATGGAGAGTGTCAGCGATGAGAGTCGCTTCTGCCTTGGTGCCAATGATGGTCGTATGCGTGTTTGGCGCCGTGCAGGTGAGCGGCACAATCAGGACTGCATACGACCGAGGCTCACAGGGCCAACACCCGGCATCATGGTGTGGGGAGCGATCTCCTACACTGGCCGTACACCACTGGTGATCGTCGAGGGGACACTGAATAGTGCACGGTACATCCAAACCGTCATCGAACCCATCGTTCTACCATTCCTAGACCGGCAAGGGAACTTGCTGTTCCAACAGGACAATGCACGTCCGCATGTATCCCGTGCCACGCAACGTGCTCTAGAAGGTGTAAGTCAACTACTCTGGCCAGCAAGATCTCCGGATCTGTCCCCCATTGAGCATGTTTGGAACTGGATGAAGCGTCGTCTCACGCGGTCTGCACGTCCTGCACGAACGCTGGTCCAACTGAGGCGCCAGGTGGAAATGGCATGGCAAGCCGTTCCACAGGACTACATCCAGCATCTCTACGATCGTCTCCATGGGAGAATAGCAGCCTGCATTGCTGCGAAAGGTGGATATACACTGTACTAGTGCCGACATTGTACATGCTCTGTTGCCTGTGTCTATGTGCCTGTGGTTCTGTCAGTGTGATCATGTGATGTATCTGACCCCAGGAATGTGTCAATAAAGTTTCCCCTTCCTGGGACAATGAATTCACGGTGTTCTTATTTCAATTTCCAAGAGTGTATATTTGTGCGAAAGTTCCACAACACACGTTCTGGAAATGGAGGCAACGAGTTTAATTCCTAAACTGCTCAACCTGGAAATACCTGGGTACACCATAGCTTGCAACATTCGGACAAAATGGCGACATGATTTATGATTGTATTATGCAGCATTGTTTACCACGGAGGTGGGCGCTGAATCTTTTTCTTAAGAAAGAAGACACAGATATCAGTCTGTTAAAAGGAGAGTTAAACGTACGAATGAATTTAGACCCTTACAGTGGTTCAGAACGGTTCAAATGGCTCTGAGCACTATGGGACTTAACATCGGAGGTCATCAGTCCAATAGAACCTAGAAATACTTAAACCTAACAAACCTAAGGACGTCACACACGTCCATACCCGAGGCAGGATTCGAACCTGCGACCGTAGCAGGCGTGCGGTTCCTAATTGAAGCGTCTAGAACCGCTCGGTCAAGGCGGCCAGTAAAGTTTAATCGTGCCTACCCTGAGACATTCACCGAGGAAACTGATTTCTGCATTACATGTACATTGCTTCTGATGAGGTGTCACGGATCTGTGGAATTTGAGATAAGGAGGAAGAAAATATTTCTCAGAGGTGCCACGAGCTTGGATTTAAATATAAGTCCTGTAACTTTAGGGCTGAAAGACGTTTGTTGCTTTGCCAATTTTTTTGCTATGACATAAATAAACCATCTTTTGACTGAGAACGATAACATTTTTAGAAGGTGAAAGCAGTTTATCGTAGCACCGCGCTGGTAGTTACAAACCTTAGGTGATCACGAAGCAGTACGGACCCTTGTCATTTTAAGGAAACTGGTGACGTTGCAATTGGTTTAGGGTGTACAACACTTTAACAGCTGTTGTTTCATACAGGTCTGCATGCGCCTCGTACAAGTGTTGAGGGTGCAGTGTGAGGGCTGCTCAGTGGCACTGTGTTTCAGGACCACCCACCATGTCGGCAGTTGCGGAGGTTCAGAACACCACAACCGAGGCCCTGGCCGCCCTGCTAGACGGGGGTGACGGCGCCCTGGTGACGCTGGTGGCGGGCGAGACGAGGGTGGCGGCTCACAGGGCCGTGTTGGCAGCCGCGAGCCCCGTGTTTCAAGCGATGTTCGCGCACGGCATGCTGGAGGCCAGCTGCGGCCAGGTGAGCATCGACGACGTGGAGGGCCCGGTGCTGAGGCTCCTGGTGGCCTACACGTATACCCTGCAGGCCCCCCAGCTGCCCGACACGGCCGCCCAGCTGCTCTCGGCGGCCGACAAGTACGGCTTGTCGGGCCTGAAGGCTGCCTGCGAGCGGCAGCTGATCTCGCAGTTGGCCGTCGAGACCGCAGCGGCGACGGCCGTCAGGGCAGTGAGGCACTCGTGCCCGGACGCCACCAGGGCTGCCGTCGCCTTCATAAAGGACCACCCGCAGGTGATGGCCACGCGGGGCTGGGCGGACGCTGTGCTCGAGTGTCCACAAGAAGTCAACGAAGTCATCCGTCTAGTCAGTGAGCCACCAGCAGAAGCCAGGTAAGCACGATTCCCTTTTTGGCAGTGTTAGTGTGAATTAGACATCGTCCTTGATTTGTTCGTCATGGGTTTCTTTGCTGCCCATGTTGCGTAACACCTTAACTTGATCTAATTACTGATCGTCAGTCACGATGCTAAGTATCTCGCTGTTTTCACTTCTACTGCTTCTATCAATTTCGCCTTTCTCAGATTTACTCTGATTCCCTATTCTGTACTCATTAGACTGTTCATTCCATTCAGCAAACCCTGTAATTCTTCTTCACAGTCACTGAGGGAATCAGTCATCAACAAATCTTATATCATTTCACCCTGAATTTTAATTCCACTTTTCAATCTTTCCTTTATTTCCGTCATCGCTTCTTCGGTATATAGATTGAACAGTAGAGGCGAAAGATTACATCCCTGTCTGACACCCTTTTTAACCCGAATACTTCACTCTTGGTCTTCCACTGTTATTTTACCTTCTTGTCTCTTGTACATATTGCAAATTACTCTTCTCCTCTGCCTTACCCGTATTTTTCTCAGAATTTCAAACATCTTGCAACATTTGATATTGCCGAAGGCTTTCGCCAGGACCACAAATCATATAAACGTTACCGAACGTCAATTTTCTTTTCTGTTCTCCTGTGTATTATCCTTCTTAGCAACTGGGATGCTTGAGCTGTTAAGCTGATTGTGCGATAATTCTCACACTTCTCTGCTCTTGCAGTCTTCCAAATCGTGCAGATTATATTTCTCTCAAAGTCAGATTGTATATTGCCAGACTCATACATTCTACACAACAGTGAGAATAGACCTTTTGCCACCTCCTCCAATGATTTTAGAACTTCTGATTGAATGTTGTCTATACCTTTTGCCTTCTTTGATCTTAAATTTTCCAAAGCGCTTTTAAAATCTGATTCTAATCACCAATATTTTCCATACCGACTCCTGCTTGTTCTTCTGTCACGCCATCAGACAAGTTGTTCCAATCAGAGAGGCCTTTAGTGTACTCTTTCCAACTATCCAATCTCGCCTCTGTATTTAACACTGGAATTCCCATTGTGCTCTTAATGTTACCACGCTTGCCTCTAATTCCGTGGAAGATTGCTTTGACTTTTCTATATGCTGCGTCAGTCGTCCCAAGAATTATTTCTTCTTTGATTTCTTCACATTTTTCGTGCAGCCGTTTCACCTTAGCTTCTCTGCACTTCCTATTCATTTCATCCTTAAGTGACATATTTCTCAATTACTGAATTTTCCTGAATGTTTTTGAACTTCTGTCTTTGATTGATGAACTGAAGGATTTCTTATGTTTTCCATGGTTTCTTCGCAGTTAGCTTCTTTGTACCTACGTTTTTCTTTCCAACTTCTCTTACTGTCGTTTTTAAAGATCTCCATTCCTCTTAAACTGAACAACCTATTGAGCTGTTTATTATCGCAGTATCTGTAGTCTCGGAGGACATAAATCTCATCTCTTCTTTCCTTAGTACTACTGTATTCCACTGCTTCGTACATCGATTGCTCCTGACGAGTCTCGTAAAATTCAGCCTACTCTTAATCACTGCTAAATTGTTAAGAGTCTATATGTAGTCCTGGGTATGCTTTACAGTCCAGTATCTGATTTCAAAATCTGACTTTAAACCTCCCATGTTTCGGTCCTTTCCCAGGTATACCCCCTTGTCTCAAGATTCTTGAATAGACTATACCAGCTATTACTAGGATAAATTTACTATAGAACAACTAGCCTTCCTTCTCTCCTATTCCCATTATCAAGTACATTTTCTCGTGTAACTCTTTCTTCTACTCCTTCCCCTACGGTTGCGTTTCAATCCCTCCATGACTATTACATATGTACCGAATTACTTGTTCAATATCCTCATACTTTCTCTCTCTTCACCAACTTGCGACGTCATCATGTATACCTGAACTATGGATGTTGTTGGTTTGCTTTCGATTCTCACGAGAACATCTATACTCATCCGTTCACAGTATCTCACTTTCTGCCCTGCCTTTCTATTGATACTGAATCCTACTCCTGTTATCTGCTGCTGTTGCTACAACCCTATTCTTTTCTTTCCTTTCCGCATCACTGACACCCACTACAGCTAGATACGTCCTCAGCATTTCCCTTTTCTTATGGCTCTGAGCACTTTGCGACTTAACTTCTGAGGTCATCAGTCGCCTAGAACTTAGAACTAATTAAACCTAACTAACCTAAGGACATCACACACATCCATGCCCGAGGCAGGATTCGAACCTGCGACCGCAGCGGCCACGCGGTTCCAGACTGAAGCGCCTTTAACCGCACGGCCAACCCGGCCGGCCCCTTTTCTAATTTTCTAGCTTCCCAACCACATACAAATTCCTTACTTTCCACATGACGACTCGTAGAACGTTATCCTTTTGTTGATTACTCAACTTTTTTCTCATGGTCACCTCCCTCTTGGGCCACCTCGCCTGGAGGTTTGAATGGGGGACTAGTCTTTTGCTAATGGAGAGACCGTTATGGCTCTTATTGAATCACATGCCACATGTCATGTTGATGCACGTTATGTATCTTTAAGCAGTGGTTTACATTGTCTTCTGTATCCTCACGTTGTTGATCATTGCCAATTTTTCCTCATTTAGGACCAGTTTCCGACCTCAAGAGAAAGAGAGTGCCCTGAAACTCTGTCGGCCCCTCCGCCCTCTTTGGAAAGGCTGTTGGCTGAAAGAGGGTGACACCTGATGCTGGAAGTCTTCAGACACCAATGCTGCTGATTCTTATTCAAAATTCAAGTGATGGTGAGGTTCCAACCCGGGACTGAGGACTTTCCCGATTACTAAAAAAAGACGCTACCCCTAGGTGACTGGCCCCAAAGAGCAGGGTGTGACTCCCTGAGATATCCAGTAAAGCAGGAGCTATGAGCACTGGAGCTAGTCGCACACACCGGGGGGAAACAAGAAGAGAATAATCGAGCCAGCACAGTAACATTGTCACACTCAAGGCTGTGCCTTACAATCACACTTCTTTCTCGTCTGTTCAACTATCGCCCTGAATATTTTCCGTGCATTCCCTTTCACTAAACACAGGCAATCTCTGCCCCCCCCCCCTGTCTTGTTTGAAGTTCTCCTTGCGTTATCAGAGGTCGTACAGGGAATCCTATCAGGTTTCCTGCTACTGGGATACAGCAGATTATATTTGCTGTCCACCTACAGGTGTATGACATACCTCCCACAACGTCAGTATTGATGTGACATTTTCATCCAGCTATCATTTGTTGCCTCTGTCTCTTAGATACATTTACTCCATACAAGTCTATTTCGTTTCCTTTTCAACTTTTTTAAAATCCATATTCAATAGACTACAGGTTACTTCACAAGTTGGAACCAGTGTCCATCAGATAAAATTGCATACACGGCCTAACCCATTTTCTTCTTTTAATAGTGGTCTGTACTGCAAACTGCTCAACAAGAAAATTGTTTAAGAAACACATCACCACTGCTGTCTTTTCAAGGAATCGAATTATGAAGACGTTAGATACATATAGTCCTATATGCTTTACTGAAATGCTAATTTTGAATATACTCTCGATAAATTTTATAGCATAGCTCTTGTAATTCTTGTCCATCTTCTTCATTCCCTCAGGCTCCATATCAAACAACCCCTGCATATCCATGACCACGTAGTTTCAACAGTAAGTTGCTGCCCCAACTTATCAGTTTGTTTCCCTATCACTGGCTCTCTCTCTCTCTCTCTCTCTCTCTCTCTCTCTCTCTCTCCCTCCAGTGATATAAATCAGCATACTTATATCAGTTTTCAGATTACCTCACAATCAAAAGTAGCAGCCAGTTGACTTTAACAGCTTCTAAATTCTGTCTGATAGTTGTTTTGTCAGGGCAGCAAAATTGTTTGCCCTTATGTTTGGGATTTGGTTTGTGCTTCATTTTGAACAATTTGTTGTTTTGCATCTTAAGCTACGCCAGTGGGGAATATAGCAGAAGTAGTGCAGAAAAAGACCAGTTAATTGGTGGCACAGTCACATTAAGTGACGGGCTGGTGTTGTTGGCACGGAGTGTTCTGTTGCCCTGGTGGACAGTCCCTCAGCTGTACCGCCTGCAGTGAGCCCCTGTGTGAACACGCCCATCCACACAGTGTTTCTCTGTGCAGCTCGCCAACCGCCACAGGGGGCGGGTCCACCCCCAACTCTGACCGTCAACCCCGCAGCGGCCACAGCCGGACTCCTGCTGCAGCTGCGCCTCCCACGTCTGCCCGACACACCCCTCCACCTGATGACGCAGCCGTCTCTCGCTTCCGGTGAGTTGTGTTGCCACACGTGCCCAAGTCTTACCCTCACAGTACTGCTTATTTTGGCATTAACCAGACGATATAGTAAATAAAATAAAATACAGATTCCTTCAGTTTTTGGATAGAGGTTACAGTTGCCATTAAACATTACTCCTTTCTCACTTTTTTGGCTATGATATTTTGAAGATTGAGCACATATGCAGAAGATTCCTCGTTCTCTGTATTTGCTGTGAGAATGAGGTTCAGTTCAGAGTCACTCAACTGTAGTTACGTAGGAAGTGTTGCTTACAAATCATACCCATTTCCAAAGATTCTTTATATATTGATGTGTTGAATCTAGATTTTGTTTTTAGTGATGATTGTGTGTCTTACAAATTGGTTCTGAATTAAATGGGTGTGGAAACGGGATTTTTTCACACAATTCCACTCAACAAAACTTATGTGAATGGTTGTAGATATAAGTTATTGAAGACACTGAGGAAGAAATGGCGAAAATAAGGTAAACAGAAATAGAAGTAATAATGACAAAAAGTTAATATTTAGTACTGGAATGAGGATACAGATTGTTTTGGGTATGTCTTAAAATGTAATTCGAATATTCCTTAAATGGTTCCCTGGTCAGTTACATCTGTAGTGACTATTGGAAATCTGTGCCGCACAGGAACAGGAACCCAGATTTGCTGTTAATTGCAGGAAGTCTCCTTGACCAGTAGGCTGCCTGAGCACACCTCATCGACACTTGCACTAGAATTTATCCCGGGGGACTTGTGGGAAGAGTAGCGAGAGGGAAGTCGAATTGGTGGGTGTGTTATCCTACTTCAAAGGATGTATATGAGGACCTCTGGTGGTGGGTGTTGGCAAACCATGGGTAAAAAACATCATCCACAATGGTAATTCCATATACGCCAGCAAACGCACTCAGCTGGTCTAATGGTTGAGGTATCTGCTCTCGAGAAGTGAGAAATGCAGTGGGTGTCGCTGAGTGGAGATGCATACAGCACTGTATGGCTCGTCACTCGTAAACAAACTCCTGCAACTGACGGATGATGGAGGTCACCAGGTGTGATGAGTAGTACATTCTGCCTTGCTCGTCCAGTTACGTTTAAGTGCGCACCAGTAATGTGGTGTGTTATCGTTAAGTCACTCTTCTGATGCTTTAAAAGTTCCTGTGTAGCTGCCTTAGATATTTTGGATCCATTAGGTAGCGTAATGCCTGCACCCAAGAAACGGTTCTGTAATAACTTTAACAGGTGTGGTACATCGAAGAAGACCCATACATTCGTGGTGTCGTCTGCTTGATTTACGAAATAAGTTCTCTCTGTATCTACAGACAGTTCCTTCCTAACTTTTATATTTTTTCCGCCCATATCACTCGTCACAGCAACAACACAGGTTCCAGATTCCTCAACTGCATTAATGATGCTCTGAAGCAAATTACCGGTAATCACAGTGCCAAAATCATAGTAAACTGGTTGCTTCCACTGCTTACACAACCCACGTATCGTGCAAACTTGTACATTGGAATGTGGTCCGACTACTACGTCTTCAGACGAATCGTAACATATGCGGCCATCAACATTGATTTCGTCAAATGTCACAACAGCTTGTCTCTCTCTAGAGTAGTAAAAGTGTATGACTTGGCTTTCAATAAATGCAGGATATCTTCAACAATACCCAGTCTGTGTTTAAATTCCTTCGTGCATTTCTGAAGGAAAGGAATTTTTCGCTTTCGCAAATAAGTGTATACTTTAGGTGACAGAGCATGGTGACAGAGTTAATGCATGGGTTATGTCCTCTGAATTCCACTTTACCTTTTCATTTTCGTTTAATAGACATCTTATTTGCGCCGGTGTAAAACAATTTGACAATACACTATTTACACTTTTGTGCAATTTGACTTTTTCTTTCGCGTCAGATGACTTTTCTGCCCGCTTCAGCGAAAGAACAGGTCGGAGATCGCTCGTTTCACTTTGTAAGGCTGCATCACATTTTCTTAGTGCCGCTTCTTTCTGTGCATTCAGTTTTTTAAAAGTTCAGTCTCAGCCCTCAGTTCCTTAATTTCCAAATCCTTATTCACTACTTCAGTGGGTGCATGAACGCAATCTGTACATGTGGTTCGGTCAACTTTTTTTTTTTTTTTTTCGGTGACACAGTTTCTAAAGCCGTCAAAGCTCGCTTTTGCAAACTTCTTGCTCCACAGCGTTGTGCATGACTTCCGGATTCCTAAGGAATGAATTTAATTTTAATCTTATTATTCCTAAAATTATTTACGGAGTAGGCCTACTATGCCTAAAATTTTTTACTAAGTACTATGCAACTGCATTAATTTCTCACTAAAAATCAGATAGATTGACAAAAGCGATTAAATATCAGTGCCATAAATGGCTACAATAGCTCACTTTGATAAAATGTAAAAATAAAAACGTAATAGCAAAAACAGGTATACGAACCCATAACCTCCAACATGGGAGTCGGAACCATACCACTATGCTACGAAGTCAACTGATCAGCATCAGCTATCCTTACAGAAGTAAATCTAAACAAATTACGGGAAATATGCTGATTTTGTCATTTGAAGTATATACTAGCTTGAAAATAGTTAACATATCGAGAGTACGAAAAAAATGGCTATTTCTAAGACAAATGTAGCTACTACATCCAGGAGAAAAAGCAAATACACTTGAGCAACCTTATTTATTGCCTGTACAATATAGCGAGTCATTTACTCCCGTAAAGCAATTTAGTAATGTGTCAAAAAGCATTGCATTTATGAATTCGTTTGTATTACGGTAATTTTTCAGTTTCAATTATTGAAAGTGTTATGTATGTGCAGACGTCTTACCCTTTCGTTTGCATCACCGCTTTCCACAATTTCTTGTCCACGCCAGTTCGGAATATTTATGCAGGGGATTGCTGCTGGTAATAACTTCTTCCTTGAATGTAACCCTAGAAGCTCATTTCTCAGATCCCGTTCATAATCTTCTGGCAGGTAATCAGCTGGCCACACACGCGCAGTTTTCACATTCACTTTGTCCTTGCATTTGCATCGAACTATCCATTCACATCGCAAGTGCTCATCCTTGGGAAAAACGTGATACGTAACGTCCGTCGTAGTTTGAGCACTATTGATGCAATGTGGCCACGGCGCAGCTACAGCGAGCCTTGCTCGTGGCTCTCTCAAAACTGAATGCTCGCCACTGCAGCCTCCTCTCCGTGACGTCAAGGCGCGCGAGGGCGTCTGCGAGTTTTTTTTTTTACTCGCTTGGGGCCGGAATGGCCGGCCTGCTTTTTCTATACACCTCAGTTCCGAAATGCCGTGACGGTGCTTCCGCGGCGCGCGCCTTAAATCGGTGGCGATGCACTGTGCAGGCCCATCCGGGCAGCGTTCATTTTTAGGTAAATGAGTTGGCACCACTGCGAGACAGCAGTCGATAGACCTCACCCGAAACACAACATTGTGGAGTAAATTACATCAACACAGGATCAGAAATCAAAAGCCAGGGTTGCTACATCTATTACAAATATATGTCAGAACCGAATGGCTGTTCCCCTGTATGCATTTTCATCTACAATTCCCTCCTAAATGGATGGATATATTCCGAAGTGATTATAAATGAAATGTGGTGTAGTTATAATGGAGAACAGAAGACTTGCTTTTCCATTGTGTTTCGTCTAAAAGGTACAAGTTCCCCTTGATTGGTTGGATTGAAACGCAACCACTCTTGTGATACGGGAAACTCGTCATTTCACGTGTTTTATTACTCAGATTCCTACTTCCTTTTGTCATTGTGTGTACAACGTTAAGCGTATGTTATTTAGTGTGTTGTCAGGTGTTAGAAAGATTACTGGTATTTTAAGAGTATCAGCGATTATTTGTTTACTGTAAAAACGGATTAGCGCATTTGTATTAAAATTTGCCATGAGAACGGATTAAATTGCATCGTGGTTTTAGAAATATTATATACTGCTTTTGGTGAGTATACTACGAGTGAAATAGATGTTTACGGCCGGTATAAACATTTCGAAGAAGATGAGGACGACGAGAAGGTCATAATAGAAGACGAACTGAGTCAAACCAAACGATGCGAAACAAACACTCGATCGTCTCGGTGACAGATGGCCAAGACCACTGAAATGTGAATGTTACGTTTCTGACAGTAATCTTCCGTTTTGACAGTACAGTGCACCACGACTCCTTGTGCCAAGATGAAACGGCCAGTAGGCAGTACTTCTCACCAGCTCAAGCCCGATGGCCTGAAGCAACCCGGAAAGAATTCCGGCTTTGTGGCGGAACAGTTCATTGCTTCTGCACTGCGATAACGCACCTGCTCACAGTTCGTTGCGTGCTTGTGCATGTTTGCCCAGAAACAATACTGTAGTGATGTCCTTGGCCCCACGTTCGCTCCATGTGTGACATTTTGTTCTCAAAAATAAAGAGAAACCTTAAAGAGCTGTTTTTTACATACGAGATGAGATTAAAACTGCACCTCTGAGAGAACTAAATGCTACCATAAGGATTGTTCCAGAATAGTTTTAAGCATTGGAAGAAGCACAGGAATAAACCTATTATATGTAATGCGAAATATTTTGATGAAGACGATACTGATGTAGACTAATAAATAAACCAAGTATTGGTTTCATCATTCACCGCTGTTGCTTCCACTATCATATTGTCCATTTTGGTGCCAATGTCACGACCCTGTCATAGTCTTCTAACAGGAATGTCGTTGGTTCACCACCCAAGTTTCGTCGACATAAAAGAATTGTGTTAATTTCCTGACTTGTATCAAGTATTTGCATCGCCAGTCAGTAATGACTTCCCTCTAGAGGGATGTTTCCTTTACTTAGAGGTCTGTTCCAGGTAACTCGCATTTCATGCAGTGTCTTATGCTAAACAGCTTTCTTCGAAGGAAAATAATTTTTTTTTTATGGCAACAACTAATTTGTGTAATGTCAGCACTATTTTTTAGCCATACAAAAGTCCCTATGGTTAATCAAATTACCGATTTTGAGGAGCTGCCTGCAATGATGGATTTATTCCCCAAATTTCGTAGTGCACTTTCTTGGCGGTTCTGGCAAAGGGCGTGGTTTGTTTTCGGTCGCCTTTCTGATGCCTCCAATAGCGGCAAGGCTGACTTTTGTGTAAACTACAATCCTTTTATTGTGACAGGCAACATTAGCCCCCAGTTCTCTCTGTGCTGACTCTTGCTTCGATTAGCCTTTAACTTGCATCAGCTGTGGGGAGAGGTTCTTGTGACATCGGTTCAAGTTCAGCAATGCCAGATCTGTACATGTTTTGATATTTGTAAGTGAACATGCGATAATGAATCAACACTGTCTGTTTCTATTTCTTACACGCACCTGATTTCTTTCTGGCATGATCTAATTTATGCATAGCATTAGATGCAGGGAATATAGTACATTTTTGAGACTGATCTAAAGTTACGGTTTAAGTGTTCCTACTACTACTGAAACAGAAATTTTACTCGAGAGCAACATAGTTGGTGTACGTTTACAGTTCCAAAGACCTTCTTAACTATAAATGTAAAGTGTTACGCTGCCTGTAGCGGTGTGTAACTTAGTTTGTGTCCAGAATTTTCAAAAATTGCAAAAGTTACACAAAGTTAACATGACTGAGTATAGTAGTTGTGCAGGATACCGTCTGCCACAGACCATATGGTGGCTTGCAAAGTGTGTAAGTAGATCGAGATGAATGTTCAAGTGGATGTATCTCTTGTTGCATGCAAGATTATATGAGCACATGTGACGATTATTATGCAGCGGGTAGTGTGTGTGTGTGTGTGTGTGTGTGTGTGTGTGTGTGTCAGGGAGAATCGACCTGGTGCCCTTGTTGTATTTCAGATATGTCGACCAACTTATTGTGTACGAAGCAGTGACTTTTATATTTTTTGTCGGCATGTCAGAAAATTTCCGTGTTACTGGTCTGAATCACTTAGCTGTCTGGTGAGGAAGTAGTATTTCAGTGCTTACAGATATGTTTAGTTTCTAGTGTTTTCTTCCTAAGTGACAGAAGGAATTGGTACCCAGAGAAGGTAGTTTAAGGGGTGTGTTTGAATGTAGATGAAGGATTGGGTAGCAACTGCATGCCGAGGTGAAAGGAGGTGGATCTGTGGAGTGAATTATGAGGAAATGTGCCAAATGAATTTGTTAGGAGATGGAGTGCACCTATTTTTAATGGCAGATGGCTGAAGTTTTTGATTATGGGCTAGTGCTGTGGATCTGTCTGTAATACGCTGGTTAACCCGTATCGCAGAAGCGAGATTTCTAGACTTTTGACTTGTTGCTCGGAAGAAGTGTATTCCGAATTGTTGGCAGTTTTGTGACTGTGACAGTTTCTTTCATTTGGTGTGTGTGTCTCGATAGTAGAGAGTAAGTGTGTCGATGTTTTGTGCAGGAGCCTTTCTGGGGCACAGCGAGGCAGGTGGCTGATACAGGCGGCTAAGGTGGGGACGGTGGAGGAGGTGCGGCTGTTGCTGGCGGCTGGGGCGGACGCGGGGGCGAGGGACGGGGGCGGGTGCACCACCCAGCACTGGGCTGCAGAGAGAGGCCACGCGGCTGTGGTGCGGCTGCTGCTCTCTGCGGCGTCCGACCCCAACGCCAGGTCTCAGAAGGGGTGGACGCCGCTGCACTTCGCGGCATACTGTGGCCGCGCAGAAGCGGCGGCTGCGTTGCTGGAGGCCGGAGCCGACAGGGGGGTGTGGACTAATGACGGGAGGACCCCCCTGGACTACGCCGTACTGTGCAACCATCGTCAGCTCGTCCAGATGCTAACAGAGCCTTAATACGTGCCAGTAGGGGAAATGACATCATGTACTTCATTGTACACGATATTAAAATAAAAAAAATTGAAAAAATGAACACTTTCTCTATTCATTTCTACCTTTTGCAGTCCACACAATTCCTCCAGTAACACAACAACTATTGCAACAACAGGAGATACCTGTAAACCAGCGTGACAAACCTTCCTTTTGAGAATTCACTCTGTAAAACATTTCAGAAGCAATGTCTGCAAAAGCTCAGCAACAATTGACAAATACTCATTCATAAACTCCACTTCTCTCTCCCTCTCTGTCTTGTGTTTCTCGTCCCACATACAATATTCAAACAGCTTACAAGAATACAGCTGACGTCTTTCACAACCGCCTGTATTTCGAAACACGAACGCCCAATCTCTTCCAAGACACAAATGCGAGAATACCGGTTGCTGTGTGACACGTCGCCCAGCCGCAATAACGTCACTTCTTCCCACCAGTCCGCTACATTACCTACTTTACTGCGAACTGTTTGCTAGCAGTGTCTACGGTGCTGCATCACATCACTGCGAACTGCACCATACTCAGATTACTGCCACATAAGCTGTTCAGTTAGAATGTATCTTAACTTCAGATTTCACACTGAATTCACTTCTGTGCGTGCACTGCACAAGTACTTTTCGTGTTTAACTGCAATGTCACATTTGTAGCAGTGCTCACACCACATCACGCTCACACCATCTGCAGCAGTCTTCCGAGCTCACCTTCAAATAAAGAGAATTGAAGAACCATCTAAAACATTCCTCTCCCACACACCTCGCTTGCTGCTCTTACAGAACAAACTACCATCTCTCATGGAATTATACTCAATCACGTGGGACATGCAGCCATCACTGGAATTATGCGGCAGTTTCCCAAATTACACTGTCGCATCTCTGTAGGCGTTTTGGAAGCAGACCACATTAGGAACATTCATTCCCCTTTCTGCTGTGATACAATTAGACTTGGCATACCCGTGCGTGCATGTGTGACCAAAGTGGCAGACTGCATTCTGAACAAGACCTTCTGTGGCCCTCATGTGGCGGCGTTACACACGGAAGCGCCTTAACATTCTCTGTGAGGAAGTAGCGACGCCAGGAGACAGTATTGACTTGCTGAGTGACCTCCACAGCATTGATGAATGCTTCAGGCTCTGCCAGTTGATCCTCAACATAAATAAATGTAACATACTGTGCAGAAACCGGAAAAGAAATCCACTACTGTAAAATTACACTGCTGATCACAAATTGCTGGAAACAGTAAGTCACCTACCGTAAAATATCTAGCAGTAACTATCCAGAGCCATCCTGCGTGCAATGACCAAAAGATACCAATTGGTAAGAAACTGCAATAGATCTTTTCTCAGCGATTCCACAATCATATGTTTTGGGCTCCTAAATCCAAATTTCGTGCTTCCTGCCCTGTAGTATGTTGGCTTCACAACGAAAGCCTCAAAATTTTCCGACTTTTCTCAGATTTTCATTTATTTCACAAAGACTACGTGTTTCTCAAAGTTGAAAACCCAACACAAAATTAAATTGGACAAACTCTTCTACAACATGCAGCAATCAGCAGTGATTTTCTGACGGCGAGTGGTGACCGCACTAGAGCGTCCTAAAAAAAACGGTGACTCCCCAAAATTCGGATCGCGCCTAACGCCATTCACCTGTTGCACTCTGCTATTACGGCACTTTGGAACGGTATGGCACGCGTCAGCAGACGGAAAACAGCCCAGAGCTCCATCTGCGTTCTTCGCATCGTCAAACACAGTAGCACTCACGGCAGACATCCGCTGTCGAAACGGACGTCATATATTTTGAAACGTGTTCGCATTTATTTAAACTAGTGCTTGTAAGTGTGTGGTTGGTATCTGAGAAATGGCTAAAATTTATTTTGATATATAAATACGTAAATCTCAGTCCAGTGCGACAGAAAAGTCTAAATATTGAATTTTGTACCGAAGTATGCGAAGCACATGCTACACGATGCGAAATCCAGGCTAGCCGGTACATCAAACAATTCGCCTGCGAGAGAGGAGGTCGTTTTCTACGTAATTTATACATACCATTTATCTGCAAAACAGATAACTCAATTTAAAATATTGAGTCCTGAATATTGTAAATCTTTATCTTCAGACTTGTAAACAATAAATGCACCAGATCTGCTATCATATTTATAGTGCAAATGAAGATAAAATGTAATGCATCCCGCTTTGTGTCAAAACTGCTCCAAAATTCACAAGATAACGCCTTTCTGAAATAACTTTCCAAATCGGTAAGTCTGAAATATGATGATTTCACAGATACATTCTGGCGTGTGGCGGAGGACAGTTTGAGTACCACAGCTGTTCCGGCCTTTTCCTGTTGCAGTCGCGGTGTGAAACACTGCTGGTAAGCCACCGTGTGACTTCCATTCTCCTTAATTTTTACTTTCACGCTCCCTCCTTAATTTTTACTTTCACGCTCCCTGCTTAATTTTTACTTTCACGCTCCTCCCGAGACGCGCGCAGCAGGTAGCAATATATCGGTTGAGTCAGGTGTAGAGAAACTGAAATAGAGCTAAAGTCTCCTTCATGTCCCTGTTGTACTCTCATAAAAATGTTTGCAATCGACTGAAAAATTTCACGTCGACAAGAATAAACAGTTTTGATCTGTCTTTGCTCAACTTATCGGTTCCCGTTAAGACTAGCAGAAGGGCCGAGTACATCTTTCAAACACTGACTGTGAAATTGCATTGTCCTGCTTTTCCTAAAAGCTGCCTCAGAACAGTAGCAGGCAGGGTCCTTTCGCACACTAGCCTTACTGTAACTCAGCCACCAATCAAGAACCGAGCTGAAATTTTGCCATTCGTATTGACGTGCTTCCCAAATATCAGTGATTTCGGAATGGAGGATTGTAGAATATTATGTAAAAGACCGCCTCAGGTTAGTCCTCACTGACGATTCGAGTCGAGAAATATCGTCTATGAAGAGCTCTGAATAGAAAGTAAGAACATCTGGCGTGCACTTCCTAGTTATTCATAGTTTTAGATGGAACCTTTAACCTGCCACCTCTGCAGTGGGAGACTCGGGTAGCCGGGCCTGGTGGCAGGGCCAGAGAATCATGACAAACTGATCCAAGTGGTTTACCCAAAAACTGCCTCGAGCCATTCATCTGAAAACCGACTCGTGAAGATAACATCTTAGGCCTGCTGCTAACAGATGGACCGGAACTTTTCCAATCTGTTAGGGCAGAAGAGGGAATCAGCGATGACAAGACTGATACAGTATCACTGAATACGAGCTTTAACAGAAACAGAAAGTAAGTTGGGAATATTATTGTGCGTTTTCAGTTAAATTTTTGTAACTTTGACTGATAAGAACCAATACTATAACGAAGAATAGTACTGTATATCGCTACTGCAGAATAATACTGCAGCAATAAAACGCGAACGACAGAAAAAAAGAATATAAAACTTAAGTTGCAAAGGAAATGCGCCGTATACAACAAGACAGTGCTCATACAAGCGTCTGCCAACAGCAAGATGTGTCAAAGGCTTTACGAAGACTATGCAATACTTCATAACAACAAATTGCCTCCGATGTTGGAGCGAGCTTATGCGCATGTGCAGTTGAGTCGCGTATGAGTAGTACCTTCTCCCGCTTCTGGCTGCAGAAATGTGGCAGTTAGCCACATGGAAGCATAAGCAATAGCAGCAAGCAGGCAGATGCTATCAGCAAAAATTTTACTGGTGCGCCTAAGCTGCCAGATTCACGTATGCGCACCAGGCCCGGAACTGGGGGTAGGGAGCGAGGACAAACCGGGTATCTACCCCGGATGGCAGTTTCGGGGGGGGGGGGGGGGGGTTGAGAGGCAAATTCATATTATTGAGGAAAAAGACTGTTTCACAAAGCTCCTAGCATGCAGCACACGTTGGTCTATCGATTACTCATATGGTTTTCAACGCATCCCTGTTGGTTCTTTTAACATTTTTGATCAAATTTTAAGTTGATTTCTGAATGCGTGCATAGTGTACGTGATGTGTCTGCCAGGGGAATCCCCGCCGCACCTACAAATAAACTTCCCTGCAGACAAAAGAGGATGGGGCTATACGAGCTGAGCGAATAGAGCTCAACGGGTGAATGCCAGTCACTGTTGATGTGGTTCAGTGGGTTTACAAATGATCAGCATTGTTATAATTACTAGCGAATTCCCTAGATTGAGACCACCAGAGTGGAAATAAATAAATGACTGACAGGAATAACAGGCAACGAAGATTATGTATTGTCTTCTCCGAGTATCCAAGGAAATGAAATTTCGACAGAAAATTTTTGGCCAGACTGCTACACTACTAAGGGCCAGTTATACAATCCCCAGCTAGCAGCCGCTAAAGTTCTGTTCTGGGAGTCGCACGGAAAACGCGTTCTACGAACACATAATAACGTCTAGCCGGAGAATAAATGCGGGATAACTTAACTGGTGATTGTGGCAGGGTCGGTGAAGTTAACCAGAGAATAAGTTTTGACACTGGCAGGAGTAGTTACAGAGTTAGTGATGACAAGATTGTTTGTTAGAACATGGAAGGAGAAGAAAAGGAGACTCACACAAATTACGGAAGAATATGACAATTCAAAATGTATATAAAGATTTCGTACTACTACTTTTCGATCTCATGCTTCAGAAGCTAGAGAGTATGAATAAAGTGTGAAACTACGAGGGTTATTCCAAAAGTAAGGTCCGATCGGTCGCGAAATGGAAACGACTATGAAGATCCGATAAAGCTTTGCACAGATGTGTTGGGTAGTGTCTCTAGTATAACCCCAGTTAGCATCACGTCGCTCTTCTCATTTCTGAGCTCGCAGTGAGTGCGTAAAGATGTCTAGAAAATAGTGTCTGCCGCCAAGTACGAGGGCCTGGTGAGAAATTTCGCCTGAAGCTATGCAGCCAACATTACATAACTGTCGTGCTGTTTCGTCTTCACGACAATTCTCAGCCGCATTCTGCAGGGGCAATGAAGATGCTCCTGCATCGTTTTCAAATGGAAATGTTAGATTACCCACAATACAGTCCGCAATTGTCTCCCCCTGAGTTTCATCTCTGGTCACATGAACCGCTGTCTTTGAAGACAACATTTTGACACAGACAACGAGGTGTAGGCCAGCGTGGAGAATTGGCGGAAAGCACTGGCGGCTGCCTTCTATGATGAGGCTATTGAAAAGTTGGTACAACGCTATGACAAAAGTCTAAGTCAGAACGGCGACTACGTAGAGAAGTAGCTGAAAGGTGTAGCTAATTGTTACAAGTAAAACATTTCTGATGTTCACTGTGGTTTCAATTTGGCAATCAATCGGACCTTACTTTTGGAATAACCCTCGTATTTCCTAACACAAAACTTTTTGCTTGTAGTATGCCTAATAGGCATTTGATATTGGTACTTCATGAATTATATTCTGTCGTGTTATAAAAATGACCATTTATGCCAAAACAGTCTCGTTTATTTGGTGTGTGTAGCAACTGCTGCAATATTAGCCAGGCCTATTTCGTTTTATCTATCAGACAGTGACAAAATACACGTAATCAGACCGAGAAACCACACCAGTCTTGGGTAATATTTGTATTAACAGAGTTTCTAGTATTAGACAACGACATTTCGTTTTTTTCATGTAGAAAAATGTTGACAAACTTTCCCAGAAAGGAAACTACGCCATATAAAGCTGTGGCAAGATTAGAGAGAAAAAAAATGCTAGGACTTAAGGATTGAAGAAATGTGTTCTATCTTGCTTGGCTCTTGTTTTCACTCATTTTATGTATCCTATATTTAATTCTATGTCACAAAACAGCAAGTTGTTAGCTAACAGGCAGCAAAGACTGCAAATTTTGTTCTTCCGGTTGCAAATAATACCATCCAGTATTAATTGCGAGATTTTTTTTAAGAGGGGCAGGATGTCGAACCGGCCTACTGGGAGCAGGAGAGGCACCACAGGACATTTTAATTTCCACATGCCTGAATATAGTTTGATGGGCCCTTTACAAAATTTTGCACGTTCGAATTCCACAGAGCGAAATACAGAGACGTGCGATGGAAGAATGCTGTGTGAAGAGGCGTGGCACTGCACTTCGGCACACTGAAGACCAAATAACATGCATTACGTTCCCTCGAACATACATGTTTTATGTAGCAGACTCTTCAGAAAGATGAGCTACAAAATGAAGATATTTTTGAAAAGTCGATTTTTTAAATTTTTGGCTTCCTACGTCAAACGCTCGAGGGAGGGGAGTGCCACTATCTAATACTGCCGCGGTTCGGGAATATTGTAGATTTGGACTTGATGCACAGAGCAATCTGAGTTGTAGTGGGGAGGTGGTAGTCTCCATGTGACCTGTGTTTACGTTTAGTGATTTTGCTCTTTCTTCTTCGTTTATTGCTCTCACATCAAATGAAAACAAAACGGATTTCTGTGGGCGGGAGCTATCAAGTGAATTAAAATACATTCACATATTACGGAAGGGTAAAATATGTTATTACTTGCAGATCATATTTTGTTTCCACCTTTCTGAGAGTCAAGCGTTAATCGCTTTGCAGAACAGTGAAGTTATTATTGTCGGTTTGTTAAAGAAATTTGACTTTTATTAATCTTCTCTGCTGAGGCAGTCAATTTATTTGAAACAAAGTGTTTAATTCAGCACTATTGGCTAGTTTCAACTGTTCGCTACATTTCAAGTTCACCTTTTCGTCTTCTAGCACGTATGGCGTTATGACATAATAAAGAACCAAACATGAGATAATACAGTACTGGTACTCCAAAAAAATTTACATCTGAATCTGGACATACGAATGTGCGCTTTAAGGCGAATTGTGCATTTTAGTTTGGTTCGCAAATTCCCATGTCTAGTTTCTTTTATGATATAATGTAAGATATTTTAATGTTTTATACACACGAATGTACGGACTTCCTGCGTCATCGTAGCTGCGCAAGCACGGCGACGGCTGTCATCTGGCGCTCTCTGGCAACTGCTGAAACGGATCCGTTCCTAACAGGTCGCGGGGAAGTATTCCGAATAGTTGTTTGAAGAGCGTTACTTTCAAAGTAAATTTCCTATTTCGCAAGATGAACTCTGTGCTCGAATGTCGAATCAATTTTTAAAATCAGAGCGTTTGAGTCTCATTCAAAAATCAAATCTTTGAGGATGGCAATTTAGAATATTTTCGAGCCCAAAAGATCAGACAATTATGTCGTCGTTAAAAATTTTATTGGCACATTTGTGTGATCTATCTTAAGATGAACATCAATAAAAGCAAAACGAGGATAATGGAATGTAGTCGAATTAAGTCGGGTGATGCTGAAGGAATTAGATTAGGAAATGAGACACTTAAAGTAGTAAAGGAGTTTTGCTATTTGGGGAGCAAAATAACTGATGATGGTCGAAGTAGAGAGGATATAAAATGTAGACTGACAATGGCAAGGAAAGCGTTTCTGAAGAAGAGAAATTTGTTGACATCGAGTATAGAGTTAAGTGTCAGGAAGTCGTTTCTGAAAGTATTTGTATGGAGTGTAGCCACGTATGGAAGTGAAACATGGGCGATAAATAGTTTGGACAAGAAGAGAATAGTTTTCGAAATGTGGTGCTACATAAGAATGCTGCAGATTAGATGGGTAGATCACATAACTAATGAGGAGGTATTGAATAGAATTGGGGACAACAGGAGTTTGTGGCACAACTTGACTAGAAGAAGGGACCGGTTGGTAGGACGTGTTCTGAGGTATCAGGGGATCACAAATTTAGCGTTGGAGGGCAGCGTGGAGGGTAAAAATCGTAGGGGGAGACCAAGAGATGAATCCACAAAGCAAATTCAGAAGGATGGTAGGTTTCAGTAGGTACTGGGAGATGAAGAAGCTTGCACAGGATGGAGTAGCATGGAGAGCTGCATCAAACCAGTCTCAGGACTGAAGACCACAACAACAATCTTAAAGTGTAACTCGCGCAAAAAATATCAACTTTATGTGTGACAGCGTAGCTTCTCTTGCACATTATTAATCTTAGAGACCAATATTATACGCGACAGCTTTCCTTTTCTAGTAGCAGCGCTATGTATATTAATTTAATCCATTACCTTTTCCTATTCGCGGTTGTTGACAATGCTGTTGCTGTTGGGTGACTACTTCACATGTCCTGTGCTCTGAATATCCTCTGTCATCGGCTGGCGAGATAGCTTGACATGAGCTATGACTGGCTTACAAAAGTGCATAGCAATCTCGATTTCAGTCCTTCGGAAAGTAACATGCGGTGTATGCTGGAATTCGAATTTATACTTTCGTAATACGAAAACATGCAGTGTACATGTTGCTGCACATCAGACATCTTGCCAAAACGTGTTTTTTTCCCCTGAGTTTCGTTTAAAGTGCCGGGAAATTCTATGCCGGTCTATAAAACCGCTACCATTGAAAGGATTGATAAGTTAAACAGTTCCGAGGAAATGTATACTGTTACTTAAGACGGAAAAAATGTATTTTCACCCGGAAGAAAGTGTATTTTTAAGCGGGAAATCCGGGAATTTTTTTTCTCCTCGTCCACGTATGCACCCTGAATACGCTTCAGACAGGTGTGTACCGACCAAATGCGTCTCAGGCCTGGTTTGACAGACATGAGTTTACGGCACTGGTTTTCATTTCAGTGCACATATCCGCACGCCAGATCACGAGATAACAAAGGAATTTCCGAGATCCGAATTTCATCGATAAAAATGACGCCAAAGAAACAGTTATTTCCGGAAACAGCAACATATCTTATCTGTAACATGTTGCGTTACTCTCTACGTAACGAAAGCCTGTGTAAACATTCGGTCTTGTCTCTTAGGCAGAAATGCTTGGAACACTTCTATTCAAGTGCAAACAACAACAGGTGGCGTCAGACTGCCCGCGCAAACGGCCGAGGGGGAACTCGCAGGTGGGGGCGCGACGCAGAATGCGGGCAGCGAATCCGACAGAGGGCCGCGCATGCGCAGAAGCAGCGGCGGGGCGGGAACAGGCGGTAGGGGCGGTCCGACCACGGCGGCGGAGAAAAGACCGGCCACACAACAGGGGGGCCGAAACTAAGTCAGGACGATCACTTCCCGCATAAAATGTGTAATACTGTTTAGCGATCAGAGCTCCAGTTGTACTCAACAATTTCAAAGTCGGTGATGATCGCAGACACCGGTGTCCGGCTGCCATTTAATGTCCCGGTATTACAAAGATATTTTCTCCCGCTCTCCCAGCAGTTTCGCAGTTACGTCACAGCACGCTACATGGCAGTCCACTATATACTAACACTAAACATTATTTCGATAACAACCTCTGTTACAATTAGTGCGCTAGATGATTTAATACATGTAATGTATTATTTTCGCAGCAAGTCTCAATGACAGGTATAGGAACATCCTCTGACTTTCAAGTTGCCATTACTATCGATCCAGAAATCAACAGTGCAACGGCAGTTCTTTTAAGGGATGGGTTTACACCTGAAAACGTCCAACTTTATGGTTCAAATGGCTCTGAGTACTATGGGACTTAACATCTGTGGTCATCAGTCCCCTAGAACTTAGTCCCCATGCGGGACTGACGTTACACATGCACGATCGGTCTATTTTTTAATCAGGATGTCCCACGTCTTTTGGCAAATACGTGCATGTGTAGCACACGCTACACGATGCGAATTAGAGGCTAGTCAGTACATCAAACAATTCGCCTGCGAGAGAGAGCAGGCCGATTTCAGTGTAATTTGTATATGTCATTTGTCTGCAACGCAAATGACTCTGATTAAAATGTTGGCCCTGAAGATGGTTAATCTTTGTGTTTAGACTTCATTTACCCGTTTGAAACATCTAAAATGATATATTTTCACAGATAGATTGTGACAATCATTGTACCTTACAGTGATGGTAATTAAATTTGTTGGCCTAGCTGTGCGAACGGAACGCTCCTCTGTTCTGTAACCAGTTACTATTAAGAGAGTGACGGAGCTGTCAAAAACGTACGGTGCAGGCCAGCGCGACAGCCGTCTGGAGGCAGAAAGGGTGCCAGCATCACAGAATCAGCAGAGGGATTCGATACGCCCGCGAATGCGCAGAAGTACCCGTTCTGCTTCTCGCTCGTGTGGCAACCGGCCAAGTGCAGAGTTTCGTAATGCAGATTTTGCGCCTTTTGCGGTGAGTAACTCTTCACGAACACAGTAACTAAATGATGTAGAAAAAGAGCCGGGAGGACGCATTGTCAAAGGGGTTCTGAATGTGTTCACCTCTCTAAACCTCTGCAGACCCTCCGCATCAAACAAGAGAGCTGCTAGGGAAAGATTTTTCAGTGATCGATTCCCGTATTTTCTGAGACAGGCAAAAAAAAAAAAAAAAAAAATTGTTCAAATGCCTCTGAGCACTATGGGACTTAACATCTGTGGTCATCAGTCCCCTACAACTTAGAACTACTTAAACCTAACTAACCTAAGTATATCACACACATCCATGCCCGAGGCAGGATTCGAACCTGCGACCGTAGCGGTCCCGCGGTTCCGGACTGAAGCGCCTAGAACCGCACGGCCACCGCGGCCGGCAATTCGCATATACTTATTCTTAATTGTCACATCAAGAAAAAAGTTTTTTATCAGTCGTCCTATATTGATTTTCCACTTTAACGAAATACAAGACTTGACTGTTCTTTTATAAACCGAAATAACAACTTCTGCCAAAGTGAAACAAAGACTGCTGTGTGCGCATTCACGCCAAAACGGTTACAAGTAAGTCCAAGATTATGAGTCTCACAGAAATGAATACACACAAGAACCGTATCACTGTAACAGATCGATACATCGGAGTACCTATACACTAATAAAACCAAATGTGAATATTGTCACAAAAATATGTCTGTTACTTCGCAGAAAAGCAGTACGATATTAGTGGCATCGAGAACTGGGGTTGGAGTGCCGTAATGGTCACGTAAATAAAGAACCATTACAACACGGAAGCCAATTACGTATACAAATTATTTATAAAAAAATGTAAATTAATTTAGTTGTGTATTGCGATATTTTTTAATAAATGCATTTCAGTTTGTTTTTTATAAAACATAAACCAGTCCAATATTCTTTCTACCTACAATAAATACTGCTGTAAAACTTTTTTATTTTTCTTGTTTCAGCTACAAACTTGCAATAACAGTGTAAACTTAAGTGAAGTTGGTTACTATAATGTGTTACTTCATTTTAAAGTTTAATGTACAAGGTTAGAACGGAACAAGTGTGACGATTTATCTCTAACCGTTTGTGAATTTTGATTTTTTAGGAAAACGACAGAAAACCCCAGTCTGACGAGCTAGAATGTCGTTAAGAGTCCCAGACTTCAAAGTGTTGATTTGTTGTTCCGGTGAGAGGCAACAAGGCCAGGCTCACTCGATTACGGGGCGAGCGAGTGTGGGCGGTGGGGTTGTGACGTCACCACAGTGTGTCAGCAAGACGCGCCTGCCGCGGCCTTCACTTGACGACAGACTGAAGCAAAGAAACTGCAGGGACACTCACTGAGGTCTTGGTGACGCGACACAAAATTACAACGTTTTTCTTTTCCATTATCGTCACAATTATTGTAACATTTTCAATATGTGGAATGTAATATTGAAAGTTGAGAGGTGGCATGAGCCCCCTCTCATATTTCTATCTTACGATTCTCCTCTCTAATTGCATGCAGTGGAAAGTCGCTATTCCTTCACACGCGGACTTCCCACGCAGCGCCTCTCGTCACCCGGGTGGTCCGGTGACAGGCGGGCTCTGCTGGTCTGGAAAGCTTTAAGCCGACGGGTGTGAGGAAGTCGAGTGAATGCTTTGCAGACACCGACATTGTCAAGAGGCACGCCCGCAGAGCCTGAAGTAGCGGCTGGGCTAGAGGTTCCGTTACTTCGCAGAAACTTAGTGAAAACACTTTCTGGCGGGCTACCCGCGAGGCGTGGGAATGACTTGTGTACCCAGGCAGCTGTGGCGGGAAAATTCCCGCACTTTCTGCAAAATAGTAACTTTGATTGGCTTGATCAGGGCATAGCTCCGTGACGTAGCAAGATCGGCGCAGAAATTGGCGCCAAGAATCTCCATTGGTGGAATGGTAGCGTTCCGGCAATGGAGTGGAATTTTCCGCCGGTTTTCGAGTTGCTGATTGGAACGTTTAACCACGGCCACTGTCGTGGGGGCGGGAATGTTCTGTGTTCGGTTTTTGTACGGGTGCTCTTGTAAGTAGTCGGCTCTCGCCTCTCGGTCGAGGACGTCGAAGCAACCAGCCAACAGCTCCAGTACGCAAGATCGTGTCCTGGCAGTTAAGAAGACAGTTTGGTAAGGTATGTCCGCAGCACCGGCAGACAGGGATTTTCCTAGGTGATAATCAGAGCTCAGCAGAGCGCGCCTGTTCGTCTTTTTTCTAACCTTGTTCTGTCATGGGTAGCAGCAATTAATGTTGGGTTGGCTATGTGTTTTCTCTAAGATTTGACTTGGAAGGAATTGGCTGCACATACCACTTCGTCATAATCCTCGCAATCTAGTTTAGGGACAACTTCACATTCACAGCGTTTGTCTGAGTATCCAATTTGAGCCAATTTGATGTATTGTTTCATGTGTTTTTGTGTATTATTTTGTGTTTAGTCTTAATAAATCATATTGTTATTTTGGACAGAACTCTCATTCTGTTAATCGGTAGACCAACCCCATCATTCCTCACTATGTTAATGAAACCTTCGTTTATTTAACTTATTTATCAAATTAAATTATTGCAGGTGCCAAACTCTCTTCTACTCCACTGGCAGGGTTGATTAGAGTCAGTTCGCGTATTTTTTTTATCCTTGTGCAACAGCAAAAGTTGGAGTTAGAATAGGGGGGGCTTAGAGCATCATGTACATATGTAAATTCTAGAAGAATTGAGTGTTAAAAACACTGCTAGCCCCGGCACCTCGCATAAAATGGCGACCCTTAGCGTCGGATCTTCCCTGTGAATCTTCTGATAAGCAAGTATTATTAGTAGTAGGGACACTCAGAATTTTTTTGCTTAATTTTTTTTATTGATTAATACCCAAGTTTTTTCTGGTAGTTCCGCGTTTAGTTTTAAGTAGCGGCGCATGATTACTGTTTTTGTTTTCAGTGTATATATTTTTTTTGGTCATTGTTTTTGTGTTCCTTTGATGGTGTGTCCGTATCACATCACACTTTGTTGGGTTTGTGTGCGGTTTCTGTACCACAACAAATCGTGCGTATAATTACAGCGTTGGAGCGGCGTTGTTGAAACTTTATGTCTATGTGTAAAAATATATGGAGTAGATTAATTTTATTGTGCATTTTAGATAAATTTGTTTTTTCATGAATGATAACGAGAAGTAAGGCACGACTATTATCGAGCGACGCTAAAACAAAAGAGGATAGCATAATGGATAAGGGGCAGTTTACCGACGGGAATAGGTTCGGAGATGAGATGGGCACATTTTTAGCAGGACAGGACGCCAGGGTCATTGATGAGGAAGGTGATTTGGACGCGATCTTAGAGCACCGTTGCGGCCGTGATTATGATAGTGAGGTAGAGGATGAAACGGAGACAGTCACACAGGTCGAGACGGTAGCAGAAGTTTATAATCAAACGAACGAGAGCAGACAGGGGCCAGCTCGGCCACGTCAGAGCTCTAGCGCCCAGGTGTCGAGAGTTACATCACCCATGGGTGACGAGGATCAAAATGATGACATTAACCCAATACTGAGCTTCCTATGATCAATGAAAGAAGAAGCTGACGAACAACGTAAGAGGGAGAAGGAAGAAGAGGAGAAACAACGTAAGAAGGAGAAGGAAGAAGCTGACGAACCAGCGTAAGAAGGACACTGAGGCAATAATTTCGCATATAGGGGAAATTCGTGGGGAATTACTAACAATAAAGAAAGAATGTGAAGAAGCAAAACAAATGTCAATGGTAGCACAAAAAGTAGCAGGCCTAGCCAAAACGGCAGCAACAGGGGCAATGAAAATCGCAAAAGTAACTTCTAAACTCGCAGGGCGCTTGCGACGTGCGACACAAGTGCACTCAAAATCCCTAGCGGCCTTAAAGACTCAAGGTAATATTGTGGTTACGAACATCACGAAACGAATGAAAGAAGTAGAGAGTCGGATAGCAAAACTAGAGCAAAACGGGCACACGAGCACTGCGCGTTCGGATACCAATGATGGAGTACACAGAATTGTGTCTCCGAGGAAAAGCCTGCCGTGCTCTAGCCCAGTGACAGAGTGCGGAACCAACAATGCACACGCAGAAACAGAGAGTAATAGCTCCAATAATTGCAGCCCACTTAGAAGAGTGAATGCTGAATGCCACGTCCACTGTGATACAGAGGTAGCAAATCACAGTTATCAGCAAGATAGATCAGGACACTCAGCAGACGTGCAAGTATCGGAAACGAGTGACAACAGAAGTGCGAGGATCGGACAGGATTTTGATCACAATCACTTCCTGTCGATACTAAAATTCCAGAAGTTCAAAGATAATGGAGGGTCGATGCATCCGAAAAGCTGGGTGATGCAGTTTACAAATTCATTACCGTCGTCATGGCCAACTCAGGCAAAATTAGAATTCATGTGTGGACACATCGAAGGCCAAGCCGCGGAAAAGATGCGGGGCGTGGCAGCGACGTGTCGGACTTATCAGGAATTTGTTGGTGCATTCCTGCGGACCTACTGGTCAAAGGAAACGCAAGATAGGATTAAAGAGGAAATAATATTTTGTCCTGAACTGGAAGTGTCCGGGTATAGGAACGCAACCAAATTTTTTGATGATTTACTCAAGAAGAATCAGTTTTTAGATAGTCCATATAGCAACGGAGAAATCATTAAATTTTGCTTTTCCAAATTGCCTGTTAGGTATCAACAGATACTTGTCGGCAAGTGCGGATCTGACGTAGAAGCATTCAAGAGTCTATTGCGCGAACTCGAAGTAGTCTTCGATAAACAAGACGCAAAGGACAGGAAGAAGGCGCAAAATAACAAATACCACGGGCCAGCAAGGGCAGACGACAACAGATCGCATAATCGCGCTCGTCAGTTAGGAAACCAGGGTTACGGAAATCAAGGTTACGCATTTCAAGATTATGGAAACCAGAGACACGGAAACCAGAACGTCAGGGAACAGGGTCAATCTAGACAAGGAATCTGGGACAGGAGGAATAACGAACGGCAAAGCGACCGTAACTGGAGAGAGCGAAATCAAGGCCCACAGGAGAACCAGGAGATTGAAATTAGACCTGCAAATCCTAATGCACGTCAGAGGAGGGGGAGTCTGACAAGGGATTGGCGCTAGTCCGTAGGACTCCACCACATCTCTCACACATAGAAGTTCGTGGAATAATAGTAGATTAAGTGGTGTACATAATAAAATAGGCAAATATATGAACCTTTTTTTTCGGGGAACAGTAATCGGTGGATTAATAGATTAAGATTGTTAAAGTATTAACACGCCGCGTTTTCTCGCATAAGAATTTACTGTTGTTAATTTTTTTGTCTATGTTCGGGATCTCCTCTGTCATTGCGATAAGAGGCACTACCTTTCCATGAGCAATGTTTTTGTCCTTTCCTATCTGGTGTCCATGTTAAGGGATAAGGATGAGTGACGAGATGTCGCACAAACGGGCGCATACAAGAACGTGCTCTTAGAAGCGTTCTGAGAAGTCGTGATACGCTCCATAGCGGCCACAGCCAGTTCGTGAGACGTTCATACCTATGCTTGCAGGCACGCGTCAGTGCACTGCAAGATTGTGGTATATTGCGTGATTTCGAGGATGAATATTGGTAGTATAGTTTTTACAGTGATGCGCCAACATCGTTGTCTTGCAAGTCGGGGTGAACCTGTGAGCGTTTGACTCCAATGGTGCCCTAGGGCCTAGACGGTAGAAATGCGGGCATAAAGCCTACCATGTGGAACAAAAATGGAAAAAATTCAGAAACATCGTCCAGTACGCCTTAGATAAGTTCGTACCGACTAAGGTCCAAAGCGAGGGGAAAGATCCACCGTGGTATAACAATCATGTACGAAAGGTACTACGGAAACAAAGAAAGCTTCATCATAGGTTTAAGAGTAGTCGAATCATAGCTGATAAGGAAAAGCTGAACGAAGCGAAAAAGAGCGTAAAGAGAGCAATGAGAGAAGCATTCAACGAATTCGAACATAAAACATTGGCAAACAATCTAAACAAGAACCCTAAAAAGTTTTGGTCATATGTAAAATCGGTAAGCGGATCTAAATCCCCTATTCAGTCACTCGTTGACCACGATGGCACCGAAACAGAGGACGACCGAAGAAAGGCAGAAATACTGAATTCAGTGTTCCGAAACTGTTTCACTGCGGAAAATCGTAACACGGTCCCTGACTTCAGCCATCGCACGGACGCCAAAATGGAAAATATTGAAATAAACGATATCGGAATTGAGAAACAACTGCTATCACTTAGTAGCGGAAAAGCATCCGGACCAGACGAGATACCCTTAAGATTCTACAGTGATTATGCTAAAGAACTTGCCCCCTTTCTATCAGCAATTTATCGTAGATCGCTGGAAGAACGTAAAGTACCTAGCGACTGGAAGAAAGCGCAGGTCGTTCCCATTTTCAAGAAGGGTCATAAATCAGATGCGAATAATTATAGGCCTATTTTGCTTACGTCAATCTGTTGTAGAATAATGGAACATGTTTTGTGTTCTCGTATTATGACGTTCTTAGATAATACAAACCTCCTTCATCATAACCAACATGGATTCCGCAAACAGAGATCATGTGAAACTCAGCTCGCCCTATTTGCCCAAGAAATTCACAGTGCCGTAGACACTGGCGAGCAGATTGATGCCGTATTCCTGGACTTCAGGAAGGCATTTGATACGGTTCCGCACTTACGTTTAATGAAAAAAATACGAGCTTACGGAATATCGGACCAGGTTTGTGATTGGATTCAGGATTTCCTAGAAGAAAGAACACAACATGTCATTCTTAACGGTTCAAAATCTGCAGATGTAGAGGTAATTTCGGGAGTACCGCAAGGAAGCGTGATAGGACCTTTATTGTTTACAATATACATAAATGACTTAGTTGACAACATCGGTAGCTCCGTGAGGCTATTTGCAGATGACACGGTTGTCTACAAGAAAGTAGCAACATCAGAAGACTCGTACGTACTCCAGGAAGACCTGCAGAGGATTAATGCATGGTGCGACAGCTGGCAGCTTTCCCTAAACGTAGATAAATGTAATATAATGCGCATACATAGGGGCAGAAATCCATTCCAGTACGATTATGCCATAGGTGGTAAATCATTGGAAGCGGTAACGACCGTAAAATACTTAGGAGTTACTATCCGGAGCGATCTGAAGTGGAATGATCACATAAAACAAATAGTGGGAAAAGCAGGCGCCAGGTTGAGATTCATAGGAAGAATTCTAAGAAAATGTGACTCATCGACGAGAGAGGTAGCTTACAAAACGCTTGTTCGTCCGATTCTTGAGTATTGCTCATCAGTATGGGACCCTTACCAGGTTGGATTAATAGAAGAGATAGACATGATCCAGCGAAAAGCAGCGCGATTCGTCATGGGGACATTTAGTCAGCGCGAGAGCGTTACGGAGATGCTGAACAAGCTCCAGTGGCGGACACTTCAAGAAAGGCGTTACGCAATACGGAGAGGTTTATATTCGAAATTACGAGAGAGCACATTCCGGGAAGAGATGGGCAACATATTACTACCGCCCACATATATCTCGCGTAATGATCACAACGAAAAGATCCGAGAAATTAGAGCAAATACGGAGACTTACAAGCAGTCGTTCTTCCCACGCACAATTCGTGAATGGAACAGGGAAGGGGGGATCAGATAGTGGTACAATAAGTACCCTCCGCCACACACCGTAGGGTGGCTCGCGGAGTATAGATGTAGATGTAGATGTAGATGTAGATGCCAATGTGCTGGTTGGGGATTTAGCATGCTGCTTGCGACTGTCACAGATGAATAACCAGTGACTCATACTAGGATATTCATGACATACTGTGTAACTGGCGTGTGGTGGGCGACTGAATCCTCAACAGGAACCAGACTTGGCTGGGTCAAATTACATTGCCTCTGGAAAGGTGCGCTTTCATTGCTAAGACTGCATCACATGCAAAATTAAGTTCAACTATAAATTTATTGTCTTGTATAGCCATGGCTAACCCAGTCTCCGGAGTTTCAGTGAGGCGTAATGAAAACTTGGAGGTCATGTCGTACGGCGCGCACATCACTGTCGTCAATAGCGGCGAGCAGCGAGACATCTCAACGTAACAGGAATTATGTAAGAGTATTGTATAAGGTAAACAAAATAAATAAATAAATAAATAAAATAAATAAATAAATAAATAAATAAAAGTGAAAGTACGTTATACTAGGATAAGTTAAACTGGAGGATTTAACAATAACTAGATTAATATTGTGGGGGTTTTCTACCACAAGTGTGGCGCGCGCCTGTTCGGATGCTATTTTTCAGGTCATCAAATCACAGACCCGAGATGGAGGGACGACCGGCGAGCGAAGTTGCATGTTCTTTATAGCTCAGTAAAACTTAGACCTGCATAACAACATAATTGAATTAAAAGACATAGAATGTAGATCGTTGGCAAATGGTAGTTAATTCTTGAACATGTCTACTGTCGATCTATATAATTAATAGTAATATTAGTGCGGGCCCGCACATTTAGTTCTTCATCCAATATAGCGTCACACACCATGTACAATAGTGAGATCGGTCTCTACACAAATATCAAGATAAATTATTTCCATTTTTTGTTATGATAGCTACAGATAAATAACTATAAAATTAAAATTACAGTGTCTGAAATGACAGACCATCAATGTATCGTTATGTAAATTTATTATAACATAGAAGGTCATGGGGAAAAGTTAGGCATAGGATTTTTGTAAGAATTGTGCAGAGGACGGGGATCGTGGCAACGCAGAGGCCAGCCGGAGGTCATCGGCTACCTGCAAGAGGAGAGCGTCGGCGCGCTACCTGACGTGAGGGGCGCGAGGGCGTCCGGTCCTACAAGCTGACAGTCACCGGGCCGTGTACCTGAGGGATTAGGCGGGATCCTCGCTGGGCCACAAGCGAAAGTGAGGCTGGCCGTTGACACTGACACGCGACCCACACGCGACAGCCCGCTAGCTCTCCGGACGCGGCGGCCGTTTGGAGGGATTCCCTGCGGCAGGCAACGTTGTCGTGAGTACACGAAGAAGATCACATATCGTGTCAGAACCTGCGCCTCATGTGCCTCAGGACAGAAAGGGACACTATATACTCACCTGTTTGGGTTTTTACAACTCACTAGCATAGGCCGATCTGCATACACAAAGCAGTATCGTGCCACACTAACAAATGTATGGTCTCATTTCTAACTTCTCCTCTCTATTAGAGAGCAGTTTTAGCAATCGTCGCTCCTAGTTCGATCCTGTATGGATGACCTCACACACATGTGGAGTCACTCCACGTGCCATCATCCCTCGTCGAACTGCAATATTGGGAAACGTAAAGTACTGTCCAGCGAGAGAAGAGACCTAGACTAGTGATGTATCCCAACAAGTAGACCTCAGAGACAATTAATCGACGTGAGGAGGGCCTATCACTGTGTCTTCCTACCGTACTGCCGTGATCATATGCGTGGGTCTGACTACAATCTCAACAGCGTACTGCAGACGCTCCAGCACTCCCTATTGCTGTTGCAACAACGTAGCAACAACACCCGACGTTTAGCCCTATGTGATGTCAGTACTGTGGCCCCATCCCAAAAGCCCCCCTCCAATGCTGAAGACATGGAACCACGTGCATCAATGCATATGACTCAACATGCCAGCCCCCTCAGAGAAACTAATGAATTTGTGAAGTGCTTCGAACATTTCTAACAATGTGATTTAGTGCCTCATTCTCAGCACAGTCGTGAACAGTGTGCAATGTGCACGCACAACTTAATGTCCCATGAACCTTGTTTTTTTTAAATTTCTTTCTCTAGTGTTGTTTTTGTAATGTACATGATACCTTGTATGTGTTTGTTTTACACTGTAATTCTTAATACAAATTACTGTATTGTTCTCCACACCATTTTTTTGTCTTGTATTTATTGTTGAGTGTATGGAAACAGTGTGCCTGAAGTCCCCATAAACTGAAGCAGATACCACCACTGTCATTGTGAATGGACCATCAGTTCAGGGAACATTTTGTAAAGGTTATTCTTGCTGCAGGGAGACAGAATGAATCAGAGGTTGTAATTACACTCCTGCAAATTGAAATAAGAACACCGTGAATTCATTGTCCCAGGAAGGGGAAACTTTATTGACACATTCCTGGGGTCAGATACATCACATGATCACACTGACAGAACCACAGGCACATACACACAGGCAACAGAGCATGCACAATGTCGGCACTAGTACAGTGTATATCCACCTTTCGCAGCAATGCAGGCTGCTATTCTCCCATGGAGACGACCTTAGAGATGCTGGATGTAGTCCTGTGGAACGGCTTGCCATGCCATTTCCACCTGGCGCCTCAGTTGGACCAGCGTTCGTGCTGGACGTGCAGTCCGCGTGAGACGACGCTTCATCCAGTCCCAAACATGCTCAATGGGGGACAGATCAGGAGATCTTGCTGGCCAGTGTAGTTGACTTACACCTTCTAGAGCACGTTGGGTGGCACGGGATACATGCGGACGTGCATTGTCCTGTTGGAACAGCAAGTTCCCTTGCCGGTCTAGGAATGGTAGAACGATGGGTTCGATGACGGTTTGGATGTACCGTGCACTATTCAGTGTCCCCTCGACGATCACCAGTGGTGTACAGCCAGTGTAGGAGATTGCTCCCCACACCATGATGCCGGGTGTTGGCCCTGTGTGACTCGGTCGTATGCAGTCCTGATTGTGGCGCTCACCTGCACGGCGCCAAACACGCATGAGCCCCCCTCTCATATTTCCATCTTACGATTCTCCTCTCTAATTGCATGCAGTGGAAAGTTGCTATTCCTTCACACGCGGACTTCCCACGCAGCGTCTCTCGTCACCCGGGTGGTCCGGTGACAGGCGGGCTCTGCTGATCTGGAAAGCTTTAAGCCGACGGGTGTGAGGAAGTCGAGTGAATGCTTTGCAGACATCGACATTGTCAAGAGGCACGCCCGCAGAGCCTGAAGTAGCGGCTGGGCTAGAGGTTCCGTTACTTCGCAGAAACTTAGTGAAAACACTTTCTGGCGGGCTACCCGCGAGGCGTGGGAATGACTTGTGTACCCAGGTAGCTGTGGCGGGAAAATTCCCGCACTTTCTGCAAAATAGTAACTGTGATTGGCTTGATCAGGGCATAGCTCCGTGACGTAGCAAGATCGGCGCAGAAATTGGCGCCAAGAATCTCCATTGGTGGAATGGTAGCGTTCCGGCAATAGAGTGGAATTTTCCGCCGGTTTTCGAGTTGCTAATTGGAACGTTTAACCACGGCCACTGTCGTGGGGGCGGGAATGTTCTGTGTTCGGTTTTTGTACGGGTGCTCTTGTAAGTAGTCGGCTCTCGCCTCTCGGTCGAGGACGTCGAAGCAACCAGCCAACAGCTCCAGTACGCAAGATCGTGTCCTGGCAGTCAAGAAGACAGTTTGGTAATGTATGTCCGCAGCACCGGCAGATAGGGATTTTCCTAGGTGATAATCAGAGCTCAGCAGAGCGCGCCTGTTCGTCTTTTTTCTAACCTTGTTCTGTCATGGGTAGCAGCAATTAATGTTGGGTTGGCTATGTGTTTTCTCTAAGATTTGACTTGGAAGGAATTGGCTGCACATACCACTTCGTCATAATCCTCGCAATCTAGTTTAGGGACAACTTCACATTCACAGCGTTTGTCTGAGTATCCAATTTGAGCCAATTTGATGTATTGTTTCATGTGTTTTTGTGTATTATTTTGTGTTTAGTCTTAATAAATCATATTGTTATTTTGGACAGAACTCTCATTCTGTTAATCGGTAGACCAACCCCATCATTCCTCACTATGTTAATGAAACCTTCGTTTATTTAACTTATTTATCAAATTAAATTATTGCAGGTGCCAAACTCTCTTCTACTCCACTGGCAGGGTTGATTAGAGTCAGTTCGCGTATTTTTTTTATCCTTGTGCAACAGCAAAAGTTGGAGTTAGAATAGGGGGGGCTTAGAGCATCATGTACATATGTAAATTCTAGAAGAATTGAGTGTTAAAAACACTGCTAGCCCCGGCACCTCGCAAAGTCTAAACCAGATGTAATCACTAACCAAATGAAAGGAGGTACTGATTTCTGTACGTTTCATAGTGTGCTTTTGGGCAGGGCATCTCCACTTTGCAAATAAAACACAGTTGTTGACAGAGAAAATGGTGGTAGCCAGAACACATTCATGACATGCTGGAAAATAACAGTGCTATTACTACAATTCATGTGGGGCTCTGTAGATAACATGTGAGGCAGCAGAATGTAATGTTTAAAACGTTAACCAGATGTTATTTGTTATAAAATGGAAGTAAGAAGTACTCACGTTCCCTACTTCTCAAAAAGAGTGTTCGAGTAGGGCATCTTCCATATGCAGATAAAATGCAGTCATCGGCAGAGTAGAGTAAAAGACGTCCGCTAGATGCTGATAAAGAACAGCAGAATACCCCCCTGTTACTTCAAAATAGGAAGCTATAGATAATAGCCTTTCACTTTGCAGAGGGTAATATTAAAAAATGTTAACCACATGTAATTACTTACCCAGTGCTGGAAGGAAGTACTTATTTCTCTTCATTTAAAAGCCTCCTTCCGAGCAGGACAGGGGATCTTTCCTTGGCAAAAAATAAATAAAAAAATGCAGTCGATATCAGAATAAATGGCGGCAGCGACGTGGCGCTCATTAACCTGCTGGTAAGGGACAGGAGACAGCATTTGAGGCAGCAGGGTCCCATATGAACAGTGTCTAACCAGGTCTGTTTACCTACCAAGCGGAAGAAGGGAGGAGCAGCTGCGTCGCTGGAGGGTGTCCACGTGTTTGTCGTCGCTGCTGGGGAGAGAGAGGGGCGCTGGAGTTCCAGCGTCAGGGGGGTAGTTGTGAGTTGAGACGCCGAGCAGGGGACTCTGGGCAGTGCAGGCGTGAAGTTAAGAGCGCCTGCGTTTAAGTAAAGTGCTCTGTGTTTGAATGCTGTGAAACAGAGGAGAAAGATACGATTAACGGTTCAGAATGAAATGAGGTGTAAGGATCTCAGAAAAGAGTATGAAGAGGAATGAAGGTAACATTTTTTTTATTTAGTGGCACTGCAGTCGCGCTAGTTACATTAGTTTCATTGTTGAATTAGACAGTAATATCAAGGAAATTGAGATTTTTCATTAAAGATTGTTTAATTTTCAGTGTGAGGGTTTTTTCATGTCTCAGTTATTTCACTGACGTTTGTGAGAGTAAGATTTTGGTATCGGTGTCTTCCTTTGACAATGTTAATAAATGTTGTAATGTGAAGTGCATACATGTGTTAATATATCTGATAATGTAAAAACATTTTGCTAAAGGCGTATTTCACCACATCCTCGGTCCAAGTCACTTTTATTCAAAGCAGTGTCTCACTCAGTGGTGTGTGTAAAACAGTTTGCTCGCTGTCTGGAGCATTGCACTGGGCCCTCAGCAACTGGAGTCAGAAATTTGCAACTGGAGCGCAGAGAGCAGGCAAGCAGTGTGTTTCCAAGCAATTACATTACGAGGTGAGATATTTTCCTTTCAGGATCTGTTTGCTACGAAAATAATCAACGGAAAGGGAACATTTCACGAACAGCATTACTTGCAGACCATTAACACACGGGGACCGCTTTGCTTTTATTAAAGAGATTAATAGTAAAGTTCAGGTTTTAATCAGTTTACCGTTTTTACGGTATCAATACAGTAGAACAACATATCATCACGTTGGAACCCATAAGAGACACATTATTGCAGGGAAAAGAACAGCCACAAAAGAATGTGCATCATGCGGTTAGAAGCATACCAACTGACTTACATAATTTCACCGCACTGGCTGACTACGGATCTCCAGTTACATCGATTAGTGATGCAGCGGGCAATAAACACAATGCGAATAATTCTTGCTCTACAATCCCATTACAAAAGACGAAAGTTAGAGGAGCAGTTTCAGGAAAAAGAATAGATGGAAAAACCACTCACACACACTTAAAATTTGCTGTTCACAGCCACACAATTTATGCAGATTTTTGGATCGTCCAACTTTTTAAAAACTGAAGCTAAGCTACGTATGGGTTTTTTAACAGAACATGATGCCATTTCGGACTATGAAGATGCATTACACTTTCAGCAGAGCATTTCAATACACGAATGGGAAATTAACAGATTAGAACTTTTTCATACACAAAAAATAACCAATGGTACACACAATTTTTAACTGACACGTATTTTGCCACAGTCAATGCAGATGAAGGACTAAATTTCGACGTTTCGCAGTCAGTCAGACCCAAGGAAGACAGTTGTGAAGCAGCAACAGACGAACCAAACAACACACTCCATTGGACAGATTTTTCAGATCACCACTAATTCAACAGCTATTGATACAACTTTGCTCTCGCCACATTTAATTTTGAAGGATAAAAATTCAGCCAGACAAAGTAAAAGAACTTGTGACTTTCCCCAAGTCACAGCGTCTACGTCATCGTTAACAGACAGACACTGCAACAGTTACTACAAAAGAGACAGCTGAGAAGAGGAAAAAGATACAACAGAAGGTAAGTCACACTAAAAAATTTCAAGTTGGACAGTAAGTTTTAGTTCAAACACGCCCATTGTCTTAGTAAAGCAAAGAACAAGTGTCACAAATTTGCATTGCCTTATAACGGACCATTTCGGAATCGACGAATCCGACTTCGGAACGCAGGACATCTTGAAACACTCAGAACGAAAGCTTCGACAGGTCTTCATCACATCACCAATACAAAACCGTTCACTGTGCAATTGTTTGATTTTGTACTCCTCATGAAGACAAAACCATACCGATATACTACACTTCGTTTCCTCATAACGCCAACCGTTTGTACGTAGTAGTTAAACTTTTTCTACAAATTTTCTTTCATTGACATGTATGAGTACATGACAATAACATTTTTATCTCATACAGCACAAGCCATTTCGGATGTTTATTTTCACTGTGTCATGATTGTTACAGAGTATATACCATTCCGTGTTCTAACATAACTGACCCCGATCTTTACAATACATCATTATAAAAGCTGCTACGGTCGCAGGTTCGAATCCTGCCTCGGGCATGGGTGTGTGTGATGTCCTTAGGTTAGTTAGGTTTAAGTAGTTCTAAGTTCTAGGCGACTTATGACCTAAGATGTTGAGTCCCATAGTGCTCAGAGCCATTTGAACCCTTATAAAAGCAAAAGTTACGTAAAAGAAGACAGTAACGACTCCTTCGCCAAAGACAAACGCATCACAAAAGATAAAAGCAACGTGTGAAACAATAACATAGAATTCCGCCCCAGCTAATACATTTTCTCTTACAGGCTAACGTACAGAAGTATGCAATAACGGATTCCAGATAGTACGGATGAAACAGGTAGAGTATGAATATTTGCACAGGTATGACACGTACTGTCAAGTATCGCAGAAGATATTTAATTTCTTCGTCTTCCACTGCGATACTCTAATCCTGAGCTATAACCAGGATTTCTTCATTGACTGTAAGAATTTTACTCTGTGTCGTACGTGAAGACTTAAGGATTAATTATAGATGGAGCATATGCAGCAATGACTTATGGATTTTTACAACAAAGATATGGCGAGACAACAGGAAGTGAGGATAGCGAACTTTTCATTACTATTATGCAGACGTTTATGATTTATAATACGAAGTGTGGCACACTGATGTTTGGGAGTGTTAGGTATTACGTGATGATTTAACCTTTGGAGCATGTTTTGTTGATTGTGTTTTGGTGTGTTTCTCTGATGAATAGAATTTCTAATGAAACTCCCCAGCAGATAAAAACTGTGTACCTGACCGAGACTCGAACTCGGGACCTTTGCCTTTGGCAGGAGAGCTTTTGTGAAGTTTGGAAGGTAGGAGACGAGGCACTGGCAGAAATGAAGCTGTGAGGACGGGGCGTGAGTCGTGCTTGGGTAGCTCAGTTGGTAGAGCACTTGCACGCGAAAAGCAAAGGTCCCGAGTTGGAGTCTCGGTCCGGCACACAGTTTTACTCTGCCAGGAAGTTTGATATCGGCGCACACTCCGCTGAAGAGTGAAACTCTCATTCTGGAACTTCTAATGGTTTGCGATAAGGTGTTACAAAGCGGTAAGACAAAACTATGAATTTACAGGAAGATAAACACTTTCTCTCAAACATATGCCTTTTTTTCTTTGGGAATAACAACCTGAATGTTTGAATACGCTTATTACGATTTATTTGCTTTGATGAAATTTGTGACTTTGCTTCCACTAATCGATTTTCTTCTCATTCGCAGAATAATATCTTTTATCATTCTTTTTCGCCCATATTTAATCGACTTCATCGGAAAGAGATAATTTCTTAATTATTTTTGTTCTGCACGTTGACTTTAGTTGTTCATAGGTATTAAGTACTCTTCTTGATAACACTTAAATTTCGCATTTGGGGTAATTATAAGTAACTGGCACGTGCATAGGTTAAGGTTTTGTGGACACATTTCCATTTGCTTTATCTTTTTTTGTGTGACTGACAGACAACTGAGAAAAACTATTATTCAGATTCCATTCCATTCCATTCCTTTCCTTTAGCCTGTATACTTCTGCGCATTTACTCGAGTACACAGAAACACACACTCTGCAGAAATCACTATTGTACTCTTGCATAACAACACAATGTTTACCTATTGATATTTTCATAATGCATTATACATGTAATGATTACTGTATTTTAATGTTTCTTTTCTAGCACAGTCTAAAACCAATTTCGATTATGATTTTTCTGTTTGACATGTTACTACGGACACATCTGTCTAAACTGTAATGTCGATATTCCTGAGAAATGTTTGTTAATCTTTGTCATTTAATCCGAGAATCTACCATACGTAGTTTTAGATAAACGTCTTAGCTTTATTTTCTTTCACTGTATTGTAACAGAATACACGTACTTTGTGAAAGCGGCACATTCGTGGACTCGAGTATAGTTATTGTCTGCGCTGTGAGAAAGTTGGAGGTATTATTAACGTTTTCTTTACCACGACATGCCGCATCGATTATCGTGATTTTAGGCGACTTCACAGACATTTTGTTAAAAGTGACATGGAGGTACCTTTTGTGAGCGGCCTGGCTCTGAGTTGTCACTGGGTTTGTCTCTGACACGCACGGAGTGCACCAAGTCTGCCCTCAGCCGCCTCCCAGACAGTCACGATACGACGTCATGAGTGCTGGAAGACACTGCAACATGTGCCGCATAGCGTGCTGCGTACTCTGACAAACAGCTGCGTGTGTGAAAACCGCGAAAAGACATTGCTTCGAAACATACTTGCTGCGACTAAAAGACGACGTAATCACAATTAGTGTCACGAGATTTTGTGCAGAATAACGATAAAAAAAATAGTCATGAATGTAATTTTTTGCCTCAATTGATGACTTTATAGCTTATGCACAATAATGGAGTAGACCATTTTCTCAACTTGAGCACACTTCTTTCAAACGAAATGTAACATATTCTGAGCACATATGTAAACAACATTTCTAAATCGACTTGGCGTTCACCTGAGCACAAAATGGACGAAGCTTTCTGCAAAATAATTTGAGAGAGTAGGCGTCACTACTTGAAAAACAAGTACGTTTCGAGGTGAGATATTTTCATTCCAGGATCTGTTTGCTACGAAAATCATCAATGAACAGGGATCATTTCACCAACAGGAGCATTAACACACGAGGATCACTTTGTTTTTATTAAGTAGATCAATAGTTAATTTCAGGACTTAATCAGTTTGCACATTTTTACAATATGGACACAGTAACAGAACGTTTATCACGTTGGAGGATATAATAGACACGTTATTGCAGGGAAAAGAACAGCCACAAGAGAATGTGTATCTTGCGATTATAAAGATACCAACTGACACACATAATTTCACCGCGGGAATTGACTAAGGATTTCCAGTTACATAGATTACTTATGCAGCATGTAATCATGTAATAAACTCAGTCCGAATAATTCTTGCCCTACTGTCCCATTAGAAAAGAATAAAGATAGGGGAGCAGTTTCAGGAAAAGGAGTAGATGTAACCTTAAAGACACACTTAATATTTGCTGTTCAAGTCGACATATTTTATGCACAAGTGTTGCAACACGACGTGGTATGGACTCGCCTAATATCTGAAGTATTGCTGGAGGGAACTGACACCATGAATCCTGCAGGGCTGTCCATAAATCCGTAAGAGTACCCGGGAGTGGAGATCTCGTCTGAACAGTATGCTGCAAGTTTGACAGCCGGCGGAAGTGTTTAAAATCAGAAGAGTGTTCCTGGAGCCACTCCGTAGCAGTTCTGGAGGTGCGGAATGTCGCATTGTCCTGCTGGAATTGGCCAAGTCAGTCGTTGTGCACAACGGACGTGAATGGACGCAGGTGATCAGACAGTATGGTTACGTACTTGTCACCTGTCAGGGTCGTATCTAGACGTGTCACGGGTCCCATATCACTCCAGCTACACCATTACAGCGCCTCCACCAGCTTGAACAGTCCCCTGCTGAAATTCAGGGTCCACAGATTCATGAGGTTGTATCCACATCCGTACACGTCCATCCACTCGATACAATGTGAAACGAGATTCGTCCGACCAGGCAACGTGTTTCCAATCACCAACAGTCCAGTGACGGTGTTGACGGGCGTAAAGCTTTGTGTCGTGCAGTCATCAAGGGTACACGAGTGTGCCTTCGGATCCGAAACCCCTTTTCGATGATTTGTCGGTGAGTGGTTGCCACACCGACACCTGCTGATGGCCCAGCATTGCAATCTGCAGAAATTTGCGGAAGGGTTGCACTTCTGTCACGTTGAGCGATTCTCTTCAGTCGTTGATGCTCCTGTTCTTGCAGGATGTTTCTTAGACCGCAGCGACGTCGTAGATTTGATGTTTTCCTGTATCCTGATATTGTAGGTACACCACTGAAATGGTCGTCCCGGAAAATCCCCACTTCACCGCTACCTCGGAGTTGCTGTGTCCCATCGCTGGTGCGCCGACTATAACACCGCGTTAAGACTCACTTGAATGTTGATAAGCTGCCATGGTAGCAGCAGTAACCCATCTGTGTAGATGAACTACACTTCGTATAGGAATCTGTAGATATCATTTTTATCAAATTAAAAAAAAAGGAAGTATCAGAAACATCAGAAACATCTGAGTCCAAGCCAAGAACTTAAATTATTGTATTGTTACGCGAGTGCATTCTTATACTCAAAATGTTTATGGAAAGCAGTTTGTCGCGAGTTTTCTGTTTTCTCTATCAAGAAATGATGCCTAGTTTGCCTACTCCCAGATCTTTGCGAATGTTATGACCTGCCCCCTCCCGCCACAATTGCTCTAGTTTATGTCGTGGGTACTCCCTTCGATTTCGCATTCATGGGGAGAAATCGTGAGGATAAGGAGTCGTATACATAAAAAGACATCTTTCTCCGGAGAAGATCATCAGAGCAAAAGAATATTCTCTCAAAGTTTTCAGTTTCGCTTGAATGAAAAATCGGAAGCGTATTCTGTGCCGAGAGAGTTTCCTCCCCACTGCCTCCCCACCTCCCTGAGAAGGTTCTCTGTGTGTGTCGTCCGCCGTGTCACGCGTAACGTCAGACTTCATTCAGCTCGCTCAAACAGGCAAACCGTTCAGTGTACAAAGATGAAACTGGCGTCAGTGTGTTCAGTAAAGATTTGCACTGCGTTTAGATTTCAGTTTTATGTGCGGCAACAAATAGTTAAGACGATTAAAGACCATTTAGAAAAATGCATTATCTGCGATCGTGTTGAATTTACGACATGTGGGAACCTTTTCTGTTACTGAAGTTAGGTCAGCAGATTATGTGAATGTAATCTTACAATTACATCATCTTTCATCTACTCCAAACCGGAACTGTGGCAGAGTTTTCTAAGACGAGATAACTTTGTTTAAATACGACGCAGAATGGCGTGGTCGCGTGTCAAGGACGCAAGCGATCGCCCGTGGGGTTCGTTACGACAAGCAGATCGCTAGGTTTGTAATCAACCAGCTGGTAATTTTTCTGGTTGGCCTATATTTCTAACGTAAGAAACTGTAAGATCTGCGGTGTGAGAAGACATGATGATGAATATCCGGAAACGTCAGCTGCACAGGTGTTCTGTGTATACCAGTCTTCTCGTACATCAGTGTGAAAACTTGGGTCTGCTAAATAGCAACAAAAACATTTTAATTTTCACTTCTTTTGAAAGGTCGCTCATCTCTTCTTTCATGATTTTTTGGAAGGAAATTCGCCATGCAAATAATGTTTTTATTGTAAAACTCGTAGAAGTTTCTACGGTTCCTCTCTTTTGTATTTCTTCGGGTACGTATACCTTCTTGCCTTCCAGGCAATATAAACTCTGCCTTTAATACCAAAAAGTCTGCAAAAGCTAACGCCATCAAAACTTAATCATTTCGATGTATGCTACAGACCACACTTCAAAAAACGGAGAATGTTCACGGTTCGTGATCGCTCCTCTAGTTTTATTCATACGAGCATGTTCTTTGTTTTTAGCGACTTCTTCCACTCATTTACTCAAGCTGAGAAATTTCTCGGGTGAAGTATATTTTCCGACTCGTTTTATTCGCGCGAACCTGGGAATGTTCTCCACAATTCCCAGTATAAAGTACATTCTCCGTTTTATTCATACGACCAAAGGTCGCGATTCTGTAAGTTGCACCAAACCATGATCACGCACACTTAGAGAGGTAATTCGGCTCAAAGTTTTCGCTCTGGACGGCGGCAAGTACTGGGCGTCCAGCAGGTTGTTTCAGAAACTGTTACACTATTCACTCTGAAGCTGCAAATCGAACTATACAAGTGTATCCCAAACACAGCAATACTACTTGTGGGGAACGTTTACCCTACAGGAAGCAATGTACTGTTTTTCTACGACGTTAATACCACATACCTGTCAATTTCTGCGGGTTTTCGGCAGAATCGGGTCGGGCCAAAAAGTTATTTAGGTCCTTTCCAATTAATGGGGTCCAACACTGGATTGTCAATCGCCAGAAACGTTGTATTAGATAGTGTTTCCGTGTTTATTTCTGTTTCCTTTCTCTTTAATCTTCCCTCCTCCCACTTTGGGATTCTGAGATCGACCCCTTTTTCTCTCCCGTTTTCCTCATCAGCGACGTCCCTGCAACAGTGCCGCTCTCACTTCAGCCTAGCGACTGGAGAACTGAAGTCGGTGTCTGAACGAGATCTCTGTCACGGCTGGAGTTTAGCGTGGAATACGACTGAGTAAGTGCTGCCAAGCTTAGCCCGAATTATGCACAACTTTTCTCCTGTTTTTTAATTTACGATTTCCCAAGACCATTTGAAATTTAATTTTCAAGGTTACTGCAACCCCATGTGGTGATTAAAGTACTTTAAAGAGAAAGCGTCTAATCCATTTGGAGTTGTGGATGATAACAAATCGAGCACCACATAGCATTCCAGCATTGCTGATGTGGGGCGCCACGAACTTGTGACCATAGAGTGAGGATTCACATGCACAGAATTTATTTTCTGTTGTCGACACACATTGCCACAGTGGTTGTGTATTTTTGGGTTGGCATAGGTTTGTGCGTCAAACGTCCTATAAATTTTGAATGTCGCCAAATCGTTAGTTCAGATAGATTCCAATCGTATGTGCTGTGTATTAGGGACAGGTGTTTTGTAGAGACCATAACAACTTGCATTTGATACCTGCAATAAATTGATCTCACAGTTCTGATGAGCAAAATGAGCAGACATCACGTCAGCGTGTATTCACACTGTCTGTCACGTCATGTAACGTCAATTCGCTTATTCCGTGTCAGAGTACAGTATTTCAATTGAGGAACTAAGGTTATGAATGGCCAAAGCAAACCTCATAACTTGTGTTCTTGATCAGTCTTGTTTGCTGAAGTGCTGAGGCGTGAAGAAACACCTCAAAACATCGACATTTCTATGTTATGGGTGAGTGGCCGTCTCTTCTGTTATTGCCAAACCTAAATAATTTTTCGCTTTCAGATATCTCACATTGCTTGTGTGAGAACATCCAGTGCAAAAAACCTCCAAGTCGGCATCGAACATTTACAATTTGCCACGAAATCAAAGCACAATAAGAAAATGAACAGTAAGAAGTTACAAAAGCACAATATCCACTACTCTACAACGAGTTAACTTACGCTGATAGCAGATGATGATACAGTCGACACTTCATTCCCTGGAAACCTTGACGTGACGTGACGTGACGTGACGTGACGGTCTGTTGAAGACTTGTCTGAATGCCGCCATTTGAAATGCATTGTGGAATGTTTCCACATGACGAGACTTGACGCCATCCCGAGATCATGCGACAGTTTCAGCTTAATGTTGACAACATGCACACCAGAGATTTTTCTACTCAATGGCTTTGATCGACGTCATATCTGACTCACAGATGCTACTTAGAGGCGACATCTAAAGGCAATTATGTTCATTCCTAAACCAAAGAATGTATCACAAAAAAGACAGATAATGTACACACATACAATAAAATTCGATTGCAGCTCATGCGATTAATTACATAGCTATAAGCTATATTGCAAATAAATTGAGGTAACAAAAAAGAAAGTAACAACATAAAAAACCATACATGCATGAAACAAATTATCACAGTTCATGTGTGCAAGTGAAAGAACGATGCATGTCCTTTAAAGTCCACTACAATATCACTCGTAGTAAACTCGTAATTTACATCTACATGGACAGTTTGCAAATCACACTTACGTGCTTGGCAAAGTGTTCATCGAACCATTTTTCACAATAATCCTCTATTATTCCAGTCTGAAACAGAATGCGGAAGAAACGAACAGATGTACCTTTCCGAGCGAGACCTGATTTCCTTATTTTATGATGATGATCGTTTCTCCCTGTGGATGTCGGCGACAAAAAAAAATGCTTTCGCATTCGGAGGAGAAAGTTAGTAATCGAAATCTCGTGGTAAGGTTCTGCCGCAACGAAACATGCCTTTGTTTTAAATATGGCAGCCCCAAATTCTGTATCATGTCAGTGACACTCCCTCCCCTATTTCTCGACAATACAAAATGTGCTGCTTTTCCCTGAACATTCTCGATGAAGTCCGTTAATTCTAACTGGCAATGATCCCACACTGCACAGCAGTATTCTAGAAGAGGACGGACAACCATAGTGTAGGCAGTCTCTCTAGTAGATCTGTTGCATCTTCAGGCAATAAAACGCAGTCTTTGGTTCTCCTCCCCCACAATATTTCCTATGCGTTCTTTCCAATTTATGTTGTTCGTAACGGTGATTCCTAGGTATTTAGTTCAATTTCCGGCCTTTAGATTTGACTGATTTATCGTCTAACCGAAGTCTAACCGATTCCGTTTAGCACTCATGTGGATGACCTCACACTTTTCATTATTTAGGATCAATTGCCAATTAATACGAATTGTGAACTCTGTGACAGGAAATCACGAATCAAGTCACTGGCCAGCCTGTGACGATATTCCATAACCACGCAATTTGACTACAAGCCGCTTGTGAGGTACAGTGTCAGATGTCTTCTGGAACTCTACAAAGACGAAATCAATGGGAAATCCCTTGTCAACGCCACTCAATACTTCGTGTGAATAAAAGCTAGTTGTGTTGACTGTGTGTTAATAGACCGTTCTCTTCGAGATAATTCATAATGTTCGAACACAATATATGTTCCAAAATCCTGCTGCAAATAGACGTTGGTAATATGGCCCTGTAAACTGATGGATTACTCCTACTGCATTTCTTAAGTATTGGTGTGACCTGTGCAAGTTTCCAGTCTTTGGGTTACGAATCATTCGCCAGGGAGTTACAACACTCAGTTTCGCTACGACAATCCTGCGTTCACTAATCTCAGTACATGGTTTGGTGCTCGTTATGGGAAAGTGGGTGTTTCTGGCAGGGACAATTTAAAATCAAACACAACAATGGCAAAATGACATAATTAGGAACACATGGGAAACGTATACATACAGACTCCAGACAGAACAACGCAAGGGACTTCTAAAAAGTTTTAAGAGCAGTAATAACAGGGTACAAGCAGTTGTACTTCAAAGATTCAAAAGGCAAACTGACTACCAACAACAAACACAACTCTGTATTACTAGCAAAATGCTTCAACAACCTTCTGAACTGCGAGGAACCAACACAAAGACAATCTTTCAGACAGCCTCTAAAGGAAATCCCGCCTTGAGAGCCATATAACTGCATTAGACTGAAAAATACAGTGGCCAGCCGAAAAACAACAGGGCGCCAGGAGAAGACGGGGTATTGGCTGAGATGTGAAAACTAGGAGGGAGCGGGCAGCTGAAACCTTTCACGAGGTTACGAAATACTGCTGGGAGAAAGGAGGAGTACCGGACGACTGGAAGCAAGCCACAATCCATCCGCCACCTAAGAAGGGAGACAGGACAGGCACACACATATGTTGTTCAAGTGTGTGTGAAATCTTATGGGACTTAACTGCTAAGGTCATCAGTCCCTAAGTTTACATACTACTTAACCTAAATTATCCTAAGGACAAACACACACACACACCCGTGCCCGAGGGAGGAGTCGAACCTCCGCCGCGACCAGCCGCACAGTTCATGACTGTAGCGCCTGAGACCGCTCGGCTAATCCCGCGCGGCACCCGCATCTACCGAGCTCCCTACTGAGTAAGACAGAAGACCAAGGAGAACGCACAACTGGCGAGTACCAAGCGGGGTTGAGGAAAAATAGTTTTTCCCCAGCGCAAATTCTTAACTTGAAAACAATTATCAGGATCAGGACAATGAAGAACCTCAACACAGTCGTTACATTCACTGATTTCAAAAAATCTTACAGTTCTGTAAATAGACAGAGTATCCTTAACACTGGAAGAAGCAGGTGCTGACAAAATCAGCGGACAGTCAGTCAAACAGACACTTACAGAAACAACTTCATAAGTTAAATTCCTAATGAAATTTCTGAAGCCTTCAGAATTAGCGCAGGAGTTCGGCAGGGCGACGGCGTCTCACAGATCCTCTTCAGTATGATCTCGGACAAGGTCACGAGAGAGAGGAATAAAGAACTACAAGAGAAAAACATCGACCGAATCCATCTAGTAGAATGGGCAAGAACTGGCGTGAAATATCTTGTTTCTTTTCTGGCTGTATTGCTATGATTTCTAAGGATAAAACCGATGCAAAGATAATGATAGGAACACTGTACAAAATTGCATCTCCAACCTGACTACAAATACCGAAAACGAAAACAGAATGCATTGAACATAAACACAATAGAGAAAAATATATGCAAACACAAGATGGAAACGTCCAAAGAGTTGATAAGTTTAAGTATCGAAGAGAATGGATACAATCAAATGGGTTAGATAACACTACAAGCAAAGAAAGATCGAGGAAAATTGAATTAGCAAACAAACTCACCCAAAACCGATTTAATAAAAAATCAGTATCATTCCAGGCAAAAATTTAACACCACGCAACAGTAACTACACCGGATGCACCATGGAGATCTAAATGCCTAACACCGAGTACAAGAGGTGAAGGAGAAGAACTGGAAATGCAGAAAGACTTCAGGGCCACAAAAGAACTAAACTAATAAATAGCTTGACGAAGAGGATAAATGAAGAGCTATAGAGAAATATAGGAACAATCGCAGACTCAATAAGAAAGAGGAGATGAAACTTTTACGGTCATTGTACGAATGACTACTGGCTATTGGATAAAAATTTTAATCCCGTATTTCGAAATTAAAAAACATCACGAGGTGACTGGAACAGCCAAGAAAGGACATGACAAAACCGAACGTCACAGAAGACACCAGACAAGACAGGGAAAATTTCAGGCTACAGGTCAGTAGTGTAAAATTTCTTGTCCGACAACAAAACTCACAACCTAGGAGGCTGATGTCAAATGAACAGAGCCAGGCCGCCAGCCAATGCATAAAGAGATTCTGGGAAGAAGAGAAACGACGTACCATTGTCTTAGGTTCTAAGCTGTCTATAGTTGATCAAATTCAATTATAAAAAATGGAAAACTTAAAGAGGTCATAAGCAGGAAATAAGGAGAAATAAACACAGAATTCCAAAAAGAAGCACTGTAGAGGTAAGGAAAATTCACAAAAAGTGACAAATGTTCGAACCGGTCACGAGAATTGAGCTACATATTTCAGTTCAACATATCGAGTCCAAGTTTCATTATTTTCAGCGTTTTTGCAATTGGTTAGTGGTGTTCTGTGTCACAGTATTTCTGTTGCTGTTGCTGTATTTCTCTGTTTCTTGAGACTCTGCTGGCAACGGGGACAGCAACAGCCGCCTTGCTCGCCTTTCGACTCAAACCGTTGCTGGGATACGGCGTGGGCCGATGACGAGAGCCGTGTATTGTTGACAACTGCGTCACGTCACGGTTTGTCTTGTTTACTGTAATGGGGTACAGTTGACTGAAGAATCATTTTTGAAAGGGCCTTAGTCCAAATTTTGACAAAATGAGTTAAGCACGGTCACAGATCCTATACACACAGATAGATATTTTTGTAAGAAAATGGCTTTATGGCCGATACCTCAAATGTGTTACTGTGACTCAGTTACAGTGGCATCAATTATGAAAGGGCTTTACTCCTGGAATAGCGCCCTTTCATTGGTGATTGTATTAGCATGCCATCTACCGAATACTTAATGCACTATATCTTTACGTTTCTCTTTCCGTAGTTGAACCGTTGCTATTTCTGAAGAAGTGTTGTGAAACGTAAAATGACTCCAAGTATTGTGTTGGAGAGTAGTGACAGTACCAAGAAAAGAAATAAAGAAAGAAACAAAAACGTATTGTTGGAACACATGAGCAGAACGCTATAAGAACAGCCACAGTAGTTTGTCATGAGTACACTAACCCTTTCAGCCATGTTCCTTTATACATTTTGAACACAGTAGTTACAATCAGATGTGGCTTCTAAACACACATATTCACGTCCAATTCCAAAGTTCAGGAATTTTTGAAGGCTGTCGCCCTGTTTCCTGTATCTTTTTGTTTTTGTACTCTACGTTAATTCATGATTACTTGGGCACGAATCAGGGCTGCACAGTCTCCTCAGACATGTAGATAGCGGTTGCACAGAATGTATTGTTACAGTAAGTAGAGCAATGCAGGGCCGATGCGAGTCGACTACTTAAGTCGCATACGTGACGGCGCAGCAATAAATGCGCCGTTGAGTGGCAGCGTTAGGCGAGGTGAGACGCGTACAGCGCGTGTCACGTGACACTAGACTACAGCGCGACACGCACGTGCTGCACGGGCGCAGCGCGTATTGCGACGCGTACACCACACCTCGCACGCGCCGGCTGGCGACGCTCTGCGCTGACAGAACCGAAACGCGCGCAACCTGTTATATTCCTCAAACGATTTTACAGAAACTATTCACTGAAAATATTTGATTTTTGCCTTACTTGTATCGTTATGAATCAGCTTCGTGTCGAAGTGCCCATCATCTCGATAATGACCATTCTTATTGTGATGTACACGGCCGGCCGGTGTGGCCGTGCGGTTCTAGGTGCTTCAGTTTGGAACCGCGTGACCGCTACGGTCGCAGGTTCGAATCCTGCCTCGGGCATGGATGTGTATGATGTCCTTAGGTTAGTTAGGTTTAAGTAGTTCTAAGTTCTAGGGGACTGATGACCACAGATGTTAAGTCCCATAGTGCTAAGAGCCATTTGAACCATTTGTGATGTACACGTTTTAGTAAGACACTACGCAAGACTCAAAAAGTTTGCAACGAAAATTAGGGGTCGCTGTGATTTTGCGTTTGGTACGTATTACACCATATGTTGCTGTGTATGAAATTTAGCTAACATGCTGAATTTTTGTTTAGACTTGGGAGGAGGTCTCTATCTGCCTCCGATCTCGAGAAAATGGATCCCATGTAGTGCGCTCACTTCCGATCTCACGCCTGCGAGAATGAAATACTCGCAACATCTCTCATATCTCCTAAACTGCTCGAGACATCGAAACGAAAGTTTGGCGAATGATAGCACACAAGGAGGAGAGTGTTTTGTCAACTCTTAAGCACACGGAACTCTCTTATCTATGCCGATATATCAGTACTTATACTTCCCTTTCTATTTATTTCACTCCAGTGACTGTAATTTTTTAAGAGTTATTGACAGCTAGCGAAACAAGAGCTTCCTAGTATGAAAATAAACATGAAATTTCTTCTTGTATGTTACTGCAAACCGACACTATGAGGTTTTTCGTAAGCTATTGTTGCTCTGTGATTGCCAATTACTTGTTTAATGAGGCACTCCGTTTCGGAATTCTGTCGCAATAGCTGCTGTGAGATGAGTTTGGCAAATTACACTGTGACAAAGGACGTACAATTAAACCAGTCACCAAGAGAAATGTGGCCGTTACTCACAAACGGTAATGCTTCTTCGAATGAGAAAAGGTTAACGATCAACACAAAAATAGATTGCCAATTCTGTTGGAATTTTGGTGGAATTCCAGTAACCCATCGTATTTTTAACACTGAGCCACTGGAATGGAAACTTACCAAAGGATTTTATTCCTTCTCCCGATCTGAGCAGTATTAAAATAATGACGAACGTTCATTCAGGCGGAATGATAGGCACATGCCAGATACTGGTTACTCACCTACGGCTTGCCAAACTGACAATGTGCGATCGCGAATAAAATAGTTGTTATTGAGAAAAATAAACAATTGATCTGTCGCACAACACAATGGTCAATCTATTGTCAGCAGCGAAGGATAATGCGCGCGACCGGAATGCACAGCTAGCCATGTGTGGCTTTTGAGTTGGGGTTCGAAGAACATTGTCATGAAAGTAGGTCTGCCTTTGTCAACAGTACAGTTCAACAAATTAAATATATCTAATCATAACATTCCTACTTTCGTAATAATACCGACCATTTTCTTCTCTTGTGTAACCTGTCGTATAATTTGTTTATTAATGCTGATAATGCGCACGCAGCAACTGAAATGCTTTTTCTCATCACGTCGAACCAATTATAACATTGTTATTTGCGACTGCTTTTCGACTGTTTCTAGCTTGCAGTGGAAATGTGATGTTCACATCCACGTAGTACAGTGTGTCGTATTACATTATTACATCCATATCTAAGTAATCACAGAGAGACTTCTATGCTTCAGATCTTGGACGCTTTTTACCAGGAACACAAACGGGTCACACATGCGGAGATTATCCCTTCCTAAATTTTTGTAACTGATCGTACAGATACACCAGCATACTAGGCAGCGAGAAGAGAACCTTCTTTTACTCTCCTGCCTTGCTTCTTAATCACATGATAATATTCCTTGCTTCCTTATTCACTACCCTCTGTCCCTTCTTGCGATCTGAAATCATCGCGGAGGCATATGATACAATTCCAGCGGCCAGTGGCGCATCAGTTACTGAAGTATGCATTTTTTTTACAGAAGAAAAACAAAACGAAACAGAACTATACAGATATAAATAAGAGAAAAGTATAATGTACTAACGAAGGAAGCTGGATCGTTTAAATGGCGAAAACGAAACACTACCCAAAGGCAATAAAATTTAGTACACAGTAAGACAAAATTTATCGTATGGGCAGTACTACTACTGCTGATATGCGCCGTTCCGATGTGAGCAAATGGCCGGGCTACTTTTCCGTTCCCCTCCTCAAATTTCCCACGCTGCTAGCTTGCCAAGCGCGACGCGCTGCGCGAGAAACTGTGCCGCAACCTCAACGCCGCGCGACCTGGCACAGACGCGTGTCGCGTCCCAGTCGCGTCGCGTCGCAGTTTCCGCGGTCCCATTTGAACCTGTGGAGTTACAAAAACAGGCGCTGAGCTGCGTTGAGTCGCGCCACACGCGCTATACGCGTCTCAATTTGCGCCTAGCCTAAACTAAATCAGGATGACCACTTCTCATACAAACTCTATAATACTGTTTAGCGGTTCGAGTTCCAGTTCTATTCAACAGTTTAAAATTTACTCGTGATCAAAGACATCAGCACCCAGCTGTCAATTAACGTCACAATATCACAAAGATATTTTCTCTCGGTCTCCCAGCAATTTCGCAGTTATGTCACAGGACTTTACATCTGTGTAATTTCACTCTATCGTGTGCTAACACGATATACTAATCCGAAAACAACCTGTGTTGCAATTGGTGCGCTAGATGATTTAATACAACATGGCACGTTTAACGTGATATTTCTGCAACAAGTCTCAAGGATAGGGATGGCCACTTGGAAGCTATCATTAATATCGAACCAGTAATCAAATGAGAAACGGCTATTCTTTTAAGGGATAATTTTACTGTTAAAAATTTCCAACTCTAGCCCAGCGGAGACGCAGTTGCATGTTCTGTCGGTGAGGCATTCATTATAAATATTGACGCGCCATCGGGGCTAACTTTACACGTGCACGGTCCGATGTTTTTAGTCAGCATATCTCAACTCTCCTCGCAAATTAAAATAGTAGCATAATATGACGTAGGGATTTCAATTATTTGCTGGATCTGCAGACGAAATTATAACAATAAATATGCAGAACTACAGCAACTAATTAGTTATTTTCTCTTAACTGACGTATGGCGCATTCTCCATTAAGATCAAAATAATGTTGCACATTTTTGAAAGTGTGGCGAATTGAATAGATGGAAAGTACATTTCACGAAGTCTAACCGGTTATCTAACGCAAGCTGAAATTTTGCCTGCTGAGTTTACGGACGATTGTGGCTTCGAAATGCGCCTAAAATTAAGATTACCTTCACAAACAGACCTGCTTCTCTTTAGAAATTCAATACCAGCTATCTTCCTCTTCGGGACCTCTGTTCCGAAATCGCTGATACCATGAAAATTTGTCAACACAAACGGCAAAGTTTAAACCCAGTCACAGTGCAGAGGCGAGTTACGCCAGGCCTGCTGTACGAAAGGCCCTCACCGGCTGCTGTTGTGACGCAGCTTTGTGATGAGAAACTGCAGCCGAACTTCACAGACACTGCTTCAGGTGTCGCTAGGCCTTCTGCTGCTCCTGGTAGCGACCCACACTGTCAACGTAAACAGATCAAGGCAGAATTAATGCGCTTCAAAACACAACACAAGAGAGGGTGAGTTTCTAGGCAAGGCCTGAAGGGAAATTTCCAGATGAAAATATCGCACTGAAGCACTTTGAAAACGAAACACACAATATGCACAACAGCTTGCTTCCGTGTGTTCAGCTCGAGAATGGCGATCGTTTCACAACGGAAACCGCTGTAAGTAAACACGTCGAGTCGTCTTCCGCATTTCTTTTCGCTCACAGCCCGACTGACCCTTCTGCAGTGTCTTCCCCGTCACTGCAGGCTCAAACCTCACTCAGCTCGAAACACGGCGAATGCCCGCAGATCGTAGTTGACAGTGATGACTTCAGACAATTTATAAAACAATATCCAAAACTTCATCAGCAGGTCTACTGACATACAGACAACACCGATTTAGAAAACATCGTTCTTGTGAAACACAACTATCCCTTTACTCACACAAAGTGTTGAGTGCTATTGTCACGTGATTTCAAATTGATTCCGTATTTCTGGATTTACAAAAGTGTTTCGACGCTTTACCTCACAAGCGACTTGAAATCAATGTGCATGATTATGGAATATCGTCTCAGATATGCGACTGTATTTTCTTATTTCCTGTCAGATAGGTCACAGTTCGTACTAACTGACGGAAAGTCATCCAGTAAAACCGAACTTATTTCTGCTGATCCGCACAGACCCCCTGTTGTTGCTTATCTATTCAGAAGGCAGGTGGAGCAGCTGTCTTGGGTTGTTTGCAGGTGATGCTGTCGTTTATCGTCTAGTAAACACATCAGAAGATCAAAACGATTTAGAGAAGGCATGTGCATGGTGCGAAAATGGGCAATTGACGCTAAATAATGAAAAGTGTGATATCATCCACATGAGTGGTAAAAGAATTCCGCTACACTTCGATACACGATAAATCAAACAAAGCTGAAGGCCGTAAACCGAACTAAATACCAAGGAATTACAATTACGAACAACTTAAATTGGAAAACACAGAGAAAATATTGTGACGAAAGCCAACAAAGACTGCAATTTATTGGCGGAAAACTTAGGAGACACAACACATGTACGAAAGAGATAGCCTACACTACGCTTGGCTGCCCTGTTTTGGAGTACGGCTCGCGGTGTGGCATCCGTACCAGATTGGATTTAAGGAGTACATCGAAAAAGCTCAAAGAAGGGCATCACGTTTTGTCTTATCGACAAATAGAACAGACAGTGTCACTGACATGGTACAGGGTTTGTGGTGGACATCACTGAAGCAAAGGCGTTTCTCATTGCGGCGAACTCTTTTCACGAAATTTCAGTCGGAAACTTTCTCCTCCGATTGCGGAAATACTTCGTTCTCCTACATAGGGGGAAACGATAATCGCAATAAAATAAGGGAAATCGGAGCTCGCACGGAGAGATACAAGTGTTTGTTTCCTCTACTCTGTGTTCGAGATGGACTAACAGAGAACTATTGTGAACGTGGTTCGATGAGCCCTCTGCCAAGCACTGAAGTATGATTTGCAGAGTATCTATGTAGATGTGGATGTAGACGTGTGTCCAAATCAATTTTATCAAACGCATTGGGACGTTATTCGAACATTTTTTACAGGGAATGTGAATGAAGTTATTGCTGCCACCGAATTTCAGAATTACTTGGACGAAACGATTATTGTGCTACCAAAACGAACATGTAGTCATAGGGAGGGACATCTTCGCCCAATAACTCTCCTAAATACCGATTACAAACTCGTTGTAAAAATGCTAGTATCGAAATTAAAACCTGCAATTCGTGAACCTATTAGGCCTCACCGTCAATGCGGACCTGCACGGAGGAGCAGCCCCCAAGCCGTCTGTGCGTACACACGCGTGATGCCACGCACAGCAGCAGCAGGTGACCCAGCCGCGGTTCCTCCGCTCCACTTCCACACGTTTACTGATAGTGTCAGACACAAACTGCTACGTCAACTCGTGCACAGACTTAGATTTGGCGATCGATTTACTGAGCAACGCAAGTACCACAAAAATACATACCAACTGTTGAAAAACAGGTGCTGTGGCAACTCGTAGGTCTGTCAGGCAGGGCTGTCTGCCTTCAGTGCTCGTGTATGTCTCAGCCTCGTTCGTCTTCTTCATATTGGTTGAAAAAACAATAAATGGAATTTCAGTAGAAACAAGAAAAGTAACATGCACAGCATACGCTAATGATGTGGGCCTCTTTCTAAAAGACGAATCTCACTTTCATCCAGTACAAACTTTACTCTCTATTTCAACAGGCAACAGGCACAACGATAAACTGGAGCAACAAGTTTCCACTGCCCACTGTGTCCTGTACTCCGTTCCGCCAGTCGTTTTGGAGCTGCGCCGCCAACACATTCAAAGTGCTGCGTGTGCAGATGTCATATACGACAACACTAAACTGGCTTTAAATACTGATTACTGTCACGGCTGTAACGAACAGCAAGCTGCACCTAATTCAGAAATCAGAGCCACTTAACGTATTTCTGCTGCCAAGGGCCTGGTACGTCGCCCACACGTTGAACGTGTCGAAACAAATGGGCAGGGCGATTAGCCACGCTGTAGTCTGAGTTCTGTGGTGGCTGAATTTCGATGCTGTTCGCCGGGTTCCTTCATTCGACTCACAGCCCCAAGAACTGTGCAAGAGCCACACCAGTTTCTTACAATGCCATAAAATGCACAAAATAGACCACCATTTTTAGTATTAGAATACTACCAAGTAGTGATGTACGTACATGAAACAAAAGCTTACTTGCTAATGTTGCTTAGGATACTAAACACGATACTCTTCAGACTGCCGGCCTGTGTGGCCGTGCGGTTCTAGGCGCTTCAGTCTGGGACCGCGCGACCGCTACGGTCGCAGTTTCGAGTCCTGCCTCTGGCATGGACGTGTGTCATGTCCTTAGGTTAGTTAGGTTTAAGTAGTTGTAAGTTCTAGGGGACTGATGAGCTCAGAAGTCAAGTCCCATAATGCTCAGAGCCATTTGAACCTTTTTTTTTTCTTTTGACAGCCATTACACACCTGTAGAGGCTAATAGCTTCATCATGGAGTTTGCAAAACGTTCACTAAAAGTTTTTGCAAGAGTTGTGCCATATGTTTTCATGGCTGACACAATCGTAAGCCTTAAGGAAGAGCTGGTGACGTCACACGTGTTCCTTACTGCGTGAGCTGCCACACCCCTGTACGCACAAACGACTTGGCAAATGTTGTTTTGTGCATCTCCGCAATTCCGGTAAAAACTAATGCATTTATCATTTTTAGTTCTGACACGAAGCGTTTCATAAAGAGTTTGTAGTCTACATTTAGTTGAGAGCTTCGCTCAATATCTCCCACCGTGTGAACGTAAGTTTTCTTTGGTAGGAGTGTAATGATCTCTTCATGAAACATGACAGGAGTATGGAAGGCAGCGGTAACTTCATTCACAATCTCTGTAAAAGTGGGTCCAGTTATGTCCAGACATGTGTGAAAAAATCCGATGAGCATGCCATCGAGAGCTGTTGATTGACTTTTGGCACACCGAAAATTAGTCTCAGGTCCTCACTGTCAACTGTGTCTCGTGCTGCGAGGTCAGTGAGGTTTGAACCTGCAGTAACAGGGAAGACGTCACAGACGGCCTGTGTGTGGAAAGATGAACGAAATATGAGAGCACGTGTTTAGTTATGATCGTTTCATTTGTTACGGGATCGCTCATCTCATGTTGACTATAAGCAAGGGACAGCTACTGGTACCTGTGCTCCTCGTGTTGAAAGTGGTACGATGCGAGTTTTTCATCTGGAAAATTCCCTGCTGGCCTTTCCCGAATAACTGGACCTCTCACTTACTGTTCTTCCGTGAACATTAATTCTGGTTTGATCTGTTGTAGCTGAGTTCCCACTATGACTGGACGAAGGGCTGAACGCGTCACTGAAACACTGAGTGTGAAATTCGAGTTCCCAGAGAGCCGCCTCGGGACAGTAGCGGATGGGGCCCTGTCCTCCGCCATGTGTGACTCGCCCACCCGTCAACAACTCGAGTGAAATGTTGCCGTTTGTGCTGACACATTTCCCAGGCTTCAGTGGTCTGGGAACGGGGGTGCTGAAGACGAGGATAACTTGTACTGAATTACCAGAAGAGACGGACGCCTGTGTGTGGTGATATTTGGTAACTTGTTGTCCACTGGAAGCCGCGAGCCGCCCGGAGTGGCCTCGCCGCTAGAGGAGCCACGTCGCGGGCTGCGCGGCCCCTCCCGCCCCAGGCTCCAGTCCTCCCTCGGGCGTGGCTGTGAGTGTTGTTCTCAGCAGCAGTTAGTTTAAGTAGTGTGTGAGTCTAAGGACCGGTGACCTCAGCAGTTTGGTCCCTTAGGAATTTGGACATTTGAGCATTGGAAGCCGCAGTGCTCCGTAAAATAAACAGGCGAATATTTGCTTTGTAAATAAAAAATGCCTTCCCTTGCTCCAGATGCGTTTCGCCCTTTTTTTAGTTTAAGGCATCATCAGGATCAATAATGATGCCGTTATGCTACACTTCTGATTTGATATGTATCATTCTTAAAGAACAAAATTAAAAGTGAAATAAAAGCAGAAAGCACGAAACCAATGACAACATCACAGTAGAACCAAACAGAATCACTACACTCAGTACCATAACTACTACACAGAATACTCGGGAAAGTATACGAGAAAACACAGGTTGGCGCACAGTGATATAAAAACAGAAACTCGCACATAAAATCACCAACATTTTGAAAAGTCAGAAAATTAACATGGCAAACATAACAGATAATTCTGCCAAAAAATACACCTCGAAGCTGACAAAAAACAGACATATATATACCAGAAAGCAGGCATGCATCAATTACAGTGTAACACTTTTGCTGGCAGATACATAGGATAAACAAGCAGAACAGCTGATGTCAGGTACAAAGAAGACATGAGAGCTGGGAAGCATGGGACAAATCACTCCACATCTCCAGAATACCTGAGAGAACACAATCTCAAACCAACCACTAGAGAAGAAGACATGAAAATAATACGAATCAACAATAGAAGCAGACATCCTAACCCTGGAAGAAAATTACCACACACAGAAAATGAAAGCAGAAAAGAAAGTCCTGTTGACTGATCAAGTGCATATGCTAAACAACTCATTGTTTACGTTAACAGATAAAATAATAGAGTAAAACTGCAATAGAGGACTGTAATAGGAATAATAATGATAACAATACAATACATTGACCCAAAACTCAGCTCAACTGAACACAAAAAACTTAAACTATTCTTTGACAGCTATTACATTCATATTCAAAATTCTACAGAAGAAAATCATTGCATGTATACTCTCTCTCTCTCTCTCTCTCTCTCTCTCTCTCTCTCTCTCTCACACACACACACACACACACACACACACACACACACACACACAGATAGACAATAGTTTCCGGTATACACTTCGTTAGGTTTGCCACATGCATGTTAAAAAACTAAACTCCGAGATACACAATGAACTCAAAGCAGTTAAGTCTTGAAGTCACAGTTTGCCATCAAATATCTGTATTAGTGACAGAAGACTGACACTACATCACAACAACAACGGCGAACAAAATGAAAAGTTTGGAGAAAAATGTTCGAAACATAAAAACGTGCCTACGTTTCGTGAATAGAGCGGTAGTGCGGCCTCCAGCATGTAACCAGATGAGAGGAGACGCAGATGCCAACTAAAAACACGCAGAACTGCAATTATAAAAAGCAGAACTAAGTCTGTTTTGTAATCTACGAATAGAACAGAGCAAAACAAACATGTATGATAACTCCAGAATGAGATTTTACTCTGCGGCGGAGGGTGCGTTGATATGAAACTTCCTGGCAGATTAAAACTGTGTTCCCGACCGAGACTCGAACTCGGGACCTTTGCCTTTCGCGGGCAAGTGCTCTACCAACTGAGCTACCCAAGCACGACTCACGCCCGGTCCTCACAGCTTTATTTCTGCCAGTACCTCGTCTCCTACCTTCCAAACTTTACAGAAGCTCTCCTGCGAACCTTGCTCAGATGGTAGAGCACTTGCCCGCGAAAGGCAAAGGTCCCGAGTTCGAGTCTCGGTCGGGGACACAGTTTTAATCTGCCAGGAAGTTTCATATCAGCGCACACTCCGCTGCAGAGTGAAAATCTCATTCTGGAAACATCCCCCAGGCTGTGGCTAAGCCATGTCTCCGCAGTATCCTTTCTTTCAGGAGTGCTAGTTCTGCAAGGTTCTGTAAAGTTTGGAAGGTAGGAGTCCAGGTACCGGCAGAAGTAAAGCTGTGAGGACCGGGCGTGAGTCGTGCTTGGGCAGCTCAGTCGGGCACAGTCTGCGTTCGGCAGGGCAGCAGTGCGCACCGCGCTCGGCCGTCCACGCCGCTGCGCGCGCGGAGTGTTTTGTTTACTTCCTCGTCACAGCGCTTCTCAGTCGAACAAGCTCTGATGGCCAACTCTCACAGGAAGAACACTCTTAAGTTCACCTTCTCAAATGAATACGCACGACCCAAAGCAGTGGCCGTCGAACGCTTCCTACGCGAAGACGTGAAGATCCCCCGTGACGACCTCATCGGCATACACCTATCGATCATTAGCAGCGTCGTTTATGTTGAGATGACTCCTGACGCTGCCTGCAACGAGATTATTCAAAGGACGCGTCATGGACTAAAATTTCGGCACTCCGACGGAAACGTCGGGCCCGTGGATGTCGACCATGCAGGACTTGGCCTTCGGAAGATCCGTGTATTCGAACTGCCTTTCGAAGTGAATGAAGATGAAGTCATCGCGACGCTAAGCCCGTTCGGAAAAGTCCAGAGCCACGTAGCCGAGACATGGGCGCCGTTTACGGCGTATCCGGTGCTAAATGGTGTGAGACAAGTGCGAATCGATCTCAAACGGCACGATCCATCGTACATTTCTATCGGCGGCTGCCGTGCGGTGGTCATTTACGACGGACAACCTCGAACATGTTCCGGTTGTGGCAAAGAAGGCCACGTCCGTAATGAATGCCTGCAACGCCGCATCACACAACTACGGCCCGACGATACGAACACCGACAGAGCCACGACCACCCTTCCAGTCACCTATGCGGCGACACTGCACGTCCAGCCCTCACAAGACGCCGTTCATGAGCGTCTCTCTGGTCCGATACACCCGGAGGCGTCCCAGCACCTTGACACCGGCGACGCCGCCCGTGAACATGTCCAACAGCCGGACACGCCCACGCTAGAAGATCACAAGGATACCAACGAGAGTGTTCTGGAGAATGACGACCGCATCGTAGCACCCGCGGCTTTTGTAGCGGAACGACGTGAATCTCTTCCTTCCTCAGACACCGAAACTCATTGCCGAAAGCAGAAGTCGCCCAAACGACGAAAAAAACGCCGCAAGACATCATAATCGACCATTGAGCCCCCTCCGCAGGATGATGAGAAGCCACATCACTCCGACGGAGAACACGATAACACTTTCTCCTCCGCCACGGAGACGCGTCATCCGCAAGACGGTGAACCGTCCAACAGAGATCGTGCGCAAGTCCCGCCCCCAGAACCCATGGAACATAGCACGCCTGTTGTCACCGACGCATTGAGCCGACTCGGCCAGCGCTGCCACCTCTCGCCGATGTCAAAGCTGTCGGACATTTTTCATGGGCGGATGACACGGATTTCCCACCTCCATCCGATGCGGAAATGAGATCTGTTTCTCCGTTAGACCAACACTAAAATGGGGGAAGTTTCTAAGGCGACTCCTGCGACTTCTATGGACTTCCAGCATCCACCACAACAATCTTCACCAGCTACGAACCTATCGGCAGCACGGATCTCCCACCAGGCGTACCGAATAGCTACTATCAATACTAATAACATCGGCTCCCACGCTAAACTTCAACTGCTCCGTGACACGCTAAGAGCAGCGGACATCGACATCGCCCTGTTACAAGAACTGAGGACAGCGACTTGGACTGGGTGTTACGGATATGAGACGTACGCCGCCCCTGCAGCTATGGAACACACAGGCGCAGCCATCCTCCTCCGAGAAGGGATTGCAGTTTCCGATGTCGCATACCTCCCAACAGCGCGAGGGGTGGCCATAACAGTTGAAGGACTCAAAATCATAAATCTCTACGCCCCATCGGGCACCGATAAACGGAGGGATCGCTCCCAGTTCTACGCAGAAGATATCACGCCTTTATTCGTCGGTCGATACGATCATCTCATCGTAGGTGGAGATTTGAACTGTGTTCTCGAGCGCACAGACCAATACCCCCATTTCACCACATGTCTCGAACTTCGCTTCCTCGTCCGCCGCCTTCGTCTCCTCGACACTTGGCGAGTGGTACACGGCGACCGCCCGGGGTATACACACATCACGAGTCACTCCGCCAGCCGCCTTGATAGAATATACATCTCTGACGCTCTAAAATCAGTTCTCCTCGACGCGGAACGTTGGCCGTCTGTCTTTTCGGATCATGACATCTACATCTGTACCATGAACCTACGTTGGCAATCTATATGGCGCAGTGCAGGACCTTGGAAACTCAATGTCGCGCTACTGCGGGACCCTGAATGTCGACAACAGGTCACCGACACGTGGTACACCTGTGTTCAACGCATTATGCGTTACGAGACCACACTGCAGTGGTGGTTGCTGTGCGCCAAACCGGTCATCCGACGCACATTGACACACTATGGCAGAGCCAAAGCCAGGTGGAATCACCATACAACTGATTTCTACTATAGCGCTCTACGTGAACTCATGGATTATCCTCCATCCCCGGATCGTCTAAAAGAAGCTCAACACATCAAGGCAAAGATTTTAACCTTGACCAGATGCCATCTAGAGGGAGCCATTGTACGAGCACGCAGCCAAGATAGGATCAACGGTGAAGAACCTCCTATGCATCATATTGTTCAAAATGTTCATCGACGCCGACAGGCTTTAATGACAACTTTAGACTTACCTGATGGACGACGGCTGACTTCGCGAGCTACCACTGCGGATGCATTCACAACGCACTATAGACTTTTCTATCGAGAAGTACCTGCCGGCGCAGAGGCCATTGCTGAGGTTGCCCAGGAGACACTTGGTACTCTAAATGCAGCAGCTGCAGCCCTCCTGACTTCTGAAGTGACCACCGACGACGTCCAAGGCGCTGTGGCCAAAGGGTCTCTGAATCGATCTCCCGGCCCGGATAGTTTGCCCCTCGAATTTTACAGAACCTTCCAAGATCTGATGATGCCACGATGGAGGGACATGTACTGGGAACTTTTGTCCGGCGCGGCGAACCCGCCACCAATGTTCATGGAAGGTTTACTTGTACCAGTCCCGAAACCCGCAGGAGGAACACGACTCGACAGTTATCGGCCGATCACGTTACTCAATTCCGACTTCAAGATTTTCACACGCCTTCTAGCAGTGCGACTCAAACGTGTCTTACGAGACATTGTTTCCCACGAACAAACATCCTTAGGCGGCGATCGTAATATACAGACAGCCCTCAGTGAATATCGAGATGTGATCTCTGTGGCAACACACTCGCGACTGCCAAGCGCTTTAATCTCCATCGACTTCAAACAAGCACATGACCACGTCAATCATGCATTCCTCAACGCAGTGATGGACCGAATGGCGATTCCCCCGACGTTCACGCAGGTGATTATGCGGCTCCTTCGCGGAGCAACGTCCAGACTTCTCGTCAACGGCAGACTTACAGAACCTATACGGACTGAACGCCCAGTACGGCAGGGTTGCCCTTTGTCGACAGTGCTTTATGCCATTGCGATGGAACCCCTCATTTGCCGATTACGGCGACGTTTGGCAGGTATTCCACTCCGTGATCATATGTTCCGCTGCCGAGCTTACGCGGACGACTTGGCCCTCGTCGTACGTTCAGCGGCTGACGTACAAGCTGTGATGCAGTGGATTACCCGTTACAGTGCAGGGGCAGGGAGCGCTATGAACGTGGCAAAATCATGCGCCATGAAGATCGGCCGCGGCCTTCCCGCAGACAGCGTAGTCCCATTTCAACTGGTGGACACCCTCCGTTGTCTCGGATTGGTGTACACGCGAGACATTCGCCGCACCTCGGCGATCAATTTTCGGGTGCTGCTGCAACGCATCCGGGCCAACATACAGAATCACGCTGAATATGTGCCAGAGAGTCACCTTCGTCAATACCCATCTGGCAGCCCGGATACCCCATATAGCGCAGATTCTGCCCATCACTGCGACAATGGCGGCCAGATTACAAGCGGCTTTCGGCTATTTTATTTGTTCTGGACACATCTTCAAAGTCCAGTATGAGGCTCTCACCTTACCGAAGCGGGATGGTCGCTTCGATCTGGTTAATGTGAGAGCCAGGACTATGGCACTTTACACCAATACTATGCTCCGGTTATGGAAAAGCCAAAATGCTAGTTTTACTGGAATGTTGACCACCGAGCTCGCACCTATTTCGAGACGCCCACCGACGTCTCTGGCACACATCCCACCTCCGATGTCACATATCGGCCGTTTCTTTTGGGAGTACAGCTACATATGCACCGAGCTCCCCAGGACCAGGAAGACGACCACCCGCGACATCTACCGCCTTCTCCGAAAGTCTCCACCCCGCAACCCCGTCGAAACACGTCACCCCCAGGTTTCATGGCCTACAGTTTGGAAAATGATCCACCGACCATATTACACCACTGACACCACCTCTATGTGATACCTCCTCGTCAACGGCAAGTATACTACAAGACAGAAACTGGATCGCATCGCACTGGTGGACTCACCCCTGTGCCTCAAGTGCAATGTCGAAGATGCAGATTTACATCGTTTTGAGTGTGCGCCAGCAGCAGCTGTCTGGACCCTCGTACAGAAGATTGTGGCTTTCTACCTCCGAGTACCACCACATATCGTTTCTCCCACCATGATGATATATCCCGACACGACCTACTTTTCATCGGCTAGGTGGCACGCCATCACATGGATCAGTGGCATGGCTGTCAACTGCCTCTTCCGGGACGACATCGTCGATCCGGTGGACTTTTGGACACGCCTCCAAGTACATCACCACACCCTTCGCCGACATCGACACTATCGGGCCACTTTCGCGAACTATTTACAGAGTATTTTCACCAACCCGCCTCAAAGCTGGAGTCTCAACGAACCGTGCCAGCCAAGACTGGACGATCCCACGTTCCCCTTCAATGGTCAATGATAGAATGCATTTTGTTCTGATAGCGCGCCAAAGTGGAGCATGGCGCGGAAAGTATTCCTATTTTATTTCGCTTCTCTTTTATCCTCCTCTTCTAAGTTTTTTTTTTTCTCCTTACACATGTTTATCCTTTTCACACATAGCTCTCTATCTGCAGCCTATTTGTTTTCTTTCTCCTGTGCTCCCAAAAATAAAAAAAAAGAGGTTGCTGCTGATGGTGAGACTGTATTCTCAGTTATGTTAACAAAAAAAAAATAAAAAAATAAAAATAAAAAAGAATAAAAAAAGAAGGCCGTTGCGGACATATAGCTACCTTTTATGTTTTAGGTTTTCAAAGGATATTGTGTTATTTTATGAAGAACGTCATCTTTTATTTTCATACACAAGAAGTTTTTATTTGTTTTTCTTTTAAAAAAAGGAAGGAGAGTCCTTGGTTCAAACGTTTCCTCGAGTGAACAGTTTATTTTCGCGAGCTATATTTGCTGGATTCATATTGCCCACGGAATACTTTCATGCTCCATTAAAAATAAATAAATAAAAAAGTGTTTAGCTGCCAAGTGAAAGATTTTGAGTTCAAACCTTGTTCAGTGCTTAATATTTTGTTTATTTAAAAATAATATCTAAGTGTCTTACTTCATGATTTTTATTCGTTTGAATGTAATTTTTTGAAATTTCTAGTGGCAACTGAAATCAACCATACGGAAAGTATACGCTATGGACTTTTACCTCTGCAAAGTCTTCAAAATTTCGTGCAGTGGTTTACTACATCTAATGCTGCACAATAACTGCGTGAATATCGAAACAAAATTAAGTCATTTATGGGGGGAAGGTATCAGTCAAGAAGATATGTAAAAATCAAATTTTTGGGCTGAATAGTTTTTATGAAATCGAATGATAAAGTGTGTCAAAGCAGTCGAAACACCATGTGTCTGCACAGTCGAGCAATGCAATGCTGACAAAATCGCGCACATCGCCGAATGCGGGGGAGCACGTCTCCGTAGCAGCGAAAGGCTTAATGCGGCCGTGGTGGCTTTACTTCTTAAACTGCGCGCTCCCCCCTAAACGTAAGTTTGCGAACTATACTATGGCGCTGCTTCTCTTGGTTCGTGCAACTGGCAACGCAGCAATCTGCCGCGTCTGGGCGGGCATGCGCGAACCGCCAAGATAAAAGAATTGAATTATAACGCATCAGCATACTCTTAAAGGAACCTAATTCGTATAGAGTCTGGACCAGTAGACTTGCTTGCTTTTATTAAGTGATATGAGTTGCTTCACTACTCCAAGGATATTTACTACTACCTTACTGACGTTGGCATATGTTCTCGATTCGAATTGTGGAATATTTACTTCGTCTTCTTTTGTGAAGGCATTTCGGAAGCCTGTGTTTAGTAACTCTGCTTTGGCAGCTCTGTCTTCGATAGTATCTTCATTGCTATAGCGCAGAGAAGGCATTGATTGTTTCTTGGCGCTAACATACTTCACATACGAGGAGAATACTGTAACTGTCTGATGTATTTGGTTTCAGACATTATGAGGGCACGGACAGAGGCGAGCTCCGTCTGTCTGTGTATCTGTACGGTCAATGGTATGAAGCTTGGTGTGTGACCACAGTTCCACACACCCCAACGAGGAGCGGATGACGCAGTCGAGCACTGCAAGCTGAAGCTTTGCTGGCGTCTGTCGCCGCGGTCGGCGCTGCGCAGCGACACGACACAGTGGAACCGCTCGCACAGGCTTCTCCCTCTTTATCGCCTTTTCAGGGAATTAATGGTTGACCTGGATGCGGTCCTTCTCCTGTCACGTGCAGTCTGCAAGAGGCTTCGACGGATCGTTTTTATCTGTCACCATCTAACGAACGCAATTTGTAGAAACGGAAGGTGAACGGGTGGACACGTTGCCACGAAGTAAAACAGGTTCTCACACAGGCTTCAAATTTCACATCCATACAAAGCAAACAATGCTGTCAACTTTTTTATTATTTGTTATCAAGCGATGGTTGGTGACAACGCATCCCTTAATTCTAGATATACGATTAAGATGTCGCTTTGACCCGAGAGGGTTTTCTGTAGCCCTTATACATCTTCAGAACCATGGAATTTACGTAGTTCCAGCTCTTACCGCTTCACATATTTCGCTCAACGCGTGTCACGCACGTGAGCATAATAAAACAGCATCAAGGAGTTATTTGGCCTGGACAGCAACGTTTTGACGGTACATTTTTTTTACGATTCCCATGAGTTTTTAATGGAAGATTTCCTCAAGCAATCGCCTTCTTCTCAAGAGTGCAGGGTAACATCAGCAGGGAGGCAGCTGTGACAGAAGACCATCCATGAACGTGCGGAGAGTAAAAGAGCACAGTTCGGATTCGTTACAGTGGTACAACTGGCCAGCGACTAGGAGCGTGATTCACATGTGGGAACGGACACGCACCTCGCAACTGGAGGGATAGGCGAGGTTCTGCTGTGGGCAGATATTAAAAATTAAGTCGCTGCTCCAAATTGGTATTCACCCTCGTTTGTGCGGTTCTGGCGCTGCAGTCCGGAACCGCGGGACTGCTACGGTCGCAGGTTCGAATCCTGCCTCGGGCATGGGTGTGTGTGATGTCCTTAGGTTAGTTAGGTTTAAGTAGTTCTAAGTTCTAGGGGACTTATGACCTAAGATGTTGAGTCCCATAGTGCTCAGAGCCATTTGAACCATTTCATCCTCGTTTCGATGATGAACACTTGCTACTAAATTCTTTCCCGTTTTCGTTTATTTCAGAAAACCACCATCACTGGCCGGACAGCTAAAACTGCCGACATTCCGAGATGCTAGCAGCAACGATCAGTCGCTGAGGCAGCGACAAAGCTCTGTCGATTGGAGGAGACGGAAAACCGACAGAAAAGTAATTTCACCTTCTAAGTTACTGCAGACTGCAACTGTGACTAACGTCTAATTGTGCTCACAAGCATTACAGTGTAATTACGCGGTTCTGACGCTGGTTTCGTGATTCTGTGTGTCGCGCTCTGACTATCCAGTGACGCTGAGCAATATGGGCGGACGACCGAGCTGGAGACATTCAATGACATGTATGTAGCGTACGTTGTTGTGGTCTTCAGTCCTGAGACTGCTTTGATGCAGCTCTCCATGCTACTCGATCCTGTGCAAGCTTCTTCATCTCCCAGTACCTACTGCAGCCTACATCCTTCTGAATCTGCTTCTGATTCTGAATCTGAATCTCTTGGTCTCCCTCTTCGATTTTTACCCTCCACGCTGCCCTCCAATATTAAACTGGTGATCCATCGATGTCTCAGAACACGTCCTACCAACCGATCCCTTCTCCCAGTCAAGTTGCGCCACAAGCTCCTCTTCTCCCCAATTCTATTCAATACCTCCTCATTAGTTATGTGACCTACCCATCTAATCAGCATTCTTCTGAAGCACCACATTTCGAAAGCTTCTATTCTCTTCTTGTCTAAACTATTTATCGTCCACATTTCACTTCCATATATGGCTACACTTCATACAAATACTTTCAGAAACGAGTTCCTGACATTTAAATCTACACTCTATGTTAACAAATTTTTCTTCAGAAACACTTTTCTTGCCATTCCTAGTCTATATTTTATATACTCTATACTTCGACCATCATCAGTTATTTTGCTCCCCAAATAGCAAAACTCCTTTACTACTTTAAGTGTCTCATTTCCTAATCTAATTCCCTCAGCATCCCCCGACTTAATTCGACTACATTCCATTGTCCTCGTTTTGCTTATGTTGATGTTCATCTTATATCCTCCTTTCAAGACACCATCCATTCCATTCAACTGCTCTTCCAAGTCCTTTGCTGTCTCTGACAGAATTACAATGTCATCGGTGAACCTCTAAGTTTTTATTTCTTCTCCATGTATTTTAAAACCTACTCCGAACTTTTATTTTCTTTCCTTCACTGCTTGCTCAATATACAGGTTGAGTAACATCGGGGATAGGCTACAACCCTGTCACACTCCCTTCCCAACCATTGCTTCCCTTTCATACCCTTTGACTTTTATAGCTGTCATCTGGTTTCTGTGCAAATTGTAAATAGCCTTTCGCTCCCTGTATTTGACCCCTGCCACCTTCAGAATTTGAAAGAGAGTATTCCAATCAACACTGTCAAAAGCTTTCTCTATGTCTACAAATGCTACAAACGTAGGTTTCCCTTTCCTTAATCTTTCCTCTAAGATAAGTCGTAGGGTCAGTATTGCCTCACGTGTTCCAACATTTCTACGGAATCCAAACTGATCTTCCCCAAGCTCGGCTTCTATCAGTTTTTCCATTCGTCTGTAAAGAATTCGCGTTAGTATTTTGCAGCTGTGACTTATTAAACTGATAGTTCGGTAATTTTCACATCTGTCAACCCCTGCTTTCTTTGGGATTGGAATTATTATATTGAAGTCCGAGGGTAGTATTTCGCCTGTATCATACATCTTGCTCACCAGATGGCAGAGTTTTGTCAGGACTGGCTCTCCCAAGGCTGTCAGTATTTCTAATGGAGTGTTGTCTACTCCGGGGGCCTTGGTTCGACTCAGGTCTTTCAGTGCTCTGTCAACCTCTTCGCGCAGTATCAGCGGACGTAAAAAATAAAAAGCGTGAGCAGTGCTGATTCAGCGAAGTTTGCCATCCAGCAGCGCTATACGGGGTGCATAAAAACAATATCACCAATAGTGTGCTGTGGAAAGATAGCTACAGGGACGTAATTAAAATCTGACATACGGAGTCTTTACTCAAAATGAAAGATAATTCACAGAAAATGTGTGCCTAAACACAGTCTTTGGACCAACCAGTGAAGGATGATAACATGAAAAACTCAAAGCATCACATACACGTGTGTAATACTTAGTCGACGTTCGAGACAATATTTCTTTAGACATGGAGAGAGTCTCATGTCCATGTTTTCTGTTTCAAGATGTCTTAGAAAAGTCAAAGTAAATGTAAAGTGAGCCACCACTTAATTAACGTAAATGTGTCGTAGCAAATGTTCAGAGTGACCACCGGTTTCATTCTGGCATAGTGCTGTAAATATTCAACAGCGACATCTAGTTCCTATACTCAGATTACTTTTCTTAATGCTGCCCTACACCTTTTGTCAGTCCGTTTTTCGCATGTTATATATGCCAGACAAGACGTGACAGAATGAAGTTAGAATATTCAGGAGTGCATAGAAAGTGCTCGAAACGGCCAAATGACGGAATGAGTTGGTAGCGATTTATGACTTTGAAATTCAGTAGACGATAATTAAGTGAAAGAAAATGCGATACGTTTAACCGAGGCGCTACGATGTAAGATGTAAAATACGTTTCTTGATTACAAAAAGCCCTCGACTGAAATGATAAATGTATAAATGTCGTGACAATAACGTCTGTCACGTTATTATGGGGCAACATATTAGACCATACAGCATCGGTATTCATGAAACGGGAGAGAATGCAGCCCTGGTCAGTTCACAAAGCACTGAAAATGAAACTCAACTTTTAACGGAGTTGTCGCTTTGCTCCTATCATCGTGAGTAAAGACGAAGTATTTTTATAGCTGAAAAGAGAGACAGCCTTGGTCGTATATTTTTATTATCGCAAAATCGATTTTCTGTCACTGAGTGACCATCTTCAGTGCTGTATTATATAACTTAAATTAGTAAGCACTGGTGTCAATAAGCTTACGGCAATCACATAGACTCAGTCTATGTGATTGCCGTAAGCTTATTGACACCAGTGCTTACTAATTTAAGTTATATAATACAGCACTGAAGATGGTCACTCAGTGACAGAAAATCGATTTTGCGATAATAAAAATATACGACCAATGCTGTCTCTCTTTTCAAGTATACCCATTATCTGGTCGTAGTGCACAGGACACTATGGAGTCGCCAATCAATAATTTTTATAGCTTCTGTGATGTGGAAGTGATGACTCAGAGGCCGATGAATAGTGTGATATCAACTGCTCTCTGTATCTCCATATATACCTGCGACACGGTAACCTATGGAACAAAGTAGCCCTCATTTCTTCTCCTGACCAGAGGCAAACTATATTCTATTTATTTGCTATTTTCGCTGTAGTAAAATGTGGTGACTTTTGCCTCTAGTCCTCCATCAAGGTGGGCAAACAGTATCTGATACCTGCTGTGAGTTTCCATGTGTGTACTGAGCAGTCAAGGTGAACAGAGACGAGGATTACACGGGACACAATATTCAGGTGACGAAAATTTCGGAAACTGCGACTATGCGGGACACAACATTCAGATGACGAAAATTTCGGAAACTGTTTTTGTCTAATCATGTTGTTACATGTTAAACTGTAATCAGCTATTCTAGGGTGAACAAACGTCGACGTCGCGAGGTTGACATGTTTTACGCCCATCGTCTCTGCAATGCAGCTGTCCTTGACAAAGTGAACTTAACCAGTCTTTTCAGTAAACAGTGGGGAATATGCATTCCTTACGGACGGCAGTGAAATCCTGATGTGGTGGAGTGTGAGGAGGAGACTGCACGTAGAGGAATGTTCAGAAGTTTCGTGCGCGGCCACTGAGGCATTCATAGCTGCTTTATTAAGCGACCAGGATTACGCTCTTTGTGGAAAGAATGTTACACAAAAAAAAAAAAAAGAAATGGACGTTTAGGGATGGCGACAAAACTTCTCAAAGGGTAAAGACACACTCACACCGCTGGGCACGGGGTTAGGGGAGCTCATGTCACCGCCCACTGTGTGTTGAAGTTGTCGATCCTAAGTGAGAGGCTGGCTGCCGTTATAAGCACATTTCCAGGATCAATGCAGCAGTGTTTGCGTGATAAGACAAAACTGCAATTGGCAGATCGGTTTGCAAAGACGGCCCTATGTGCTATTGATATGTGTCATGTATAATTCTGCTTTATGAATTTTTGGTATCTGAATCGATGGTGAGCGAGCAGCGATGTTGTAAGCTGTATCGCAGAAGTTAAGTGAGTATCTTTGAGCTGCATGAGGGCGCAGTGGAAGCAGACAATGTTTAGCTTTGGTAGTGAGTGGAGTCGAAGTGCAGCTGTGTTAAGAGTTAGGCTGATAATGTAAAACAGTGTTATTTAGGAAGCTATTGCAATATTATGATTCAAATTTAATGTCTCAATTTATCATTTTGTTCAATCATCATGATTATGATCAAGAAGCAGTAGCCGACCGCGACAGACGCAGCAACATATAAGTAAACCGCTTTTGTGAGATTTACAAGTTCCTAACCCGGAGCGAATTTTATTATATTATCCGTGTGCTTTAGTTTCTTGAGTTTCTGTGTGTAAATTTAAAATCTAATAGCCACTGTCCTCGCGTTTTCGTTTGCGTCAGAAAGTAAACCGATTTTGTGACATACACTCCGGGAAATGGAAAAAAGAACACATTGACACCGGTGTGTCAGACCCACCATACTTGCTCCGGACACTGCGAGAGGGCTGTACAAGCAATGATCACACGCACGGCACAGCGGACACACCAGGAACCGCGGTGTTGGCCGTCGAATGGCGCTAGCTGCGCAGCATTTGTGCACCGCCGCCGTCAGTGTCAGCCAGTTTGCCGTGGCATACGGAGCTCCATCGCAGTCTTTAACACTGGTAGCATGCCGCGACAGCGTGGACGTGAACCGTATGTGCAGTTGACGGACTTTGAGCGAGGGCGTATAGTGGGCATGCGGGAGGCCGGGTGGACGTACCGCCGAATTGCTCACGTGGGGCGTGAGGTCTCCACAGTACATCGATGTTGTCGCCAGTGGTCGGCGGAAGGTGCACGTGCCCGTCGACCTGGGACCGGACCGCAGCGACGCACGGATGCACGCCAAGACCGTAGGATCCTACGCAGTGCCGTAGGGGACCGCACCGCCACTTCCCAGCAAATTAGGGACACTGTTGCTCCTGGGGTATCGGCGTGGACCATTCGCAACCGTCTCCATGAAGCTGGGCTACGGTCCCGCACACCGTTAGGCCGTCTTCCGCTCACGCCCCAACATCGTGCAGCCCGCCTCCAGTGGTGTCGCGACAGGCGTGAATGGAGGGACGAATGGAGACGTGTCGTCTTCAGCGATGAGAGTCGCTTCTGCCTTGGTGCCAATGATGGTCGTATGCGTGTTTGGCGCCGTGCAGGTGAGCGCCACAATCAGGACTGCATACGACCGAGGCACACAGGGCCAACACCCGGCATCATGGTGTGGGGAGCGATCTCCTACACTGGCCGTACACCACTGGTGATCGTCGAGGGGACACTGAATAGTGCACGGTACATCCAAACCGTCATCGAACCCATCGTTCTACCATTCCTAGACCGGCAAGGGAACTTGCTGTTCCAACAGGACAATGCACGTCCGCATGTATCCCGTGCCACCCAACGTGCTCTAGAAGGTGTAAGTCAACTACCCTGGCCAGCAAGATCTCCGGATTTGTCCCCCATTGAGCATGTTTGGGACTGGATGAAGCGTCGTCTCACGCGGTCTGCACGTCCAGCACGAACGCTGGTCCAACTGAGGCGCCAGGTGGAAATGGCATGGCAAGCCGTTCCACAGGACTACATCCAGCATCTCTACGATCGTCTCCATGGGAGAATAGCAGCCTGCATTGCTGCGAAAGGGGGATATACACTGTACTAGTGCGGACATTGTGCATGCTCTGTTGCCTGTGTCTATGTGCCTGTGGTTTTGTCAGTGTGATCATGTGATGTATCTGACCCCAGGAATGTGTCAATAAAGTTTCCCCTTCCTGGGACAATGAAATCACGGTGTTCTTATTTCAATTTCCAGGAGTGTATTACAAGTTCCAAATCAGGGGAAAATTATTTAGTTTCGCCTGACTGCTTCGGTAGTTAGGTTCTTGAATATCTGCATATTACTAGACACAGCTCGTGCGTTTTCCTCAGGGTCTAAGAGGTGCGCAGCACGTGCCGATAGTCCATTTATCTGCAAAGTTCAGTTTTCCACGGTCTTTAGTATGGACAGGGACTGCGATTGTTGTGCGCGGATGCGAGCCGAGTAGGTGACACTTTGCTCTCAGCTTCAGGCTGTGATGGCTTCGGTTACACAGTTTGATTGAAGCTTCAGTGGATGGGCACCACTGGTGTGGGCCGGCCGTGGGGATCCAACGAACATCCAGCACGCCTGAGTCCTCCGATGGGTCCTCACCGGTGTCCAACCAAGTTACTGCTGGCGCTGAGGCTGACCCCTCACCTGTGGTCGAGTGGGAGGTCGCCCCAGGGCGAAGCAGGCGGCGAAAGACTTCCCAGGTGGCTGCACGTAAGGCCTCTCCAGTTTGTCTGACAAACGGGTTCCAGGTGCTGTCGCCTGTCCTGTTTCAGAGCAAAACCACTCAGCCTGCAAGATCCGGGCAATTGCAGAGGGTTGGATTATTGGTAGTTGGGAACTCCAACGTTAGGCGCGTTGTGGGGCCCCTTAGGGACTTGGCTGGCAAGCAGAGTAAGAAAACCAATGTGCACTCCGTGTGCATACCGGGTGGAGTCATTCCAGACCTGGAAAGGGTCCTCCCGGATGCCGTGAAGAGCACACAGGGTGCAGCGAACTGCAGGTGGTTGCTCACATCGCTACCAATGATGTGTGTCCATTTGGATCAGAAGAGATTCTCTCTGGTTTCGAGCAGCTAACGGAAGTGGTAAAGGCTGCCAGTATTGCTTGCAAGATGAGAGCAGAGCTGACCATTTGCAGGATAGTCGGCTGGATCGATTGCGGACCTCTGGTACAGAGCCGAGTGGAGGGTCTGAATAAGAGGCTTAGACGGTTCTGCGACCGTGTAGGCAGCAGATTCCTCGACTTGCGCCAAAGGGTGGTTGGGTTTCAGGTTCCACTGAATAGGTCAGGTGTCCACTATATGCAGGAGGTGGCTACACGGGTAGTAGGGGCTGTGTGGTGTGGGCTGGGCGGTTTTATAGGTTACAGGGTCTCGGGAAAACACAAGAAGGGCTTCAGTCACAAAGGGTGCAGGCTGAACACCGTAAGAACATAGATACAGGAACCGTTGGTATAACAGTTGTAAATTGTCGTAGCTGTGTTGGGAAAGTAACAGAGCTCCAAGCATTAATAGAAAGCACTCATGCTCAAATCGCTGTTGGCACTGAAAGCTGGCTGAAGCCGAATATAAGTTCAGCCGAAATTTTTGCGAAGAACCTAACGATGTTCCGAAAAGATGGGCTACACACAGTTGGCGGTGGTGTGTGTTTGTTGCTGTCAGAAGTAGTATAATTTGTCCCGAAATTGAAGTAGATACTTCCTGTGAGTTAGTATGGGCAGAGGTCATTGTTGGCAACCGGAATAAATTAATAATTGGATCCTTTTACCGACCCCCCAGTTCAGATGATACAGTTGCTGAAAGGTTCAAAGAAAACTTGAGTTTCATTTCAAACACGTACCAGACTCATACGATAGTAGTTGGTGGTGACTTTAATTTACCCTCGATATGTTGGCGAAGATATATGTTTAATTGCGGAGGTACGTATAAAATATCATCCGAAATTGTGCTAAGCGCATTTTCTGAAAATTATTTCGAGCAGTTAGCTCAAGAGCCCACGCGAATAGTAAACGGTTGTGAAAACACACTTGACCTCTTAGCAACAAATAATCCTGAGTTAATAACGAGCATCAAAACCGATACAGGGATCAGTGAACACAGGGTTGTGGTAGCGAGATTCAATATTGTAATCCCCAAATCCTCGAAAATTAAGCGAAAAATATACCTATTCAAAAAAGCAGATAAAAATTCACTTGACACCTTCCTGAGAGACAATCTCCACTCATTCCAAATTAATAATATAAGTGTAAACCAGATGCAGCTTAAATTCAAAGAAATAGTATCGGCACCAATTGAGAGGTTTAGACCAAATAAAGTAACAAACGACGGAGCTGATCCTCCTCGGTACACAAAACGGGTCAGAACACTGTTCCAGAAACGACGAAACAAACGTACCAAATTTAAACAAACGCAAAATCCCCAAGATTGGCGATCCTTTACAGAAGCTCGAAATTTAATGCGGAGTCCAATGCGAGACGCCTGTAACAGTTTCCACAACGAAACTTTGTCTCGAAACCTGGTAGAAAATGCAAAGAGATTCTGGTCGTATGTGAAGTATGTTAATGGCAAGAAACAATCAATGCCTTCTCTGCGTAAACAATGGAGATACTATCGAACACAGTGCTGCCAAAGCAGATTTACTAAACACAGCCTTCCGAAATGCCTTCACAAAAGACGACGAAGTAAATATTCCAGAATTCGAATCGAAAACAGCTGCCAACACGAGTAACGTAGAAGTAAATATCCTCGGAATAGTGAAGCAACTCAAATCACTTAATAAAAGCAAGTCTTCTGGTACAGACTGTATACCAGTTAGGATCCTTTGGGAGTACGCTGATGCATTAGCTCCATACTTAAGAATCATGTACAACCGTTCGCTCGACGAAAGATCCGTACCCAAAGACTGGAAAGTTGCACAGGTCACACCAATATTCAAGAAAGGTATTAGGAGTAATCCACAAAATTACTGACCCATATCGTTAACGTCGATATGCAGCAGGATTTTAGAACATGTATTGTGTTCGAACATCATGAATTACCCGGAAGAAAACGTACTATTGACACACAGTCAACATGAGTTTAGAAAACATCGTTTCTGTGAAACACAACTAGCTCTTTATTCACATGAAGTGTTGAGCGCTATTGACAAGGGATTTCAGATCGATTCCGCATTTCAGGACTTCCGGAGCACTGTACCACACAAGCGGCTCGTAGTGAAATTGCGTGCTTATGGAATATCGTCTCAGCTATGTGATTGGATACGTGATATCCTGTCAGAGAGGTCACAGTTCATAGTAATTGACGGAAGGTCATCGAGTAAAACAAAAGTGATTTCAGGCGTTCCCCAAGGTAATGCTATAGGTTATAAAGGCACATTTGCATGCCGAGCGTGAGTTTCCTCGGAAACGCGAAATATTAATTAAATAAATAATCAGTGACAAATAAATAAAGCCTATGGCACACAACTGCAGCGCTGTGTCGCTGATAAAACAAAAGCACAATTACGTTACTCTTATGTTTGATTAAGAAAGAGGAGAGCTCTGGTAGAAGTGGTGCGAGAAGCACGTATTTTATTCTATTGTCTGGCACACCGCCATATTTCATGTTATAGAAGAATACTGCGAGTTGCAACCAGACTAGGCACTCGATTCTGTAAAGAATTTATATTTATAAAAGTAAGTAGGATTATGAACTGTAGGCTTATTCATTGAATATATCTGATTTAACTAACAGTGTAACTTTTTTATGTTTAGTAAACAATCACCTCTGTACGACGTATTGGCATGGCTGGCAAATTATTGAAATATTGAGATTTAGATTATGAGTCCGCACCTACCGCAGCAGTCTTTGGAAACGATTTAATTACGAAGTCCGATTATTTCAGTTTTATTTCACGGTCAACTACGAGTAACATTGCCTTTACGAAAAAGCCATTGTCAAGCGTCTGATACCGAATAATTAAACGTCCACGTTCCAGATAAGCAAATATCAATTACAATTACAATCACCATCATACAGATAGAATAATTAATATTTAAATAATATTTTTTATTTTATTTATTTTATAAGGTCCTTTGCTGTTGCTCATCTATATCAACGATTTAGGACACAATCTGAGCAGCCGTCTTCGGTTGTTTGCAGATGACGCTGTCGTTTATCGACTAATAAAGTCATCAGAAGATCAAAACAAACTGCAAAACGGTTTAGAAAAAATATCTGAATGGTGCGAAACGTGCTAGTTGACCCTAAATAACGAAAAGTGTGAGATCATCCACATGAGTGCTAAAAGGAACCCGTTAAACTTCTTATGCTTATCCATTACGGATATTTTAGAACCGTGACTGTATATTGAATGTAAATAAGTTATAAGAACTGCAACCAGTCACTTTTTGAATAATAATGCTTTATTCCATGAACCGGTTTTCGAACGTTTTCAGGTTCATCTTCAAATGGTTTCGGGAGGATCCGGGAAGTTACATCATTGCTGGTAGTAGCATAATGCTGGGTGCTGGTTTGCGACAGTTGTAAAGCGCATGCTGGATGCTGGAAAAGTGTCACTGTCAAAGTGTGAATTAATATTGTTTGTGTGAAAGTGTTATGGACATCAAAATGGAGGCAGACAGATTGACACTAACCGAAAAAAGCCGCCTATACTGCCGCAAACCAGCACCCAGCATTATGCTACTACCAGTAATGATGTAACTTCCCGGATCCTCCCGAAACCATTTGAAGATGAACCTGAAAAGGTTTGAAAACCGGTTCATGGAATAAAGCATTATTATTCAAAAAAGTGACTGGTTGCAGTTCTTATAACTTATTTACATTCGTTAAACTTCGGTTACACGATAAATCAATCTAATCTAAAGGCCGTAAATTCAACTAAATACCTGGGTATTACAATGACGAACAATTTAAATTGGAAAGAACACGTAGAAAATGTTGTGGGGAAGGCTAACCAAAGGCTGCGTTTTATTGGCAGGACACTTAGAAAATGTAACAGACCTACTAAGGAGACTACGCTTGTCCGTCGTCTTTTAGAATACTGCTGCGCGGTGTGGGATCCTTACCTGGTAGGACTGACGGAGTACATAGGAAAAGTTGAAAGAAAGGCAGCACGTTTTGTATTATCGGGAAATACGGGAGAGAGAGTCACAGAAATGATACAGGATTTGGGCTGGAAATCATTAAGAGAAAGGCGTTTTTCGTTGCGACGGAATCCCCCATCACCAACTTTCTCCTCCAAATGCGAAAATATTTTGTTGACATCGACCTACGTAGGGCGGAACGATCACCACGATAAAATAAGAGAGTTGTTCATTCATCCAACGCGCTATACGAGATTGGAATAATAGAGAATTGTGGAGGTGGTTCAATGAACCCTCTGCCAGGCACTTAAATGTAATTTGCAGAGTATCCATGCAGATGTAGATGAAACTCATTTCTGAAGGAAGAAATCTAAGGAATGTCAAGTAAATACAAGAATGGTGTTACCTTTTTTTCACAACTGCTGCGCCACCGAACTAACTTGGTTATTGTACTCCGAGTTGTAAGATTTGAGAGATAGGAGAGTGTATTGTTTGGATCTTGAGAAGTTCATTAAATTGAAAATCTGCCTTGAGCACTTGTTCTTAATACACGAAAGAAGATAGTGTTGTCATTTTTGCGCATATTTCATTTCTTAACAACCTTTCTCTTACAATTCTTTTTAATGGATGATCCAACCAAGTATGTTCGATAAACTGTTCGATTTCCAATTAACAGAGAACTGATTGCACCTCCCGAGTGCCTCTGTGCAGATACAGTAATTTGCAGCTTTAGCACAGCGGCGCGCAAGACAGAGCAGTACTGCAATGCGTTGTCGAGATTTGCGCAGAACAGAGGCAAGGAGAAAACATTATAAACTTTTTATTTATTGAATCAGGGCCAACATGTGTTATTCAGAGACAGGTTTTGCGATCAAATTTTGCAAAGCCCGTTACTCAAGGTTTCATGTCCAAGTCAATTATTCAGGCAGTTTCTACTGTTCAGAATTCCTGGAGTCAGTTTGCTAAATCTTGCTGTATGAAAGACTTCCCTTTTCATTATGACAATTAATCATTATGACGGTGCAGCTTTGCTTTCACAATACGACCGTTGACTTATTATCACAGACTTACAATGACAAATAGTGCACTTCAGTCGATGTATTTATTTATTCAGATAACTTTCACTTAGCGATGTCCTTGTACAGTATGGGCGACGTAAGAATATTTTGAGAAACAGTCAGAAATTGTATACTGCTCTATCTTACTTTAATTATCATTGTACTTTACTACAACGGATTTTTGCTAATACTGTGTTTTGCCCTTGGGCTTTGATATTATTGTTCTTGATTTTGTCTTTTAGATCTGTGATTTTGTGACTTTTTGTTTTTTCTTATTTCTCTGCTATTATAACGCACAGTAGGTTTGTCAGCAAGTCAAGCACTATGATGAATTCGCAAAACTATGATTTGCAAAATGCAGCCGACAGCAACAGTAGTACCTTTGTCGCTCATCCTGTTGCTACTAATGCTGTCCACAGCCCACCCGGCTAGCCGCGCGGCCTGACGCGCCGCTTCCCGAGCGGGAAGGCGCGCCGGTCCCCGGCACCAATCCTCCCGGCGGATTAGAGTCGAGGTCCGGTGTGGCGGCCGGCCAGCCTGTGGATGGTTTTTAAGGCGGTTTTCCATCTGCCTCGGCGAATGCGGGCTGGTTCCCCTTATTCTGCCTCAGTTACACTGTGTCGGCGATTGCTGTGCAAACAGCCTCTACGAACGCGTACACCATAATCACTGTACGATAGAAACATTTGGTGTACACGTGTCTGGTATGAGACGTTCCCGGAGCAGCGGAGGGACAGGGGTCCACTGGGGGCCGAACCGCAGAATAACCCTGGGTTCGGTGTGGGGCGGCGTTGGGGTGGGTGGACTGCTGTGGCCCGTTGTGAACCGCTGAGGGCTACGGCGGCACGAAGCCTCTCCGTCGTTTCCAGTTCCCCGGTTTAATACACAGTACGCAGTACTAACCACATCTCTGACATCTCATCTTTGCAACAGGATAGTCAAGTCACGAACATTGTAGACGCTCTTCATGCTGACAAGACAGCATTCAGATAACAAAGTTTGTGGTGATTCTGATATTTTACTTTCTGAGAATACTAATATCACACATATAACTACGGAAGATTCACTACCTTTGCGAAAATCCGACACCCAGCCTTTTCGGAATTTTTCCGACACTACTGTTACGCAACAGCTTCATTCGACTACACTCAGTATGAATTCCCTGCCACAACCTCAGTTCGATTGTTTGTTTCAGTTCTTAGGTGAAATGCAAAAACAGAATAATCAACGTTTTGATGAACAATTCAATCGTTTTGACGAACTTAAAAATAGCAATAACGAACTTAAAGAAGACAACAAGAGACAAAATGTTTTGAGGAACAATCCGCTCGTTTTGCTGACGAGCTCAGAGAAAGCAACAACACACTTACGAAACGTTTTGAGGACCTTAAAAACAGCAACGAGTCCCTTACAATAAAATTTCAAGAACTTAATGACAAATGCACTAAAAATCACGAATCTCTTACAGAACGTTTTGATGCACAGGCTACTCATTTGGAATTCGAATATCGTAAAAGAATCCTTAGATGCGCTCCGTGACTGTCAAAAGGCACCCTTGACGACTTAAAAGACAGCCACGCAACTTTAACAGACCGTATAAATGATATAACAACAGAGGACATCAATGCCACATCTCGTTTAAGCGAGCTAACTACAGCTTATGACAACCCTAACTGCCGTGTGTCAGACGGGGAAGTAGCCGTTGATGAACAACTTAATACCATTGCTGAAACTCAGCGGCGAGATAAAGTCCTACTTTTCGCCAAAATTAGAAAGTTGGTATCCAGTGAAATTGTTGTTACTCTGCAAAAGAAAACGCGTAGTCATGCTGTAAAGTTATAATCACTTAAAGATAATACTGCAAAAATTCACGACCAGTACGACAATCTGAAAGCTGAATGTGATGAACTCGACGACACAGCAGCACAATTAAGATTAAATCATGGCAGTCACTTTGAAAGTACGCTACCGGCACTCTTCGCTGACACTGAACAATTTCAATCACTTGAAAACTTTCGACAGGGGCAGATGCAAATCAATCGCCAGATCAGACAGGCACTCAATAAACGTAATGCTCGCCTGTCTGACAATAAGCTCGGTGCCATTTCTCGGGACTGCTCGTATAACTTTGCCTCGCATTGTGTCGATCAGGGTAGAGAACATTCTACTGGTCAGAGAAAGAGACTTTTTGACACTCACATGACAAGTCTCGCACTTTTTTCAGTCCACAACATTCTTTTGATAATTTTAGAAACGATGGATTTGACTACAAGCATTTTTTATCTGTCAGAAAATTCAAAGTATTTCGTAATGGACTAATTGTTTGCATCCCTTGGAGTGGATTCAGCAATTTACGTTTCCTTTACCTCCAAATTGGCCTGTTTCTCATAAATTAGAATTTATTTGTAGCTTCTAGGAAGGGAAACCGTCGACGAGAATGCGACCTATTACACTCCAGTGTTTTTCAGTTGAAGAATTTCGAAGCGCTTTCCTCGCAGCGTACTGGTCTGAGACGACACAGCCTGCAGTAAAAGACAAATCGACGCCGATTTTTTGAAACGTTAACACCGAACTTTGAATGCGTGGTACAACAAAACCAGCATTTGCTTGAGCCATTCAGCCCGTCAGGTTTGATGCACCTCTGTATTTCGGAACTTCCAGCAAATTTTAAATGTGCGTTAAGAGCACTCCAACAGTCATCTAACATACATGCTTTTCGTGACGTTTTACAATCACTTCAGGTTGGTCAGTCATTTTCACAGCAAAATAACTTTTCTAACAACAATCGCAATTTTCAATACAGACACAACGGTGGTGATTCTGGTACGTTTTTCAGTCACAAAAATAGTGACTACTTTGCAAATGAAAGACGTAACAGGAATTTTGACAACAGCAACCAGAATTTCAATGGTAAACAGCAACGACATTTTCAGCAGAACCGAAGTCGTCCTAATAACTATCAACAGCAAAAATCACAATTTTCAACAGTCTACTCAGCAACATGTTAATTCCGCACAGCACATAAATCAGCTTTTGCCGCAACAACTGTCAGAACAGCAATCGTTGTCGCAAAACGATTCTAGTAATAATTTTATTCACACAAAAACTTTCCGTAATTACAGACAACAGCCACACCAGCAAACCTCTTGTGGCAATCACCAGCATTTTCAGGGTCACAATGGAAATAAGCAGGGAAGTAGAAATTTTAATCAGAATTTCAGTACTAAAAGGCATTTTAATAACAACCAGTCTTTATGCTTAAATGAACCAGACTCACATTTTCATGGGCATCAAGGTAATCGAAGTCCTTCACAACCCCAGCGCACTGTTCACAGAACGGTGCAGACGCTACGCAACAATGACTGTCGGGTCGGGCGTCAGATGACGCCGACGACGCGCCAGCACGGGTCACGTCGCATTCTGCGAACACTGTAGAGCATGACGACCCGCTTAGTAGATGATACCAGGGGTTTACTGTTGTGTGAAACTGAACTGCCTCTGAAGCATCTTTATCATCCTGTTGTCACCACTGAAGTAGGCGAACACGTGCTAAAAGCAGTTCTGGATTCTGTTTCTCCCGATACTGTCATGAGTGACGCAGCATTCGACCGCTGCTATTCTGGTGATTCTTGTCCGATGTTGGCTTCCAACAAAATCGAAATAAGTAGTGCTGCACCTGGTAAAAGCGTTGAAGTCAAATCTCAAAACTCATTTACAATTTTCTACTCAAGGTCACACGATATTCGCCAACTTCCTTATCGTTCCACTGTTAACCACTCAAGTCATTCTAAACATCGATTTCTTAAACCAACATAAAGCAGTGCTGAATTTTAAATGGCTCTGAGCACTATGGGACTCAACTGCTGTGGTCATCAGTCCCCTAGAACTTAGAACTACTTAAACCTAACTAACCTAAGGACATCACACACATCCATGCCCGAGGCAGGATTCGAACCTGCGACCGTAGTGCTGGATTTTAACAAGTTTCGTATTACGGTACAAAACGACAACAATATATCTTAACATTTTCATCAGAGCCTATCTAGCGAGGGACAAAATATCAACCGCCAGCATTTCCTTTCTTCAAATAGAAACGTCGACTGGTACACCACACAATTTGATTCTGCTGACCCGCACTGTGAGCACACCGTTGCCGGCGCTCTGGTTGATATTTTCGACACGATTCAGGACAAAGTTGACAACTGTGAAGCCACCTCCGATTTACATAACCAACAATTACAGAAAATGTTACAAACTCATGACCACGTTTTTGGTAATGTACCTGACACTATTCGTGGTTTTGTCTATGAATTTTAAGTTGAGCCACACAATACTTTTGTTGGACGACACTACCCCATTTCTTTTATTTATCGTCAGAAAAGTAAAGAAGAAATTAATTCAATGCTTCAACAAGGTATTACTGAGCCGGCAGCCAGGCCATTATAACAGTCCGCTTCATATTGTGCGAGAGAAAGATGGTTCACTGAGGCTCGTTCTCGATTCGAGACAAATTAACAAAATTATTAATGCGGAAATCGATAGATCGCAAACCTTGGAAGAGATTCTTCAGAAATGTAATGGCGTCCCAGTTTTCTCCTCCCTTGATTTAAAATCTAGTTTCTGGCAGATTGAAATGCACCCTAATTGCCACAAACATACGGCCTTTCTCTGTTTTGGAATATCCTATCAGTTCTGTAAACTTCCTTTTGGATTAAACATTTCGTCTGCAGCATTCATCAGAGGTTTAAATTCTATTTTACGGAGAATTTGAAAAATAAGATTACCACTTATGTCGATGATATTCTCATATCCGAAAAGACCTGGGATGAGAACAATGATACCTTGAATTCTTTATTACAAGTCTTTTCCGACTCAGCAAATCTAAATTCGGCAAATCTAACATAAAATTTTTAGACCACGTCATATGTGTCTCTGCCATTGAACCCGAGCCGAATGAGTTGCAAGCTATCTGTGACATCATCACAACCACTTCAAAACGTCGAGTCAGATGTTTTCTCGGTTCGGTCATTTTTTTCCGGCTTTTTGTGCGCTATAAGGCTCTCGATACCGCACGTTTGTGCCAACTTGACGGCAAAAACTCCAGCTGGTTCTGGGACGACCGAGCTCAACAAGAAGTTGTCAATTTAAAACAAGCTTTATTGAACGCTCCTCTACTTTCTCATTCCGATTTTTCACATGAGTTCTGTTTGGCCACTGACAGTTCTAAAACGGCCATTGGTGTCTATGTGTTTCAAGAGATCGAAGAAGATGGCATTGTTGTGAAGAAAAGCATTGGTTTCGCTAGCCGCGTTCTGTCTCAAGCTGAACGTAACTATTCTATAACAGAACTTGAATGTTTAGGAGTCGTGAGGGCCTTTTCCAAATTCCGTCACTTCTTATTTGTTAGACATACCAAGATTTATACTGATCACAGACAGCTGCAATTTTATATGTCACCAAAACTTTCTCACGATCGTTTACTTCGTTGGGCTTTCTATTTACCACAACTTCGCTGTACGGTCATGTACATTCCCGGTGTTGAAAATATTGTCGCTGATGCATTATCTCGCTCGCTAGGTGTTACTCCGTCTGGTTCTTCAACAGAATTTCGTCACGCCAATTTCAGTGTGCTATACATTGAACAGGTAGCTTTCGAAAACTTTATTTCTTCGGCGATGACCGACATTGCTAAAGAGCAAGACAAGGATCCGATCTGGAAAGACATCAACCGGCAATGGCGCGACAAAACTAAACCTTCTGTCAGACTCTGCTATCTCGTTCGGAACAACATCTAGTTTAAACGGTTAACACCTGACAGTACAACCTGGCTTGTCTGCATTCCCAGGCATCTAGTTAATATAATTATATGGTACACACATCTCATTTACGCTCATTATGGAGCCCGGAAAAGTTTTTACATTCTTCGTCAAACGTCTTATTTCTTTAATATGGAGAAACTCATTCGTCGTGTTCTTATGAAGTGCAAATTATGCCAGGAAGCCTAGACAACAACATCTTCCTTTCATGTTCAGTTGTATCCCATCATTCCTGTGATATGACTTCATCTAGCAGCCGTTGACTTATACGGTGCTGTTGTTATCAGCAGACAAGGCTTCTCTTATATTTTCGTAGCTGTAGAGCTCATGTCGAAATTTGTGTCACGCCTTTGCGTAAAGAATTTTTTAACAGAATTTGGTCACGCTGACAAGGTCATTTCAGACAAGGGTCCGCAATTTAGGTCAAGTTACTGGACCCGCACTCTCTCAAGCAGGAAAATCAAACCGATTTACATTTCCCACTATCAAGCTCCTTCAAATCCAGCTGTACGCATTATGAAAGAGATAAGTGAACTATGCAGATTGTACTGCCACAAGAAACACAAAGATTGGGACAAATACATTTACACATTTCAAGATGTTGTCAACTCTATTCCCAACTATTCTACCTTACTTTCTCTGTACCTTGTACTGAAACACAAACTGCCACCTGACAGAAACAAAGAACTTGTACCGTTACCGAAGTCACGTTGCTTACCACACGACGAAACTGAGGAAACAGCTTTTCGCAATATCAAACGAGCTGCAGACTCGTAGATGGTCTCATAAAGGAAAACGCTTGTTTAGAAAATTCTTTCTTCTCAATGATGGACCATTCAGAATTCCTCATATCTGTCATCCGAATGCTTTGGAAGTGGGAAGTCTGAGAACCAGACGCAGAATGGGTGTACACCACATTATGAATGTCAAAGAATTTCACGAACAGGACACACTCACACAGCTTTATAGACAACGTATCTACACCGAGAATTTTTTTACTGTGGGATTTTTATGACCACAACCTACTTTACTTATTGTTTTATAATGTTCGATTTTCCCTGATTTTGTAACTTGCACAGAATTCTATGAATAGGACACACATACACAGCTTTACAGACAACACACACTGTGATCTGGGTTACTACCGGACAGCCTATTTGTCTTTTCATATCTCATAACTTGGGATTTGCACTTATATTTGCATTTACTTTGCTGTTTCCTATGTTCCAAAGCCGGCTTTCATGTGAGGCATTCTCCGCTTGCAGCTAAATTACAATAATCGACAGAGTAAATGGCAGCACTCATAGGATGTTCAATAACCTGCTGTTAGAAGACTGGAGAACACCCCTGTTACCGTATTTCATGTACAATGCTCAGATATATTTGAAGTAGCAGAATGTAATGTTTCAGATAGTTGCCAGATGTAATTACACATCAGATGAAAGTAAGAGGTACTCATGTTCCCTACTTCTCAAAGCCAGTTTTCGAGTAGTGCATCTTCCACTTGCAGATGAAATGCAGTCATCGGCAGAGTAAACCAAAAGACGTCCGTTAACATGCTGATAAAGAACAGGAGAATAGCCTTACTACTTCATTTCGTATGGTAATCTGTAGACAATATTTCAAGCGGCATAATGTAATGTTTAAAATGTTAATAGGCTGTAATTACTTTTCAAATGAAAAAAGACATAATCATTTCTTTACATTTCAAAGCCATGAGCTTCCCTTTAAAGGAAACATCCAGTCGATGGCAGGGTGAATGGTAGCAACCAAAACACGCTCGTTAACCTGCTTTGATGAAGTAGAGGAGAAGAACAGTGTTATTACATTCCAAATAGGAATATGTAGATAGCCTTTGGCGTAGCAGAATGTATTATTAAAAATCGTCAACCAGATGTTATTACTTATCCAATGATAGACGGAAGTAGTCATTTGCCTTCATTTAAAAGCCTCCTCTGAAGCAGGGCATGTTCCCATTGAAAATAAAACGTAGTCGACAGCAGAGTAAATGGCGGCACCCATAAGACGCTCATTAACCCAATGATACATTTCATATGGGAGTCTGTAGACAGCATTCGAAGTTGCAGAATATAATATTGAAATCGTTAGTCAAATGTAATTACTTACGAATGAAAGAAGGAAGTTCTCATTGACTGCATCTCAGTGCCAGTTTTTCAGGTCATCTTTATTTAGAGTTAAAGCCCAGCAGGTGGCAGAGTAAATGGTGGCAGCCAGAATACACAGCTTAACCTGCCGAGAAAGAGCAGGAGAACAAACCTGTCACTGAACAGCTCTACTGGGAGCCTGTTATTTGCACATATGGATTTTGTACGTACTACGTGTGACTCAGACGCTAAGAGACACTTCTGAATCGCTTATCATTATTCGCTCGCAGTCTTTGCTCAGAGCAACTGTGTCGCTGGAAGGTGTGCTCGTTTTTGTCATCGCTGCTGGGGAGCGAGGGCACAGGACTTCCAGCGTTAGGAGGGTAGTTGTGTGTTAGACGGCGAGCAGGGGACTCTGGGCAGTGTAGACGTGAAGTGCACCTGTGTTTAAGTAAAGTGATTTGCGTCTGAATGTTGTGAAACAGTGGAGAAAGATTCGATCAATGATGTAGAATGAAGTGAGATACAAGGATATTAGAAGAGAGTATGAAGGGGAATGAAGGTAACATTTTTTTATTTTGTGGCAGTGCAGTCATTGTTCAATATCATTGTTCCATATCAAGGAAATTGAGATTTTTCATTAAAGAGGGTTTAATTTTCACTGCAAGGGATTTTTCATGTCTATTAATTATTTTTCTAACATTTGTGAGAGTGAGTGGTTCATGGTGTGGGTTCCTGTAGTCATGTCCTAGTTCATGAACCACGGGCAACGTATGAGTAGCCAAGTAAGTTGTCCCGACAGTCGGGATACCAGCTACTTTGGAATAAGGCTGGGCATCTCGGACATATTCCGAGTCGTGGTCACCTTTGTGCTCATACGGCAGAGACTGCAAAATACACCGGTTAGTCCCTCAACCGTTAGGGGTAAAACTCAATGGGACTCGGGGCAAGTAAGGCTAGCAACCTGCTTCCCTGGTACTTTAACTATGATGCTGGCAACAATCAGAGCAAAATACCTCGGACCTTTGGAGGTGACACAGTCCCACCTCTAACTGACAAACCAGGGACTCCTAAGATACGACTTGGCAAACAAATGGTAATGAGATGGGGACTTATTAATATCAATGGGGGCTACTCTGGGAAGAAGGTAGAGCTGGCAGAGGCTGCAAGTAAGATGGGACTGGACGTTTCAGCTGTTAGTGACATTCGGGTAAGGGGTGAGAAAGAAGAGGAAGTGGGAGAATACAAGGTCTACCCGTCAGGAGTCAAAGCAGGAATAGCACAATGGGGTGTAGGCCTTTACATCAGGAAAGGAATGGAACCCAGCGTAGTTGCAGTAAGGTATGTAAACGAACGACTGATGTGGATAGATTTGACAGTGTCTAGCAAGAAAATTAGGATTGTGTCGGTATATTCGCATTGTGAAGGGACAGATCAAGATAAGATGGATAGTTTTTATGAAGCACTCAGTGATGTAGTTGTTAGAGTAAAGGACAAGGACAGTGTTCTGCTCATGGGTGATTTTAATGCCAGGATTGGAAATCGAACAGAAGGGAATGAAAAGGTTATGGGTAAATTTGGAGAGGATATGGAGGCCAACAGGAACGGGAAACAACTCTTGGATTTCTGTGCCAGTATGGGCTTAGCAATCACAAACTCCTTTTTTAACATAAGAACATTCACCGGTATACTTGGGAAGGCAGGGGAACCAGATCTGTCATTGACTATATAATAACAGATCAGGAATTCAGGAAGGCTGTGAGGGACACACGTGTATTCAGGGGATTCTTTGATGACACTGATCATTATTTAATCTGCAGTGAAATTGGGATTGTGAGGCCGAAAGTGCAGGAGGTCAGGTCCATATGTAGGAGGATAAGAGAGGAGAAACTTCAGGATAAGGAAATCAGGCACAAGTACATAACAGCGATCTCAGAAAGGTACCAGTTAGTTGAATGTAGTCAATTACAGTCATTGGAAAAGGAATGGACAAGGTACAGGGACACAGTACTAGAAGTGGCTAAAGAATGTCTTGGAAATGTAGTGTGTAAAGGTAGGACGAAGCAAACAGCTTGGTGGAATGACACAGTCAAGGCAGCTCGTAAAACGAAAAAGAAGGCGTATCAAAAATGGCTACATACTAGAACTCAGGTAGACAGAGAAAGTTATGTTGAAGAAAGAAACAAAGCCAAACAGATAATTGAAGCATCCAAGAAGAAATCTTGGGAAGACTTTGGAAACAGGTTGGAGACTATGGGTCAAGCTGCTGCAAAACCATTCTGGAGTGTAATTAGCAGTCTTCGAAAGGGAGGTAAGAAGGAAATGACAAGTATTTTGGACAGGTCAGGAAAACTGTTGGTGAATCCTGTGGATGCCTTGGGCAGATGGAGGGAATATTTTGAAGAGTTGCTCAATGTAGGTGAAAATACGATCAGCAATGTTTCAGATTTCGAGGTAGAATGAGATAGGAATGATGATGGAAATATGATCACATTTGAGGAAGTGGAGAAAATGGTCAATAGATTGCAGTGCAATAAAGCAGCTAGGGTTGATGAAATTAAGTCGGAACTCATCAAATACAGTGGAATGTCAGGTCTTAAATGGCTACACAGGATAATTGAAATGGCCTGAGAGTCGGGACAGGTTCCACCAGACTGGACAAAAGCAGTAATTACACCAATCTTTAAATATGGAAACAGGAAAGATTGTAACAACTACAGAGGTATCTCTTTAATCAGCGTTGTGGGTAAAATCTTCTCAGGTAGTGTCGAAAGGAAAGTGCGATTATTAGTTGAGGACCAATTGTATGAAAATCAGTGTGGGTTTAGGCCTCTTAGAGGTTGTTAGGACCAGATCTTTAGCTTACGGCAAATAATGGAGAAGTGTTATGAGTGGAACAGGGAACTGTATCTATGCTTTATAGATCTAGAAAAGGCATATGACCGGGTTCCTAGGAGGAAGTTATTGTCTGTTCTACGAAATTATGGAATAGGAGGCAAACTTTTGCAAGCAATTAAAGGTCTTTACATGGATAGTCAGGCAGCAGTTAGAGTTGACGGTAAATTGAGTTCATGGTTCAGACAAGGTAAGGGGTAAGACAAGGCTGCAACCTGTCTCCACTGTTGTTCATATTATTTATTGATCATATGTTGAAAACAATAGACTGGCTGGGTGAGATTAAGATATGTGAACACAAAATAAGCAGTCTTGCATATGCGGATGACTTAGTTGTGATGGCAGATTCGATTGAAAGTTTGCAAAGTAATATTTCAGAACTAGATCAGAAATGTAAGGACTATGGTATGAAGATTAGCATCTCCAAAACGAAAGTAATGTCAGTGGGAAAGAAATATAAACGGATTGAGTGCCAAATAGGAGGAACAAAGTTAGAACAGGTGGACGGTTTCCAGTACTTAGGATGCATATTCTCACAGGATGGCAACATAGTGAAAGAACTGGAAGCGAGGTGTAGCAAAGCTAATGCAGTGAGCGCTCAGCTACGATCTACTCTCTTCTGCAAGAAGGAAGTCAGTACCAAGACTAAGTTATCTGTGCACCGTTCAATCGTTCGATCAACTTTGTTGTATGGGAGCGAAAGCTGGGTGGATTCAGGTTACCTTATCAACAAGGTTGAGATTACAGATATGAAAGTAGCTAGGATGATTGCAGGTACTAGTAGATGGGAACAATGGCAGTAGGGTGTCCACAATGAGGAAATCAAAGAAAAACTGGGAATGAAGTCTATAGATGCAGCAGTCAGGACGAACAGGCTTAGATGGTGGGGTCATGTTACACGCATGGGAGAAGCAAGGTTGCCCAAGAGACTCGTGGGTTCAGCAGTAGAGGGTAGGAGGAGTCGGGGCAGACCAAGGAGAAGGTACATGGATTCGGTTAAGAATGATTTTGCAGTAATAGGTTTAACATCAGAAGAGGCAGCAATGTTAGCACTGAATAGGGGATCGTGGACGAATTTTATAAGGGGGCTATGCTCCAGACTGAACGCTGAAAGGCATAATCAGTCTTAAATGATGATGATGATGATGATGATGATGATGATGTTGTGAGAGTGAGCGTTTGATATCAATGTTGCCCTTTGTCGTTGTTAATGCGCGTTGTAACATGAATTTCAGACAACTAATAATATGTCAGATAATGTAAAAACTCTTTGTTAAATGCATATTTCACCTAAGAGCATGGTCAACATCCTCGGTCCAAGTCATTTTTATTTAAAGGAGTGTCTCTCCCAGTTATGTCTCTAAAATAGTTTACTTGCTGTGTGGAGCATTGGCAGTAAGCTCTCAGCAACTGTAGTGAGAAATTTGCAACTGGCTCACGGACAGCAGCAAGCACTGCGTTTCCAAGCAGTTACATTACGAGGTGAGACATATTCATTTCACGATCTGTTTGCTACGAAAATTTCTGGTTTAGTTATTACCAGCCATTCTTATCTGACACTTACGTTAATCATTTGAGTATCTTTAATGAATGTGCACCTTATTATTCCTGTGTGCCAGTTTTGCGATCTTGGTTGGCCCACTTTGCATTTTTAGTATAAGCATGCTTCACTGTGGACCTTTATGTGGGCAGTTCAGTTTTATTAAGCTTTATGATCTTTGTTCTTTTAATGATGTTGTGTTATGTGGCCTTATAACTTTGGGTTGGAAGTATATAGTGTTACCAGTCTTTGAGATATGTTTAAACAAGAAGGATTGTTTGTTTGATTATTCACGTCGCCTACTATCTATGATTTTGGTTGCAGACGCCAAATATGATTCTTATTCATGTTTATGTAATTCAATTAAAGTGAAGATTTGTATATAGCATCAGTAAGAGGACAAATGTCCGAACTGAAGTTTATATAATAAAGTCTGTTTAGAGTCAAACTAAAATTCTAAAACAATCACAAGTTTGTCCATCACCAGTGACCCCGCGATTACTATTTCAGCGGTGAGATTGTAATTTTGATTTTCTAAAGAACTGAGTAGCACATCGGTTCATGCATAATTTGTTATTTTTGGCGCTTAAGCACGCATTGCGTTTGTTTTCGTGGTTAATGTTTTGGCTAGCAGTAATCTCTTTGGTAGTCGGTAATCTCTTCGCATTTTCCTGTACAATATTTTCTACTTCTTCACATTAGCTTCGGTTTTGTGTCCAGACGTTTCCCTCACTATTACGCTCATTACTACGCCCTAAATCAGCACCGGTGGAGGGCAGATTCAGATTTGGAACAGCCATTCGAAGAAATGTTCAACAGTTCTTTTCAAATCTCTTTCATAATACAAAGAAGACAACAGCGTTTTCAACTGAAAATGAATCTCGACGTGTATAAGCATTTAACAATCTTCTTTTCGTTTCACCGATTTTAGGACGCGATGGAAGCCATTCTTTTCCACATCAAAAGACTTACTCTAAAAACTCCTCACTAACCGATAATTACGGTTTAACTCTGTAAACAATCGCCAGTCACAAATAAAATGGCTGTGAGCACTATGGGACTTAACTTCTGAGGTCATCAGTCCCCTAGAACTTAGAGCTACTTAAACCTAACTAACCTAAGGACATCCACACATCCATGCCTGAGGCAGGATTCGAACCTGCGACCGTAGCGGTCGCGCGATTCCAGACTGAAGCGCCTAGAACCGGCCGCCTTGTTCTGTGTGTGGTATGTTCCTTGTTTCTCCCCTGTGAACTGAGGTATTAAATTCCCTTGCACATTGCTTCCTCCTTGCAGTTGTGCCTCGAGAATGGCAGGGTGTGCTCCTGTCGAAATATCGGCTGTGGGCGACGACGTCACCAGGCAGCAAACCCGGAAGTTATTTGAACATTCAATTCGCCGGGAAAAGTTAAGGTCTCACATGACTGGGACAGATTGAAAAGGGTTGTTTATGGATGACTTGACTCACCAACCACTCTGAGGGACCTACGTCGAATCGCCGTTGAGGAGTGGGACAGTCTGAACCTACAGTGCCTTGAAGAACTTGTGGATAGTATGCCACGACGAATACAGGCATGCATCAATGAAAGAGGGCATGCTTCCAGGTATTAGAGGTACCGGTGTGTATAGCAATCTGGACAACCACCTCTGAAGGTCTCGATGTATGGTGGTACAACATGCAATATGTGATTTTCATGAACAGTAAAAAGGGCGGAAATGATGTTTATGTTGATCTGTATTCCAATTTTCTGTACAGGTTCCGGAACTCTCGGAACCGAGGTGGTGTAAACGTTTTTTTGAGTTGTGTATGTGTACTGGTTCACAATATTAATGTTTCTAGACTCTAGGTGCACACAATCATTTGTGGCTATCCATGTGCGCCTTTCTCGTCATTTGAACCAATTTACTGCCGCATGTTGGAGGGGATTTTCGCCAATCGTCTTAGGTGGGTCAGTGGTAGCCTACTTGATGGGCTTACTGGGAGGGTAATTCCCACACGACCGCCGCTGCAGGTAAGGTTCTGAACGTCCTGCCAGAAGGAATCACCTTACAGGAGAGTCAGCAAGCAGCAGCAGGGAGTGGCCAGTGATGTGCCTTCCAGTCGGCTCCTTATTCCGACAGGCTGAATGGGCTGTGTGCTGGATGTTACCGTGGAGAAGTTTAGAGCTCGCGAAGTCGGCAAGTCGGCGGTCAATTCTCTTGGGATGGATGTGCTAAGTCGCGGGTCCCACTGAGGCGTAGTTTGTGTTTGACATGATTACTACATCGGTGTTCTGGAGGGAGTGATCCTCCACGATTAACGGAGTGACAAAGTATTAGAAAGTGTGTTCCCGTGTGCTGGGCGTCTATTGGCTTTGACATACTTCCCTGTGATTTGGGAAATTTGGAAATTTGTAGTAAGTTTCTATGGGACCGAACTGCTGGGGTCATCGGTCCCTCGGCTTACACACTACTTGATCTAACTTAAACTAACTTACGTTAAGGACAACAAACACACCCATGTCCGGGGGGAGGACTCTAACCTGTGACGGGGGGAGCCGCGCGAGTTGTGGCAAGGAGCGCTAGACGGTGCGGCTACCCCGCGCGGCCCTGTTGTTCTCTGTGTGAATGTTCTGGACCGCTCTTAAGTCCATCGTAAAAATGTATTTACACTGACCCAAGTTGTGCAAAATCTCTTTTGCATTCAATCTTGGATGTGCACCAGTGATAGTCCTTGTGCTGAGCTATCTGTAGTCACAGCATAATCTGTACATTCTTGTACCATTCGACAACATTTTTGGGAACAGTTAAAACATCTACACCTCTTCAACAGTCCCCTCAGACAATAATTGCAATTATTTCTGATGGAGGAATTCTTCTATTATTGGCTGTAGGTGTTCTGGAAGCCTGGATGGTTTCCTGTAGACAGGAGCGTTATTGTCGGTGAGCTCAGGGGAAACGTGGACATGTTAGGTAGCTGGAAGTAGTGGTTAGGTAGAAAGTGACTGGCGTGGCTAGGGTGAATTCACATGTATAAACTGAACTTTTCCCGTGCAGATCTGAGAGTGATGTTTTCTAAGTCACCATTTCCCTGTTGGCTTTGAATTGTATATTGCATGCAGCCAATTCAAGTGCATTTATTCAACTTAGATGGTTATCTCCCCAGTCCTGTGGTCTGATCTTGGAGTCTTACTCGATAGTAGTAACGTTACTACACTGAAACGCCAAGGAAAAAAAAACAGCATTTCCGAGGTAGCGAAGAACTGGGGATTTTCCAGTACGACGATTTCTCGAGTGTACTGTGAATATCAGGAATCCGCTAAAACATCAAATCACCGACATCGCAGCGGCCGGAAAAAGATCCTGCAAGAACGGGAGAGAGCGACGACTGAAGAGAATCGTTCAACGTGACAGAAGTGCAACCGTTCCGCAAATTGCTGCAGATTTCAATGCTGGGCCATCAACAAGTTTCAGTGTGTGAACCATTCAACGAAACATAATCGATATGGGCTCTCTGAGCCGAACGCCCACCCCTGTACCCTTGATGACTGCGCGACACAGAGCTTTACGCCTCGCCTGGGCGTCAGCACCGACATTGGGCTGCTGATGGCTGGAAACATTTTGTCTGGTACGACGAGTCTCGTTTAATATTGTATCGAGCGGTTGAACGTGAATCGGCACCGAGACAACCTCATGAATCCATGGGCCCTGCATGTCAGCAGAGGACTATTCAAGCTGGTGGAGGCTCTGTAATGGAGTGCAGCTAGACTGATACGGGACCCCTGATACATCTAGATACGACTCTGACAGCTGACACGTATGCAACTATCCTGGCCGATCCCCTGCATCCATTCATGTCCATCGTGCATTCCGACGGACCTTGGTAAATCCAGCAGGACAATCTGACACCCCACACGTCCAGAATTGCTATAGAGTGGCTCCAGAAACACTTTTCTGAGTTTAAACACTTCCACTGGTCACCAAACTCCCCGGATATGAACATTATTGAGCAGATGTGGGATGTAACGTGCTGTTCAGAAGAGATCTCCATCCCTCGTACTCTCACGGATTTATGGACAGCCCTGCATGATCCGTGGTGTCAGGTCCCTCCAGCACTACTTCAGACATCATTCGAGTCCATGCCACGTCGCGTTGCGGCACTTCTGCGTGCTCGCGGGGGCGCTACACGATGTTAGGCAGGTATACAGGTTTCTTTGGCTCCTCAGTGTACTAACAGTGCTGGCAATTGCTGGTGCTGAACTTAGAGTGGTGAAGTTTAACTATGTCTCGCTGATCAAAGCGAAGATGGCGACGTCAAATTTAGAGCGGCTTTACTAGTGTAGGAAATTTATCCGGGTCCGCCAGTAAACTGCTTGCAACTAAACACGCGGAGTAGAGCGTCACGTGATGTGTTTGACGCGGGGCAAACCACGATTGTGTGTTTTCGCGACGCTGCGGGGGTTCCGAAGAAACGACGGAAGGAGTCCATCACTTTGTTTCGATTCTGCAGCGTGCTCGAGCGCGCGCACGTGTGTGTGTGTGTGTGTGTGTGTGTGTGTGTATGTGTGTGTGTGTGTGTGTGTGTATGTGTGTGTGTGTGTGTGTGTGTGTGTGTGTGTGTGTGTTTGAGAGTGAGTGAGTGTGTATGTGATCAAATAGGTATGCAGGTAAGCTGAGCTGCACGTCACACCTACCTCGTTCCATACGAAGATGGAGAGGGATGGTGCAATCTCTAGTTCCTCTATATCCAAAATAGCAATCCTCCCTCCATGAAATTCACCGTTAAGGTTCGCTGTAATTTGACAGTTTCTGCAAAAATGACTCTATGTAATACCGTCTGTGGCAGTGATGCTCAGTAGGAGTGTATATTAAATTCACACAGGGATCGGTTTCATTTACACTGTTCGCTCACTCTGTTTTTATTCGAACAAATTGGCCATCATCTATTGATCACAAATCACACTAAATTCGAGGTACTACGCCCTTACTGTATAACCTGCCAGACATATGTTCTTTCACATTAACGTCTGACACATTTTATTCCCTTCCACTATATTAATTGTAAAAATACACTTTTAAGCAACATGGTTTCTTCTTTACAAGTGCTACACAGTATATGCATTAATTTTTAACGTTTTCTTTAATACCTCACTGTATTTCTCAATCAGTATGTCAATATCCTGTACAACAACTGCTCTTATTCCTGTGTCCTGTGGAATTGTCCTTTAACACTATGCATTCACTTCAAACAACATGTCACAACGACACTTGTTTGTTACTGTCTCATACTATAACATTTTGTGCCCCTCTGACCAATCAGAACACTAATCAGCGCGACGAACACCATTACCTGTTCTTCCACACAGTTGAGTTATCTCCATCTTCCTGCTCCTCTGGTTTGACACTGATATTAATTTTTCTTGGCATCGTACTGAACATGCACATAATACACAAACACAATTCTTATTTAAGACTTGCATATTTCATAAAAAATAAATAATGTTATTGAACAAAGTAATAAGCAAATAAATTCGCAACAAAAAATTCCATATCAAGCTGAAGTTTAATATGGTACAAGGGAATAATTTTCAGATATACAATGCGTTGCCAGAGGTGAAAGTCATGTAAAATTGTCATAAAATAATTCCTGGTACTAGTCGAAGGCAGAATTTTGGATTGAGCCATCTAGTGTGAGACATAAGACGAAGCACAGTTCTGCAGTTATTTGCAAAATAAGAAGGGTAACGTAGACATCTTTTTAAAGCTTTGTAGGAATCAATGGAAAGGGCAAATATTCCTGTAAAGGCATTGCAAAATGGTTCAAATGGCTCTGAGCACTGTGGAACTTAACATCTCAGATCATCAGTCCCCTAGACTTAGAACTACTTAAACCTAAGGACATCACACACATCCATGCCCGAGGCAGGATTCGAACCTGCGACCGTAGCAGCGGCGAGGTTCCGGACTGGAGCGCTTATAACCGCTCGGCCACCCCGGAAGGCCAAAAACATTGCAAGAGTATATTCCGTTCCCTTCACTATATTTTTTCATATGCAAGAAGTTCTTGCATTATTTTCGTTTTTATCATATGCTATGGGTAACAAAATGTTTTTGTGAAAATTTCGGAGACCAAGTTAACATGTTATCACAGGGTGGGTTGGAAGAAATAGAACAAAAACATTCTTATTATCTTCCAGCAAATTATATCTTAATAATAGTTACTTAATGTCAATTCATAAAATTAATTAGACAAACACAGACATGTAGAAATGGGCATTTATAATTAATTAAGAACAAGTGAGAAAAATACGACACTGGTTTTGCGTTAGCAGTAGGAGTTAATTTTGTGTTGTCAGCTGGATTCAACCACTATGACTGGTCGGTGGCTTTAGTGCTGTCCACAGTCAAGACAGCCCTTTGGAAACAACACCCATGTAACTTACAACGAGGATTGCGCAAGGAGAGACCGTTCATTTCCCCTCCTTTCCAGATTTCTCTCGGCTGTTGAACAGAGCTCCTGTCCTGGGCGGATGATATCCGGACTCCACCACGACAGCACTCTGTTCCTGAGCAGAGGCAGCGTCGTTCCATTACAAATGAAGAAAACGAACTGCAGTGGTCCCTGCACCATCGTGGCTATGTGTACGTAGTACACAAACTGCGCTATGCCTTGTGCCTGGTGGAAACCAATTCTAATAATTATACCTATCCCGCTTAAAATAACGGCCTTAACTGACATAAAAACATATTGTTTCTTAGAGGCAAATTTATCGTTACTAAAAATGTTGAGTTGCCGCATGGAGTTCCGAGCACGTAAGTACATGTATCCCACCGACCCAAGACAAACCAAATTGAAAGTTATCGATAGAGCAATCCCCGCAAGGAATATTATCCGACTGTGCATCAGGTAATATTTGCTCGTCTTTTCGAAAGCAATAGTTGCTGTGCACACCACACTACAGGGTATCAGTGCGTACAGCGCTTGACCACGGAATACCCTTCTGGCTTCAGCAGGTGGCAGGTCGTCAGGGAGCCTAAGATGACGGACACACGCGTACATTTGGTAGCAGAATAAGTTTAGCCAGATACACCTTAGAAGTGTGAGGGCGCTATCAATGTGGACCATCGTAGATAGGTCGGGGACACCTGTCACACGATAAATGACCTCAGAACACAAGATCTGCGTTATACCCGTGATCTGAACGGACAAGAATATCTTTCCGGGGACATTACGTAACTGGGGCAGGTACATGTATACAACAGTGGTCAAAAAGCGGAAAATAATATTTATGGCTATAAATGACATTTCTAAAGGTTTTAAGCTGTCGATTTTGAAATCTTTGTATTTCAAGGTGGCACTGTTCAAGCTGTCTTTGTACTTAAGAGCCCTTTCTGTTGGCCTCACATACCCTTTGTAGAACTCTCTTTCCCACGTTAAATTGTACGTCGTGAAGTGCGATCCATTTGTGTAGAAACTGACGCCGCATAAATCGAAAGACTTATGGAAAGAAAAATCGCCACACATCAGCAACAGGACTGCTCTGGAAACAGAGCAGATGGCGTCTGTAGCGTTCGACTGCAGGCAGGACTGATCGTCAGGGCTGTCGAAATAGCAGCGAGCATCATGTACGGATTGTAGCATACTAAATGGGACGTCCTGACAAACGCCGAACGAGTTGGCTGTCATCCAGGCCAGCAGGCAGAGGTTGACGTTTATCCTCTGCGTGTAGGCCAGGTAGCTGGTGACGGGTACGTGGGGTGACCTCTGCACCACGTCGTCCCACAGCTGCACGCGGCACCGCTCGCGCAGGTTTTTGGTTTCCGGTGGCAGGTCTTCCAGCGGACACGTGGGGTGGTCGAGGGCGTTCGCCAACAGCTGCACGCAGTCAGTGTCCACGGAGAGCATGGCGTTGCTTCTGTCCTCCCTCTGCCACTCCTCATCTGCAAAAGAATCACTGCGAGTTGAGTGGTGCTCACACACCAAATGTATGTAGAAGCAGATGTACACATCTGATCCCAGAGGCTCCTCTGGATCACAAGACCAGGTGTATTTTAACTACATCATCGATGATAAATAATGTCAACAAAATTTTTTGTATTTGGAAAGATATATACCAGAGTTGAATCGAGAGAAGAGTACGCAATTCGTTTTCATCTACAGAGTATCCAGGAAGTCCCCAAAACCCTCTCGACTATCTACAGTAACTCTTCATCATTTCCTTGTGCCTTTGTCCCACGTCAACGCAGCGTCGGCGTTGTTACTATGGATTTGCCATTGTTAGTGCAGAGGGCATCCAGATCCCCTTCCTATCCCCACCCCATAACCCCCCTCCCCAAGATGGAATTAGTGTACCCCAGCTGTCTGCGTCTAGTGAAAGCTATGGAATAGTGGGAACGTGTTCAGATGTCTGGGAGTCGCGTAATGGAGGCGGGGCGTCGGGACCGCCCGGTATTCACCTAGTAGGATGTGGAAAACCGCCTAAAAACCATATCCAGGCTGGCTGGCACACCGACGCTCGTCGGTAATCCACCAGGCGGATTCGATCTGGGGCCGGCGCGCCTACCCTAGTCCAGGAAGCAGCGCATTAGTGCTCTCGGTTAACATGGTGGGTGACTTTGTGCAATCATTGAGGACATACATTCGTTTGCTTGGTATCCCTCCTTTGAAGCTGACGAAAAGCGTTGGTGTAATTACTACTCTTTTGTTTCACTACAGCGCCATTTCAGTTGCGACCTGCCGTGTCTGCCGTGTCTGGGGGTAGCGATATGCACAATTACAGGTGGCGACAGTATCACGTACACGAAGTTTAAAAGGGGAGTGCTTTGGTGTAGCTGTTATTTGTAATCAGGCAGTTCACGTGAGGAGGGTTTCTACTCGATTACGATCGCATGACAGGTATCACCAGACTCTGAACACGGAATGCTAGTTGGATCTGGACGCATAGGCATTTCGGGAATCGTTAGAGAATTCAATATTCCGCGATTCACAGTTCCATGAGAGTGTGCCAAAAATACCAAATATCCGGCATTACTTCTCATCACGGACAACACAGTGGCCGATGGTCTCAACCACAGAGAACAGCACTGTTTGCTTAGAGTTGTCAGTGCCAACAGGCAAGCAATTCTGTGTGAAACAACCGCAGAAATCAGTGTTGGACGTAAGACGAACGTATCCGTCAGGAAAGTGAAATGGAATTTGTTGTCAATGGGGAATGATAGTAGAAGATGCTGCTACTGCTCCTGCGCTAGTGACCATATTGGTTGCGCCCTAGAGTAAGGGAAACTGTGGCCTTTTCAGATGTTTCCCGATTTCATTGTGTAGGAGCTGATGGTAGGGTCCGAGTGTAGACCAGACACCATAAAGCCGTGAACCCAAGTTCCCAACAAGGCAGTGTGTAAGCTGATGGTGGGTCCATAATGGAATGAACAGGGTCCTCTGGTCCAGCTGGACTGATAAATGACTGCAAACGGTCTCGTCCGGCTACTTGGAGACCATTTGCAGTCGTTCATGCAGTAATGTTCCCAAACAAGGTTGGAAATTTTATAGAGCACCGTGCACCATGTCAGTAGCGGGACAGAGGGGTAGTCAGGTTGTCTACATCAGAGGCAGGTATGCACTCAGGGCAATCCTATTGTTCTCCTTTGTTTGACAGGTACTTAACGTATTATTCTGCTAAATGCTTTACCATGTTGCTGCACTTAACCTATTGTCCCTTCCAGCCCCTCCCACTCCCCTCCCCCCTCAGGAAGGGGATGCTGGTGCATTTTGTCAGTGCAGGTTACCTACATCGGGGGCAGTATGCATTCAGAGGCAATCCTATTGTTCTCCTTTGATTGACAGGTACTTAACCTATTGTCCTGTTAAGTGGTTTTCCATGTCACTGCAGTTAACCTATTGTCCCCCCCCCCTACCCACTCCAACTCCCCTACCCCCTCTCTGCTACAGGTACACTTTGAGGTCTGTCACTACTATTTCACATGATGACACAAGTACCATTAGACCTGTGACGTCACAGACATACTGATGGGGCTCCCATCGCATATTCAGGATGGGGGCCATGATGGCGCACGTACTGTTACCGAAGATGGCGGCGGTGGGAAATTCAAAAAGTGCCATTCCCCCCTTGCGGATGGGAAATTCAAATTTCGTCGGTTTTTCGCGAGGGCCACGCTCACCTGGACTTGGAATGAGTTTTTGTGAGCACCACGCCCACCTGAACTTGGAAGGAAATAGCTAAAGTCTCCACTACAAACCTCAACCAACTGCCACATCCCCTTACCAACCCATGTTAGCAGGGTAACAGGTACTAACGTGCACTAACATGTACTAACGTACACAGTGCAAGATGTCATCTAAGATGGCGTCTGTGATATCAGTTGATGATGGAAGTGCCACACACTCACTAGGGGGAAGTTGGAATTTCGACAGGAAGATAGGTCAATTGGGCTACCTCTGCTAACCTAACACCCCTCCTCTCCCCGCAGAAAAATGTTGGGAAGTTCAAATTCCAACAGGATAATGCAACATACCTAAGAAAATGGCAGGAAAAAAGAGCACTTCCACTGCCCTAAGTCACCCAACCAACACCTCTTTCTAGGAATTGGTAGGAAAAAGACTCAGTTGATCGATCATTTGGAGGGTATTTGATTGCTCTGTATATTGTTTAAACAATTAAGAAAATTTATGTAATATATGGAAAAGGTATATTGTTTATTTATAAGAAATTCAGTTTGTGGGGGTTGGATTTCTCTGGTTCAACATTCTCTGCTCTTTGGAAACATCTAGGTCTTGCAATAATCAATTACATGGGAAAAACATGTTGCGTAATGTGATGTTCAGCACTGTACTCTGGTTGTTTAACCTAATTTTTGGCCCTTTGTCGGCAGTTAACCTGTTGTTCTGTTAAATGGGTTTCATTGTCATCCCCATCCCCTTAAACTATTGAACTGCATTTCACATAAAAATTATTCATATTAACTTAGTGTTCTGCAGTTAACCTGCTGTTCTGCTCCATGTCACCCCTCCCCTTGACTATTGTACCGCTAATACCACACTGACATAAAAAATTTATGCAAATTAATTAAATCGATATTCTTCACATGTATGGTGTGGTTGTTTTTAATTTGTGGCATCCTATTGGTCTTAGGGTATTGTTTGTCTGTATGGGGTTCTTACTAGTTGGGTCTCATTCAAGAGATTGAGAAGGTTCAGAGAAGAACAGCAAGATTCGTCATTGGTACCTTTAACCATCACGAGAGTGTTACAAATCTCATTGAAAATTTGAAGTGGAACACACTTGCAGATAAAGTACGCACCAAATGGAAGGGCTGCACACTAAATTCAAAATCCTATCTCTGCCGAGGATGCAGAGCATATATTATTACCACCAACTTTCATATCGAACAATGATCACCATTCAAAGATAAGGGAAATTGGAGCTCTTACTGAGGTGTTCAGACAGACGTTTTTCCCACACACGAACTGGGAGTGGAACAGTAGGAGGGAAATATAACTTTGGTGTGAATAGTGCCCTCCACCACACACCGCTTGGTGGCTAGCAGAGGAGGTGTCATGGCGGCGAGTGAGTGACGTGCGTTAGCTTGGCTCGCAAGTTTACGTGAAATCTGGAGGTGTTTTAAGCAGTTAGGCTAGTCTACATATACTAAAGCCGTATATCTACTGCCAAGTGTCGTATTTTACATCACATACTGAGCACCAATTACACGGAATCGCACTCAAAATGGAAAATCGCCGAACAACGCGCAGTGCAGCCAACGGCCAGGCCGGAGACAGCGCAGGCGTGGAGTCCACACCGGGAGCTGCGGCCGCGCCGCCCGGCATCGCTGGCATCGCCGCACTCGTGAAGGCTGAGGTTGGGTGACGTGCTGCAGGCTAAGGAGACGCTCGGGCTCGTTGTTCAAACCATCACTGATGCTGTCACTGCAGCAGTGACGGACAAAATACAGAAAACTCTGGAGGCGAATGCGAGCGAGATCCGCGCACTGGACGCATCGTTAAAAGCAAGTGAGGAGAAAGCGCGACTGCTCGAACAGAAATTGATTGAGAAGACGCACGAGCTCGAACAATATCAGAGACGCAATAATCTCAGACTGTTCGGCATTCCAGAGAGCAGCAGAGAGAACACAGATGAACAAGTGATAAACCTTGTCAAAGAAAAGCTAGGCGTGCAGGTGACTCTGAGTGACATTGACAGAAGTCATAGAGTGGGTCGTAGGTCGCCAAGTTCTACAAAACCAAGACCTATAATAGTGACATTTGTGTCCTATAGGAAAAGATCTTAAATCTTCAGAGCAAAGAAGAATCTCGCGAAGTCGGGTCTGACAGTACGCGAGGATCTGACATCTGAAAGACTAAACATTTTGAAGAGAGCGATTTCGAAATTTGGCCTACAGAATGTATGGACAAATGACGGCAGGATAATGGTTAAGACCGAAAACGGAAAGAGAACAATTTGCAGTGTTAATGAACTCGAAAGCCTGTGCTTTAGAAGCTAAATCATGTCTAATCTTGCTGCCACTAACCTGTATGTTTATATTGTTTACATTGTCAACCATAACTTAACTAATGTATTATCAAATTTTTCGTTTCTCCACATATCTATTTTTTATCTCTAATTGTTTTCTAATGTAATTTTGTTATTATTTGTATTATCAACTTTTCGTTTCTCCACATAACTATTTTAATCTATAATTGTTTTCTCATGTAATTTTGTTAATTATTACATAAGGTAGTCTCACTTCCATCTTTAACTAGCAAGCCACCATCATACTTTAGCTGTTATCCTCATAAGTGCAATTAATATCACACTCTCCCGTCTCGTGCAGATTACTCCCGTTGTGTTTAGCGAAATTCCTTCCCCTGCCGGCCCACGGCTACTTCCAGAACCGTTGCAGACCTCGCTGACCTTGGCCGCAGTTCAAGTTGCCTCCCCGGGGACCCAACCCCTCCCCCCCTCGGCCGCTGTCCCTGCTCAGAACTGGGAGGACACTCCCTCACCCCCTCTCCTTCACACGCCTTCCGCATTCCTCATGCCAGGCCCTCTTGTCATCGCTAACCACGGCCCGCAAACATCTGTCCACAGTCTCCTCGGGAAATCAACACCCGAACGCACCAAGCTGCATATTGCACATGCAAATGTCCAATCTCTGCCAGCTCACTTCGACGAGTTCAAATATATATTTCAGACTACTGATATACACGTAATACTTTTGTCAGAGACTTGGCTGAAACCAAGTATTCCTACAACTTCCGTAAACCTAGATGGCTATATCTTCCTCAGGCACGACAGAAGCAACAGACGAGGGGGCGGAGTAGGGGCCTACATACGCTCTGATTTGTCACCTACTGTACTACACACATCCGACAACAATGTAGATAAACAAGAGGAATATATGTTCATAGAGATCAAATCCCTTAACAGAAAGTGCTTAATATGTGTCCTTTACAAACCTCCTAAAGTAGGCGGGCTCGCCTGCTTCGAAACTGCCCTCTCTAGTCTCGAATCGTCATATGAGCATGTAATTATAGCAGGTGACACTAACATTAATTTTCTGTGCAATAGTCCTTCCACTGGGAAATTTAAGAGGATGCTTTCTTCCTCAAATATGACGCTACTTCAGCTGGCACCTACTCATCACACGACTACCAGTCACACTTTCATAGATATATTCACAACTAAATCTCCAAACAGAATAATCCGCACCTCTCAAATATCTGCACCTGGCATGTCTGCCCATGATATCATTTTCATGACGTATTCACTAGAATGTCCTAGAAAAAAACAAAAACTGTCTACATACCGAGACTTCAAACGCATAAATTTGCCTGAAATCGAAACTGAGACACAAGAAATAGTTTGGGGGATGACCTCTATTTCCCTCATGGACATAAACGACAAACTCCAAGATTTCAATACCAAAATTACTAAACTATATGATAAATACGCTCCAAAAAAGACCAGAAAAGTAAAAAGGAAACCTGCACCTTGGCTGACTGATGAACTAAAACAGCTCATGAATCTCAGAGACGCTGCACATCGAGCATACAAGATACACCCTACACCTGAAAATCACATTGTAAACAAGCAGAAGCGAAACAAAGTCAGTCAAGTGGTGAGAAACGCTAAGCTCAGGCATGCCCGTACATTAGCTGACAATAGATGTAGACCAGCTATCCTGTGGAAAAATCTCCGTAGTCTCGGTTTAGGCAAAATAAAAGTTGCAGAAAATCCCATGGTCCCAGCTGAAGAACTAAACCGATTCTTCACATTACCTGCAACCACAATTGAACCGCAAAAAAAAACAGAATCATCGATTACTTCATGGGGATGAACGACTGTAGCAAAGAAAAATTCTATCTACGGCACGTCACTTGCAATACTGTCAAGAAAGCCATAATGCGGATTAGATCAGCATCTACTGGACATGATGGCATCACTACCCAGATGGTAAAACTTATTATTGATCAACTACTGCCCTCTATAACAGACAGTTTCAACGACTCATTAATCACAAGTGTTTTCCCTGAGGCCTGGAAACTGGGACAAATTAAGCCACTGCCTAAAAAGGACATCGCCACACCACCCTCTGACTACCGCCCCATCTGCCTTCTTGCTGCACTATCAAAGGCCTTAGAATATATAGTCCATGACCAGCTCACCAACTACCTAACTACTAACAACCTACCAGACGATTACCAATCAGGTTTCCGTAAACATCGAAGCACAACATCCGCACTGATAAAGGTGACAGATCACCTGAAACTTGCCATGGACAGACAAGAAGCGACTATCATTTGCTTCTTAGATTTCAGCAAAGAATTTGATACTGTCGACTTCGACAACTTTCTAGCCAAACTTAGCGGTCTAAATTTCTCACCAAGTGCAGGGCAATGGTTTCGCTCATACCTGACGTCTCGTCAGCAACGCGTCCTGACCGGGAATATAAAATCACAATGGCGGCAGATAGTGTCAGGCGTTCCCCAAGGCTCAGTACTAGGTCACATACTCTTCTCTCTGTATGTCAATGATGTGTCATCGGTCCTGACTTACTGCAAATATCCATGCTGATGACCTTCAGTTGTATCTAAGTGCAAAACCAAACAATCTCAAGAAAGCTATCGAAAACTTCAATACTGATCTCCATGCACTATCAAAATAGGCACAGAACATAGGACTAAAACTAAACCCATGTAAAACCCAAGTGGTACTTGTTGGTCACTCTAAGCTCATTAGCTGAAAACATCCGGAATCCGTACCATCTCTTATCCTAAATGGAACAAATATTATCTTCTCTCCCTCAGCAAAGAGTTTGGGAGTAATAGTAGATGAAAATCTAAATTGGACAGAGCACGTAACTGCAGTGTGGAAAAAAGCATCAGCATCCCTTCATGTCCTACAAAAATATAAAAAACTCTTCCCTTTCGATCTGAAAAAGAAATTAGTACAAACGCTTATACACCCAATCATTGATTACAGCGATATTATCCTACAAGGCCTCTCTCAGGAAAACTCGCGACGGTTGGAACTGGTCATGAATGCCTGTGTCCGATATATCTGTAACGTTCGACTTTTTGATCACATTTTACCAGCATATGCAAAATTGTCCTGGCTGCGTGCAGACAAACGCAGAGATTTTCATACACTCTGTCTCATCTACTGCCTTAGAAATGTACACTGTCCCACATATCTCTCCTCGTCCTTAACGCTTATGTCGAAACAACATGACAGAAACACACGTTCCCATCATAATAAAATCCTCTCTGTTCCACTGCATCGCTCAGTCACCTTCTCCAAGTCCTTTACAGTAGCGGGAACCCGACTCTGGAATAACCTCCCTCGGCATGTTCGAGAACTTAAAAACATGTCCAGCTTCAAAAAACAGTTAATGACGTATCTACTTAAGCAACAGTAATGCTTTCCTTTGTACACGAATGCACTTCACCTCATTACTTCCCTCTTTCCCCCTTCTTAAGTCTCCCTCCCCCAAAACTCGCTATGCTAGTAAACATCTACTTTACACACCAAGATATTAATGTACATCTGCATAAATCTTCATTACTATTGCCCATTTTTCTCATGTTTATCATTATTATATTTTTTTTTACTGTTACTATTATTACTTTCATCATAATTTGTATGAATGGCACCTGTTGTAAAAATACTGCCAGTACTTACTTTATTAGGTCTTAGTCATTACTCTTTATTCATATTGTGCTTACAGTAATCTAATTTTCTTACTTAAAGTATTGTCATGATGTAACTCTGATGTGTGAAATGCTGTATGTGTGAAACACTGGTCCGATGTAAGAGAGGGCCTCATGGCCCTAACCTGATCAGGTTAAATAAATAAATAAATAAAATATATACACTCCTGGAAATGGAAAAAAGAACACATTGACACCGGTGTGTCAGACCCACCATACTTGCTCCGGACACTGCGAGAGGGCTGTACAAGCAATGATCACACGCACGGCACAGCGGATACACCAGGAACCGCGGTGTTGGCCGTCGAATGGCGCTAGCTGCGCAGCATTTGTGCACCGCCGCCGTCAGTGTCAGCCAGTTTGCCGTGGCGTACGGAGCTCCATCGCAGTCTTTAACACTGGTAGCATGCCGCGACAGCGTGGACGTGAACCGTATGTGCAGTTGACGGACTTTGAGCGAGGGCGTATAGTGGGCATGCGGGAGGCCGGGTGGACGTACCGCCGAATTGCTCAACACGTGGGGCGTGAGGTCTCCACAGTACATCGATGTTGTCGCCAGTGGACGGCGGAAGGTGCACGTGCCCGTCGACCTGGGACCGGACCGCAGCGACGCACGGATGCACGCCAAGACCGTAGGATCCTACGCAGTGCCGTAGGGGACCGCACCGCCACTTCCCAGCAAATTAGGGACACTGTTGCTCCTGGGGTATCGGCGAGGACCATTCGCAACCGTCTCCATGAAGCTGGGCTATGGTCCCGCACACCGTTAGGCCGTCTTCCGCTCACGCCCCAACATCGTGCAGCCCGCCTCCAGTGGTGTCGCGACAGGCGTGAATGGAGGGACGAATGGAGACGTGTCGTCTTCAGCGATGAGAGTCGCTTCTGCCTTGGTGCCAATGATGGTCGTATGCGTGTTTGGCGCCACAATCAGGACTGCATACGACCGAGGCACACAGGGCCAACACCCGGCATCATGGTGTGGGGAGCGATCTCCTACACTGGCCGTACACCACTGGTGATCGTCGAGGGGACACTGAATAGTGCACGGTACATCCAAACCGTCATCGAACCCATCGTTCTACCATTCCTAGACCGGCAAGGGAACTTGCTGTTCCAACAGGACAATGCACGTCCGCATGTATCCCGTGCCACCCAACGTGCTCTAGAAGGTGTAAGTCAACTACCCTGGCCAGCAAGATCTCCGGATCTGTCCCCCATTGAGCATGTTTGGGACTGGATGAAGCGTCGTCTCACGCGGTCTGCACGTCCAGCACGAACGCTGGTCCAACTGAGGCGCCAGGTGGAAATGGCATGGCAAGCCGTTCCACAGGACTACATCCAGCATCTCTACGATCGTCTCCATGGGAGAATAGCAGCCTGCATTGCTGCGAAAGGTGGATACACACTGTACTAGTGCCGACATTGTGCATGCTCTGTTGCCTGTGTCTATGTGCCTGTGGTTCTGTCAGTGTGATCATGTGATGTATCTGACCCCAGGAATGTGTCAATAAAGTTTCGCCTTCCTGGGACAATGAATTCACGGTGTTCTTATTTCAATTTCCAGGAGTGTATTTAGATGGACTATAGTTTAAATAAAAGATCGCTAATAATAAAAAACTCATCCCACCACCTGACACCTGACGCTGCACTGGCACTCCCAGCGAAGCTATGACGCAACAGTTCGGGCTCTGTGAGTATGAGACGCTGTCATCTCTTTCATACTTTACACTTGAGAAATTCCTATCGAAATACGTGTTCACCTAGGCACCATTGCTGGTGTGATGACACATAGCTGCAGTTCCGTCCACCAGATAGAGATGTTGCAATGCTTCCCCGGGCACATTCCTAACAGGAGATCCTGTCCACCAGTGAACTTACCCGTCAAACTGCTCGTCTGGGAGTACCATCTGCCATTGTTTCCTGCAGACAAGACTTTCAGAGACAAAATTATTTTGCACGGATCGCTACATTGCACTGAGATTTAAACCCTGCAAAAATTGTCTACAGATCGTCAAATACATACGAGACTCAAAAGAATATTTAACAGTCTAATTACAATTAAATATTAGGATTGCAACTGCAGTCTGACACCGACAAATGTACAGCTAATGTTTCCTCTGGAACGAATCTCATTATCTACAGTGCACATAATTTCCCATGTAAAAAATCGCTTGTGGTTATCGATGTCCATAATATTTACGTCCCTCACGATAGGACACACAGTCATCTTCTCTAGTCATGCCACACCATAAACCACAGTAACTTCACAGTGCAGTATATACACATTTTGCACAAACAGTGCAGTTATCGTTTGTATCTGCGCAGCACCCAAAACAAGGCCCACACTCACACTGGCTACATGTCTCGATTCTCCTCAGTCCTAGGAAATTACCTGGCAGAGTCGTCGAATCATCGCTTCTGGAAGGTGCTGCACCCTGCCGAGATTCTTCAAACCAGTGTTATGAAGGGCAGGCGCCTGGCACTGTGTGGTAATGAATACCCCATCCGCGGATGTAATGCTAAGAAAGGCATCACAGATGCGGGTTGGTGTACTGAATCAATATCACTTCAGACAGACAACAAGGAAAATACTAGGGTACACTTATGGGGTGCCGATGAGGGGATGTATTGTAACAGCTGTATTGACTGTCCTGTTTGTACACTATAGCAGGTCCAGATGAACACTTGCATTGCTATATTGTGCAGCTGCTTACGAAATGAATCTATCATCACCTATGCTCGGATATACTTCTCGATGCATTGAAATCACAATTCACCATGTTCAATCCACCATTCTGTTATGACTAGACATACACAATCCTTTTTGTTTTTACGTGAATAGTAGTTTGATTACTTCCCACAAACGTATGTCAGAACATAAGCCATGGTACCTTCACATTCATCAGAGGACTTCCATCTCATGTGTGATGAGACGTGACACATCCCTCTAAACGAACTTTGATTTATGTGATGTACTCCATCCTCCTGCCGCATCTTGGGTGTAAAATCTGGACTTCAACGTCATAACTAAGTTAGTGATAGGTGCCTGTGAGACACTGCATTCCCAGTGTACACATTTGCCTGACAGGTGTGCTGTTTACAGAGTTAGTGACGGATGGACTTAACATCTAAGGTCATCAGTCCCCTAGACTAAGAACTACTTAATCCTAACTAACGTAAGGACAGCACACACATCCATGCCTGAGGCAGGATTCGAATCTGCGACCGTAGCAGCAGTGCGGTTCTGGACTCAAGCACCTAGAACCGCTCAGCCACAATGGCCAGCCGTTGGTGATGGAATGACTGGTAATTTTCACATGTCAGGCGCTGCTGCTGTACGTTTATCTGTTTCCTTGTAAGAGGTATTCGGAGGTACTAGCAATCATTTTATATAGGGCTGATGCAGGCACAGTAAAATTTTGGAACCATGATCGGATGTGTACAGTGGGTGCTATACATCACCTGAAAACAATATTGTACCCGTATTAAACAGAGTCTAGTTTTAAGGAAGTAGTTTTTTCGTTTTATGGCCCGATAACATAGTTTATCATAGAGAACCCGAGAAGAAGGATGTGTGTGCCATGCTTGAAATATATTTCTTAAATTGGAGTATTAACAGTGCTACATTCCATACAACCGATAGGTTGGAAATGCAGGCGACCTAACATTATAGCCCGTTTTAAGTGCAGAACGTTGTAGCCCTAGAAGTGTGTGTGTCTATGTTCTCTCTTACCAGTACCTTCCAGGTACTGATCCTAGACTCTAGAACAATACTTTAGAGCATGCTCTGTGACTCTCATAGGCAGAGAGATAGACCATAAATTAAGCACTGTGCTCAAGGTGTTAGAAATATCTAGAGCTCTGCCATTTTCTTAGGTGTGATGCATTAACCTGTAGGAATTTGAGCTTTCTACCATTTTTCTGGAGTGAGGTTCAAATGGTTCAAATGGCTCTGAGCACTATGGGACTCAACATCTTATGTCATAAGTCCCCTAGAACTTAGAACTACTTAAACCTAACTAACCTAAGGACATCACACACACCCATGCCCGAGGCACGATTCGAACCTGCGACCGTAGCAGTCCCGTGGTTCCGGACTGCAGCGCCAGAACCGCACGGCCACCGCGGCCGGCCTGGAGTGAGGGGAGGGGGGTTAAGTTAGGGGAGGTAGCCCAGTTGACCTATCGTCCCACCGAAATTTCAACTTCCCGCCAGTGGGGTGTGGCACTTGCATCATCAACTGATGTCACAGCCGCCATCTTAGATGACGCTATGCACTGTGCACGTTAGTACACGTTAGTGCACATTAGAACACGTTAGACCACCAAGGATGTGGTGGTCAGTTGAAGATCGTGGTGGAGGCTTTAACTATTTCCTTCAAAGTCTAGGTGGGTATGGCACTCACAAAAACTCATTCTAAATCTAGGTGAGCATGACCCTCGCGAAAAATTGACAAAATTTGAATTTCCCACCTGTGAGGGGGTATGGCACTTTTTGAATTTCCCACCACGACCATTTTGGGTAACGATACTTGCGCCATCACGGCAGCCATCTTGGATTTGCGATGGGAGGTCAATCAGTGTGTCTGTGACATAATAGGTCTAATTGTACTTGTGTCATCATGTGAAATAGTAGTGACAGTTTCTATTCCAGTAACTCAGACTTCAAAGTGTACCTGTAGCAGTGAAAGGGGCAGGGGAGTTGGAGTGGGGGGGGGGGACAAAAGGTTATCTGCAGTGACTTGGAAAACCACTTAATGGGACAATAGGTTAAGTATGTGTCAATCAAAGGAGAAAAATAGGATTGCCTCTGAGTGCTTACCTGCCCCTGATGGAAGCAACCTGCAGTAACAAAATGGCCCCACACTCCCATTGTCCCACTACTCATGTCATCAGGTAATAATTATTTGCAACTGGTTCAAAGGACATTCTGGACAATCAAGGACATGAGTGCCATGGAACACTAATTTAACATAATTGTGAGGTCAGTTTGTGGACAAAATCGTGCACTGGAAACACTTTCACTATTATGGATGGTCAGAGAGGCAGCATGATTCAATATTTCTGCAGGGAATTTCCAATCAATCAATGCCACATGTAGCTGCTGCACTACTCCAGGCAAATGGAGACCTGATACGATATTACGAGGTATCCCATGACTTTAGTCTCTTCAGAGTACAAATTCCAATGCAAAAATTTACCCTTATCAACACACCCTTCAAATTATACCCATAATGCATGGAATATTTTGGGGTAAGGCGGCAGTAACAGTATCCATTTAGGAGAGGAGCGAAGTAGCTGATCGTCACGTCAATCATGAGATGCCCAGTGACTTCACCAAAGGTCTGTTTATTGTCCTTTACATTCAAAACAATTTTAGAATAGGGGTTTTATGCGCCCATTAGGGCACCTGTTGAGACATACGTTGTATCGGTATGAATTAGCAGGGCCAGTAAAATAGGAAGAATAACCATTACTGAAGGAGTGGCGGTGGTGCATGGCAGTAGCTGTTAGAACGCACCAAGGCGGCGTGGGAGTCGCTGCTGGAGTACTCGTTGTTCTTCTTGCTAGTAAATATCGATTAAAGTGAATGTAGACTAAAGAGGGAATACTCTATTGAACGTAGGCAGAAAATTTCGATTTTAAAAAAAAATGTATGTAACGTGAAAGGAACTACTGAGACAACCTAATGAATCCATGGACCCTGTATGTCAGCAAGGGCTGTTCAAGCTGGTGGGGGCTCTGTAATGGTGTGGGGCGTGTGCAGTTGGAGTGATGTGGGATCCCTGATGAGTCTAGATACGACTCTGACACGTGACACATACATAAGTAGCTTGTCTGTTCACCTGTGTTCATTCATGTCCATTGTGCATTCTGACAGACTTGGACAAATCCAGTAGGACAGTGCGACATGCCTGAAATATTATGTAAGATTACAGAGTGTTTGAGGCATACAAGCCTACAATAGCTTGTTTAAATCTAATGTGGTGTCGTTACCGAATGAAGTTCACTTAGAAATTTCAGTTTGTCTTGTAGACACTGCATCAGCATTTCATAGGAAATGACCAAAAACTGGTGGCTTTAGAAGTTAATGACGTTCAGTTAATTAAAAAACAAATGAAAAACGAGAATTGTCACATTTAACATAAGCAGCAGTGATTCACTGGATAGAGTGTATGCAAATCTCTTTCTAGTATAAGAGATCTATTTAAAATCAAATGTAATGAGGTTGCAGGTGAACTGTCTTTTGATCTAATATTGCGGTGAAATAAGGATTAGGTAAGTTGAGGATATGGATTTGATAGCTATTTTCGCCAGCCATCGTTAGGTAGCTATCTAAGGCGCCCTGAAAAGCGAACCATTGTGCACTTATGGAATAACGTACAATTACCGGAAATTAAATTTACCTGACTCAGTCAAAAATTACACACGTCACACCACATGGAAATACACTCCTGGAAATTGAAATAAGAACACCGTGAATTCATTGTCCCAGGAAGGGGAAACTTTATTGACACATTCCTGGGGTCAGATACATCACATGATCACACTGACAGAACCACAGGCACATAGACACAGGCAACAGAGAATGCACAATGTCGGCACTAGTACAGTGTATATCCACCTTTCGCAGCAATGCAGGCTGCTATTCTCCCATGGAGACGATCGTAGAGATGCTGGATGTAGTCCTGTGGAACGGCTTGCCATGCCATTTCCACCTGGAGCCTCAGTTGGACCAGCGTTCGTGCTGGACGTGCAGACCGCGTGAGACGACGCTTCATCCAGTCCCAAACATGCTCAATGGGGGACAGACCCGGAGATCTTGCTGGCCAGGGTAGTTGACTTACACCTTCTAGAGCACGTTGGGTGGCACGGGATACATGCGGACGTGCATTCTCCTGTTGGAACAGCAAGTTCCCTTGCCGGTATAGGAATGGTAGAACGATGGGTTCGATGACGGTTTGGATGTACCGTGCACTATTCAGTGTCCCCTCGACGATCACCAGTGGTGTACGGCCAGTGTAGGAGATCGCTCCCCACACCATGATGCCGGGTGTTGGCCCTGCCTCGGTCGTATGCAGTCCTGATTGTGGCGCTCACCTGCACGGCGCCAAACACGCATACGACCATCATTGGCACCGAGGCAGAAGCGACTCTCATCGCTGAAGACGACACATCTCCATTCGTCCTTCCATTCACGCCTGTCGCGACACCACTGGAGGCGGGCTGCACGATGTTGGGGCGTGAGCGGAAGACGGCCTAACGGTGTGCGGGACCGTAGCCCAGCTTCATGGAGACGGTTGCGAATGGTCCTCGCCGATACCCCAGGAGCAACAGTGTCCCTAATTTGCTGGGAAGTGGCGGTGCGGTCCCCTACGGCACTGCGTAGGATCCTACGGTCTTGGCGTGCATCCGTGCGTCGCTGCGGTCCGGTCCCAGGTCGACGGGCACGTGCACCTTTCGCCGACCACTGGCGACAACATCGATGTACTGTGGAGACCTCACGCCCCACGTGTTGAGCAATTCGGCGGTACGTCCACCCGGTTTCCCGCATGCCCACTATACGCCCTCGCTCAAAGTCCGTCAACTGCACATACGGTTCACGTCCACGCTGTCGCGGCATGCTACCAGTGTTAAAGACTGCGATGGAGCTCCGTATGCCACGGCAAACTGGCTGACACTGACGGCGGCGGTGCACAAATGCTGCGCAGCTAGCGCCATTCGACGGCCAACACCGCGGTTCCTGGTGTGTCCGCTGTGCCGTGCGTGTGATCATTGCTTGTACAGCCCTCTCGCAGTGTCCGGAGCAAGTATGGTGGGTCTGACACACCGGTTTCAATGTGTTCTTTTTTCCATTTCCAGGAGTGTACAAATGGAGACAGGAGAGTGATGGGTAACGTATCAGGTTCGTATGAAGTCCGATCATGTACATTAACGACAAAGGGATTGCACAAAGTAAAATTCTTGAAGGTACCAAGGAGAGTAAAACAGAAACGGCCCAAGAAAATAGTATGGTTTAACGCATATGGAAACGAAACCAATCACCCATGTGAAGAGAACATGGACACCGTAAATACGTGTATGGGGATTGAATAAAGGAGTCTGCTAAATACAGGGAGGACACTAGTATTGTCTCGTGCGACTGTGTTGTAGAAGAGGTATATTTCAACAAGCCAAGAATGAATCCACTGAAAGATAAGTCGCTAAACATTTGCAATTCAGAAAATGATATTTATGAGAGAAGGGAGAAGTATAAATCAGATTATAAAGAAATGGCAAACGAGAAACAAAAGTAAAGTCGAAGCTACAGCGATCTGATACCTGATGAAGAGAAAATGGATACATTTGACGAGAAAAAGTATTTATTAGAAACTAGTGAAGAGTAAAAAATTTAAACTGATCGCGGTAGTCTATACTAAGTAACCTCAGGGGACGCACAACTGTTCGCAGCTATGAAATTCGCCATTATAGGGCCCATAGCTACGGTGGTGCTATCTAGTTTACATCACAATTCTGCACGACTGCCAACTCTCCTATCAAGAGTACTCTTTAATCGTGGATCTAAGGGGACTGAAGTAGAAGTAAGTGTGACACTCAATTATGGAGTAATAGATTGAGTCTCAGCATTAAACAAAATCTCTGCGCTGTGCAGCTATACAGAACATGCGGATAAGGAGCATAAGGGCTCAATTTTATGTTTGGTAATCTCTCCATTTAGGTTTTTTTATGATTCTTCAAATATCGTGTCAATCTTTAAAGCATAAACCTAAATTCTTTTAACTATACCTAATAACAAAAATGCTAAACAAATGGAAGTCATAGAAATCATGAACATAAAATAGATCAAGAGACACGATAGTCTTTGACAGGTGCATATATGTGAAAATATGAAGTCACATGGGTGGATAAGATGTACTCAGAAACATGCAAAATATATCCTGTAGTATCAACGACACAGCACCTAAAAAATCACTACTACCCTATGGAGACGTAATTGACACTAAAGTTTGATGAGTATACAGAAGTAAACGTGAAAGAATAAGGATTAGAAGGTAAAAGGCAAAGAACAGATAAGTGAATAACACTATAAGGATAGTAGATATTTGCGTTAATAAGTCAAAAAAGTAGGACTTGGGAGGAAACCAGCTGGAGCAGGCAGTTCCGATCATTAAAGTGTGTAAAGGAGTCGAAAGTAACAGAACACTAAATAGCGTTAACAACTTGCAGTGGACTACAGATTAATAAGATATGTGAAGGGGAAGGAAGTGAGAGAATATCCAATAATGTAGACAACTGGCACTTGTTTAAAACGAATTCATTTTGTAGGTGTTCAGGTAAGCCTCGCCACCTCCCAAGATAGTAAGAGGATATTGGGTAGGAGGAGTCAGAACCATGTTGGTGTTGCTGTGGTCTTCAGTCTGAAGACTGGTTTGATGCATCTCTCCATGTTATTCTATCTTCTGCGAGCCTCTTCATGCCCGAGTAACTACTGCAACCTACACCGCTCTGAATCTGCTTGCTGAATTCATCCCTTAGTCTCCCTCTATGATTTTTATCTACCACGCTTCCTTCCAGTACTAAATTGGTGATCCCTTTATGCCTCAGAACGTGTCCTGCCAACCGATCCCTTCTTCTAGTCAAGTTGTGCCACAAACTCCTCTTCTCCCCAATTCTGTTCAGTACTTCCTCATTAGTTATGTGATCTACCCTACCTAACAATCACCTAACAATCACTGCCTATATCTTTCTGAGTTGTCGTACACTATTTCCTTGCTCACTTTGATTAACCCTTCTACATCTACATTATCGTTGTGGACCTGTATATCCACAGCAGTTACCATGTTGAACGTAACTGAGGACAAATGATCTACTTCCTTTCATGTCTCAACTCCCCTATCACTGAAATGATTCGTCTGTCTACCTCCTCAGACGCATAACTGCACATATCCTTCATCTGATTGAAAGTGATCACGAGTTCATGCAAAAGTCAACCCTTATTCTCACTCCATGTCATATCCACCTCACAATAACCCACGTAAAATATTTCTAGAACAGTACCATAAAATCTAGGACGTTTACTGGAAGCTTGTACAGACTCAAATCAGAAGATACCTTGTCACTCTCCATATCCCGAAGGTATATCCGATACTAATTCCTTCTGCAGCAAAGTTCAACGAAAGCCACTATCACACAAACACACACACACACACACACACACACACACACACACACACACTCATCCCAGCTATCAGTCCCATTTGAATTCTCCATACTCCTTGACCTCTTGAAATATTCAAAGAATCTCATGGGTACTACTGTTCCTTCTTCTTCACCAATGTCTTGAACACACTAACTCGCCACTGGGAATTAGAGAGATGCCACAGAAATATACTTCACACAAAAAGGCGCCTGGACTGACGATAGACAAGCTCTGAGTATACCAACTATAAACTCAAGTACTGGCAAGCTTTCTATTGACTTACCAGCCATGATCCACTCAACATTACCGTCTCTTTCTCAGCAATCACTCCTGACGGACAGTCTAACAAGGACCCTCTTCAGTCCATGATCACAACTTCAGTCTTTAGTAAAGCTAATCGAAAGCGTTGTGTTAACAATTCTGACAGGAAGAACATCACCTGCTAATGACTCACCATGTGCATCAGGAGGGTGACAGAAAATAAGTGTCCAGGAGGTGCACAGATCATACTTCTATGGCACGTAATGTATTATGCTTCAAAGACAGACATTGTCGATATTCAAGACATGTTAAAAGCAAACCATGAAATTGCAATATGAACACCAAATGAAAAATAGTGCGTCATAGTCATCAAAGAGGTGTCAACCATCAAGATCCAAGGCGAACTTCTTTGGGGTTACAAACCGAAAAGGACGTCCAACTACATATTCACTCTTAAAGAAAGCATACAGAATCATATTGGTGTAATAGGGTGGTGAAAACAGATGGAATGTGATTCATCCAGCCTAATGCAAAACAGCTCGCCGAAGAGCTTATTGTGAAACTGAAATCCTAGAAGACATAGCTCCAGAAAGTGCTATAATATGGTTTATAGACGTGCAAAAAGCAAACATCCAGAGGTCGAATTTACACAGTGGTTCCAGGTGGTGTGAAATGCATTGTCACACATTTTTTGGGAGGAATAGTTTGCTCTAAAGGAGCATGATTTTTATCTGGAGACGAGGAATCAAGCAAAAGCAAGTTAAATGGACCAGCGATTGGCCCAAACCACTGCTCTTACCATAGCTGTTGTTTTCTTACGCCGCTATTCCATTCTTGCTTTCTGTGACATAAGTATATCCTACTGCCCTTGCAAGATCACACACACGAGGAAGAGTCGTAGGGAGCAGAGCACCTTCAGCTTGTCGCAGCACAGTAAATAACTTCATAGCCGATTTACCATCAAGTTAAACAATCGGTATAATTGTATACTAATGTATTGAGGCATTGATTTTACTCGACTTTGACACAACTCTCTTAGTACCTCTAATTTCCTGGATTCCTCTTAAATGCATTTCTTCCCCAAACAAATTCCTTACTGAAGGATAGAATAATCATCTACAAATTTTCAGGTCGATTCCACAGTTTGCTGTGCATATCAAGTGGACACTTCGTTTGAAATGTCGTTATCTTATGTCTTCCAATTCTATAGCACTGTTTCAAGTTATGCAACCATCTACTACTTCCCTTGAAATCACTGTAATCTACGTCACACACAATTTGATGTGCATAACGTGGTAGGTAACTATCATGCACATCTCATACATCGTATCAAGAATCCTTGAAACGCGCGGAGATCAGTTTGTGGAAAAAGTGCTTCTTGTTCTCCCCTGAATATTTGTCCTTTTTCTTATGCAGAACACGGTCATACTGCTGTGGAATTATTCGAAATTTATTCATAGTTGCGTTATTCCTATGCTACGGATGATCTTCCATGTATATAATTATGTTTAATACCCGCTCCTTGCACAACGATTGGTCTTTACTACGTTCCAATGGAGCCGGGATTTCTTACTCCCTGCCCTACAAGTATGATGAACTACTTAGCTGGGACTCGTTTCAGTAACAGTTTCACTTGTTAAGCACATATTATCATCATTGCACTCGTTATTTATACCATCTGTACAGTCAAACATATACGATGCCACACATCTCACTGAATCATTTTGCAGAAATCTTAATATTTCATCTGCCACTTCTTTCTCACTCTGCAAAAATCCCTGTGTTTCTTTCTGACGAATTATCAACTTCGTGAAGTGTTGTTGTAGCTATATTGCAATGTTTGTTTCTTTATTATTGCCATTTCTCTGCTTCATATCAGCACCACTAGCATTGTAACACTATTGCGAGTTACTCGTTGACTAAGCAGTTCAGTTATGTTCCATAGCCTCTTGTTGTGCTCGCAGCTGGAGACCTCCAGTCCCACCCCTGTTGCCATTGGCAGTCAATATTGTGGTTGCATGATAGACAATATGTGGGGAGTCGAATGCCATAAACATCATTGGCCTTTTGCCACCTCGCACTCAAAGGGGTCGTCGTAAGTAAAGTAAAACTTTTCGCCCTCTACCTCTAACACACACTCACCATCTTCGACAATCCTAAGTTGGCCACCCCGTGACCCCACATGCCCAGTGGTGGAGAGGCATACACGTTGTACCTCTCACTTCTATCTTCCAGTATTTATGCACTGTGCTATGAGCAGATTTAAAACCGCACGCCACAGTGTAAGACATGAAAACCATGACCAATTACCACCCCACACCCTCCAGTCGACACCTCTTCATCTTTTGTTTAATCGTTGTCGCTGGTTAGCCCTTAGATTAATATAACTTTTGTACGCTCTTCCTTCCGTAATTGGTGCCATCATCTAGGCTCGATGTGGAAATACACGTTATTAGCATGACTTTCCTCGATTAGACAAGTAGTTTTAGCCCTGTATGACATTTTACTCTGTTTTTGTGTCAAGTACCACCAATTTTTCCATGTTCTCATTGTTTCCTTAAATTATGAAAACTTAGGTAGTATCAGGCAGCAACGGTATTTCACTATTGTCCACCAGTCACATTTTCTGCTCAGTCCTGAATTAAATTATCGCAGCTATTTACGTAACTGTAAAAAATACGAAATAGGGGAAGAAATTGAATAAAAATTCATGAATCGTAATGAGTTCGACGGAAGTTACAAAGTATACATGCTTTTACCTAAGTATATAAGTCCCGGTCCTGTTCTTGCGTTCTTCCACTTTGTAGTACGCCATCTGCTCGCTGACGGATTGCACATCATGGACCCAGCCGCTTAATTTCGTGTGCAGCATGTCTCTCAGATGTTTCATGCTGTTAATCCATCCGTGGAGTTGCAGATCATTTGAGTGGATACCCTGAGAGACACAGAAGGTGGTTCAAATTACTTACAGTATTCACAATTAGCAGCCAACTTTAAGTTACACGTGTAGGTGCGACTATTGCATAATGCTTAAATTAATGCCAGCTTATGACTAAACATTCAGTTTTGTACAGCATATTATAACATTAATGCAAAGTGTGTTGCAGTTACGTCTTATCAAACACACGATTCTCAACCTACAAAGTCAGATGAGAGAGTTGCATTTATTTATACACAGTGGAGTCGAATCAATGTGACCACCGCCTTTGTTCGACATCAACATACACTAGCAATGGATGATCTATGGGTAGTTATAGATTTAACAGATTATAAAATAGGAACTAAGTACCATAAGAGTATGAAACTTGGTAGCATTAATGTCCAGAGTGCGGGGTGCATGATTTCCTCGCGTCACAGCACCACTGTCCAGTTCCAACTACGGCCACCAGGTGTGATCAGTCATCGTGATTCATAGTTTCCTACACCTAATTAGTCGCAGTGCAGTTGTTGAAATGTCAACATAACCTTGGACAAAAGGAGGAGGGCATTATTGGTGAATCTCTATTGTCAAAACAACAGTAATGCTGTAGCTGCACTTTGAAAATATCGCCAGCTGAAAGGATTATGGAAGGGTCCTCTTTGGCCATCTGCTGTTTGGAGCGGGATGAAGGAGTTTGAATCAACTGAAGAACTGGGCGTCGCTCCAGGAAGGGTCTGACAACCGGTTGCACCACAGGTGGTTGATGAAATCGCTATTGCTATGGCAGTCAAGGCTGCGAGCAACTCCCGATCGTCTGGCAGTGTGCACACTATGCCACACCAGTTAAACATTCAGCCGGCCAAGGTGGCCGAGCGGTTCTAGGTGCTACAGTCTGGAACCGCGCGACTGCTACAGTCACAGGTTCGAATCCTGCCTCGGGCATGGATGTGTGTGATGTACTTAGGTTAGTTAGGTTTAAGTAGTTCTAGGGGACTGATGACTTCAGAAGTTAAATCCCATAGTGCTCAGAGACATTTGAAACAATTAAACATCCCATGGCCACAGTACAGAAGGGATTTAGAACCATTCTCAACAGGTATCCATACAAGATACGTATCACACTGCAGCTTCCACCACAGGACACACATCAATGTGTTGACTTCTCTCTCCACTTTCTTGCAAGTATTGAAGTTGACGAGAGCCATCCTATGGGACCATCCTATGGACAGACGAATCTCATTTTTCTCTGATGGGTGAGGAGAACATACAGAATAGCCGAGTGTGGGTACCTTCACCTCCAGTCACTGTGCATGATGTTTCTCTGTATGGTGAAAGTGTCACCGTATGGTGTGGCTTCACGGCTATATTCATCATTGGTCCATCCTTTTTTGAACATGTTGGTGCTCAAGGACCAAAGATGTGCAGTGAGGCTGGCCAGCACTACTGTGATACGCTTCGCCAGAATGTCATACCCGCCCTACAGGAGGGAGACGCATTGAACTCAACAGGTTGCTTGCAAGAGGGGGCCCCCGCCACACATCGGTCTTGAAGTGCACATGCTTCTCCGGAAAACATTTGGAAACGATCCAATTATCAGCCGATCGTTTCCAAATGCATGGCTGGCACAATCACCTCATCTCACTCCCCGTGATTTCTGGCTGTGGGGCTACCTGAAGGAGAGGAAACATTCACACATCAGCAGATCTGCAGCGCAGCATGTCAAGAGAGGTAGCCATCATACCTACAGACATGCTTTGTTCTGCTGTGTAGAATGAAATCCTGCGCCTTCAGATTCTTTTGGGCACAGATGGGTTCCATATTGAGCACCTTTTGTAGAAGTTCTTTCTTTCTTTCTTTCGCTACTGCCTTTATCCCACATTGGGCGCAGGGTTGGCGGGGTTAAGTACGGATTTGGCATGGTTAAGTTAAGGGGTGGCCGGATGCCCTTCCTGCCGCCACCCCGTACCCACCGGGACGGAATTAGCGGACCCCAGCTCTCTGCATCTAGTGTATATCGTAAAATAGTGTGAACGTGTTTCAAATGTCCGCGAGTCGTGTAACTGAAGCGACATGGAAACAAGAAGCCTCCGATTATCATCCTTAGCGATTTTTGCTGCGTCTAAAGCTCATTCTATGTCAGTTTTTGAAGACTGTTGTCTGGAAGCTATTGCGAAACTTCACATCTTCTAATCACACCCCAGACATATCCTCTGTGTGATACATAAGGGGAACCTGCAGGCAAGACAGAGATTGCCTGTTCCTCAATATATGCATGATTTGAAGTGAAGTGTGAGGATTTGGATTATTCAGTTGGAATTTACATTTTTTTTTACCCAGTTCGTGAGGTTTGCAAGTCTTGCCAGACTTGCAAGCATCTGTCCTCCCTTCAGCAAATTACCAAATTACTGTTGTTACCATACACAATAGCACCTCACGCCACGGGCATGCACGTCGAAATTCGCTGAAGAGGATCATAAATGATTAGCGAGCAGTAAATGGAAGATTTACTTATATTTCTCTACTAAGAATGTAACAGGAAACAGTCCAGCTCTCACAGTGTCAACCAAGACGAGGCAGAGGTGAAGGTATCGAAGCATAATGGAAGTGCAAGTGGGCATTCGTGGTACAGAGCCACTGGACGTGTGGCTTAGTGGATGTATGCCACTGAGTCTGCCAGGTCCAGAGCGACTGCTATCAGTGTCTGACGGAAACTTGCAATTCCGTTACCAACATCCCAGAGCCTGTGGGGTGGTACTGATATGTGATACCACACAGTCACATTCAATGTCTCAGCTGACTCTGTTCCTCCACCATGCTGGTGTTTGCGGTATGGTGACAGAGGTAAATGACGCAAGGCATTTCGAAATAACGCATCTTCCACTAATTTGTTCCCGACCGTTTGGTGCGAATACTTTTGTTGTATCCTCCACCAGAATTTCATCTTTAGTTATAGCTATATTTGTCAAATCTCGTAGGACATTCCTACAAAGCTGTCTTCATGTACTCCTGCTGGAAGGGAAGTTTTTGCACTACCGACTGTGCGATCTGTCGCTATGATGTTCCTGTGACCTTTCTACTCAAGTTGCTATAGTTGCCGATAGGCTGCACATCCATGTCCACTGACCATGCACTGTTATGCCATCCCCGTGGAAAGTTCCAGTAATATTACACGCTCCCATTCTGTACTGAAAAACTGAAATTACACTGCAGCGACGAAAGTCGGGGGATACTTACTAAAATCGTGTTGGGCCCCCTTTTGCCTGTTGTAATGCAGCAACTCGACGTGGCACGGACTAGACAAGTCTTTGAAAGTCCCCTACAGGAATATTGAGTCATGCTGCCTCTATATCCGTGTGGCCAGGGCAGAATTTGTGCACTAAATGACCTCTAGAATATGCCCCATAAAGGTCCGATGGGATTCACGTGGCGCAAAGTGGGTTACCCAGCCATTGGCTCGAATTTTCCAGAATGTTCTTCGGACAATCACAGACAATTGTGGCCTAGTGACATAGCGCATTATCATCCAGGGAAATTCCATCGTCGTTTGGGAAGATATAGGCCATTAGCGGCTTCAGGTAGCCCGACATAAGCATTTCCAGTCAATGATCGGTTCAGTTGGACCAGAGGATTTAGTCCATTTCACGTAAACACAGGCCACCATAATTATCAAGTCGAGACCAGCTTTCAGAGTGCCTTGTTGACAGCTTGGGTCCACGGCTTCGTGGGGTCTGCACCACACTGGAACCCCGCCATCAGTTCTTACCTACTGAAACTGGGACTCAGTTGAAGAGGCCACGGTTTTCCAGTCGCCTGCAATCCAACCGCTATGATCACGGGATCACGAGAGGCGCTACGGGCGATGTCTCGCTGTTGGCAAAGGCACTCGCGTCGGTCGTCTGCTGCCACAGCACACTGACGCCAAATTTCGCCGCGCTGATCTAGTGGATACTGAAACGTCCCCTTAGAACAATTTATACAGGACTGTGCTTAACCTGGCACACAATAATTTTAGCGCAACGCAATCTGACTATCAAAAATCCCTGCGAAAGAATGGCCCTGAGTAACATTAAACTATACCTTTCAGAAATCACTTACCTCACAAAAATCTTCATTACTCGAACTACTGCAATACAGCGAGCGCCACTACTGCCAGCTAAATAAAAGATTCAAACTACTGAAGGCACTAACTACTGATAGGGATAGTTAGCAAATGAAAGATTTTAATAGAGAACAAACAATTTATTTACCTTAATATTCATAATTGACATCCAGTATTACAAATTATCAAAACTCCGCCATCCCTCACCCCACATCCACCACTGCTGGCGGCTCACCTCCAACTGCGCAACGCTACGCGCTGTTCACATCCAGCTGCCCCTCTACAATGGCAGACAACAATGCAAACTAGCCACAGACTGCACACAGCACAGCCAGAGCGCTACATGGCATTACCAATATAAAAATCTAAACAGCCTACTTACATAGCCCCCATGCTCCCCACAAAAAATTTTACAAATGGTGTTGGGCACTGGCCAATACATATTTAAAAAATTTTTTCACAATTACAGTAACAATGATATAAAATGCACACACTTATTGATACAATGTTGGTCAAAAGCTAAAATTTTCTCACAGTCCATCAAGACAGTCCTGATCATTCATCATAATAGTAATTACAGTTTTTTTTCACAAAGTCTCATTAGTAAAAGAAATTGCACACAGAAGTAGTGGATTTCCATGCAGTCTTGAAGAAGTAGTGGTGTCCTTCCAACGGAAAGACAGTGCTGACTCTTGACATGCTGACAGGTAATGGGCCACAATGGAGCAAACCCACAGCAGAGTCATTCGAAGTTCTGACGAATATTGGTAGGTAGGTTATCACAGAGCAGACCCACTGCAGTCCTGGTAGAGAGTATTGGTGGGCCACCAGAGATGCAGACCCACTGCAGTCATTGTAGAAATAATGGTATTGGTGGGCCATCAAAGATCCAGACCCACTGTAGTCCTTGTGGAAATTGTGGTTGTTCCGTATTTCTATGACACTCTTCTCGTACTGGAGTGCGAGTGTCCTCTGAAATATGTAATTCTTGTATTACTTGTGTCAGCTGATCTTGTACTTCCCGGATTTCTCTTTGGTGTTGCGTATTAATTTGATTCTGATTTTGTTTGAATTTCCTAATTTGTTCGCACTCTTCTGTGTCATTAAAGACTACTGGTTTTGTGTCATTCAGATTATCATCTACCTTCGTAGATAAATTATGTAGCTGATCCGAAAGTTCAACTACTTTCTCTGATAATGAACTAATTTCCCTCATGTGTCTTTCTACAGTGTCCTTTAAGTTTTCCTGAGTTTTTGCAAGTTGCGTAACCGAATCGGTATATGCAACTGAGTCCATTTTAGCTTGCAAGGTCTCATGATTTTCATGAACAGTAGTCTGCAGTTCTTTTATGGCTGCTTCGTGATTCTGTAACGCATTCTCATGACGCGAAAAAATAGGTTGGAAATGCTCACAAATTTGTGTTTTTATGTCATTACAGACCTTTTGACATTTCGATTCGATGTTATGTAACTCAGTAGTTAAATCTTCACGTGTTTGTTCAAGTGTGGTGTCTAACTTTTGAAGCTTTTGCTGTGCTTGTCTCTGATTTTGTTCCATTGTGTCTAACTTTTGCAGCTTTTGCTGTGTTTGTCTCTGATTTTGTTCCATTGTGTTTAACTTTTGAAGATTTTGTCCCATTGTGTCTAACTGTTGCTGTGTTTGTCTCTGATTTTGTTCCATTTGTTGCATTAGTTGTAATAACAATGCATTAGTGTCTGGAATCTGTTCCTCTACTCTTTTCGGCAGTGCATTTGCACCGGAAACATTCACATTTTGACAAGCTGAAAATGTGTCTTGACTTATTTGAGAAAACGGTGAGGACGCAAAACTTGAATCTACAGTATTTGCAAAATTGTGTCCTATCATTTCGGATTCCTGAGGCGGGCTGTTGCCGACCGATCGATCGATAATGCTTCCCTGTTCACTACCTGTTTCACTGCCTACGCCATTGTTTGACGCCCGCTCCATTTCCCTATGCACAGTTACCAAATTACTACTTTGAATATTAGTTAATTCATTACATGGTGGGGCCAACACACTGCTTTCGTCTTCACTGTCATTTCTCAGTTTACTTTGGAGCCGAGTGTTACGTTTTTCACACGCCATTATTGTCACAATATTTCACACGATAACACAGAAAAGCACAATTTGAATAGCAAAAATAAGAGAACACATTAACATAGCACTGAAAATAAAATGTAGTTAGTTACAAGCGCAGCTGCGAAATACTTGGTGCAAATCTACATGCATGCCACAACTGTTTTACAGTACAACAATGAAAGACTGCAACTACAAAGGAGATTCTCTCTACAATTACGCGCTAGCAATAAACAAAAGCTACACTAAATACACAAACTACAAGAAAAAATCAGAAGATTCCAGTGAGGTATCCTAGGCTAAGGGTCGACATATGAAACGTCCCCTTAGAAGAATTTATACACGACTGTGCTTAACCTGACACACCATATTATTTAGCGCAACGCAATCTGACTATCAAAGATCCCTGCAAAAGAATGGCCCTGAGTAACATTAAACTATACCTTTCAGAAATCACTTACCTCACAAAAATCTTCATTACTCGAACTACTGCAATACAGCGAGCGCCACTACTGCCAGCTAAATAAAAGATTCAAACTACTGAAGGCACTAACTACTGATAGGCATAGTTAGCAAATGAAAGATTTTAATAGAGAACAAACAATGTATTTACCTTAATATTCATAATTGACATCCAGTATTACAAATTATCAAAACTCCGCCATCTCTCACCCCACATCCACCACTGCTGGCGGCTCACCTCCAACTGCGCAACGCTACGCGCTGTTCACATCCAGCTGCCCAACACTACAATGGCAGACAACAATGCAAACTAGCCACAGACTGCACACAGCACAGCCAGAGCGCTACGTGGCATTACCAATATAAAAATCTAAACAGCCTACTTACATTACGTTCGTCATACGCCCTGCACTGATTCCTGCCGTTATTTCACGCAGTGCTGGTTGTCTGTTAGCACTGACAGCTGTAATCAAACGCCGCTGCTCTCGATCGTCAAGTGAAGGGTGTCAGCCACTGCATTGTCCGTGGTGAGAGGAAATCCCTGAAATTCGCTATTCTCGGCACAGTCTTTATACTGTAGGCAGCAGGATACTGAATTCTCTGACGATTCCCGAAATGGAATTGCCCGTGCATCTAGCTCCGACTACTATTCCGCATACAAAGCCTGTTAATTGCCGTGGTGCGATCATAACCACGTCAGACACGAATCACCCGAGTACAGTCGGCAGCTGCGCCAATGCACTGCCCTTCCACGCCTTGGGCACGCGACATTACCACCATCAGTAAGTGAGCACATCGTTACCCCGTGTCTTGTCATTTCAGTGTAATTTTGCAGAATGAGCAGGAAATACTGGAGTGTGAGGTAGGTAGTGGTTGGTCAAGAAGTCCACGGTGAATAAGATTAAGTTTGCGCCCATTACATTCTTCACGTGTGGATAGACATTCTCCAAGTTATTTCTGAACGATGAAGCCTTTAAAAAACCGCCATAGGCTGACTGATTCTATTATGCAAGATGATCTTTATCGCAGACCGTAATCCCTGACCCCTCTCTCCCGCGTATTACCAACAGAGTAATAGACTCCAAATAAGCAGGTTCTCAGATAGTGAGATAAAGGACGGTTTAGTAATATCTGGAACATTGCCTAAGAAATATGTAGCCATCTTCTACCGTACGATCTGACAGGAACTTTTCCATCTGCTTTAGAAAGTTACGAGAAATTACGAACAAGAAAGATACAGATGACTTTCTTCCCTATCCTTAACCGTTCTGACTGTGCTTTCTTTGCCTAATAACCGCACAAGGCAGAGGGGGTCAGATCTCTTGCAGTGAGTTAACATTGCAGTCAGAGCGGCGGAATTAGCGACAGTGTAAGCCACGTAAGCCAGTAAACAGACTAAGAGGACTGACCACGTACTCGTGGCTGTGCGTATCACTTTCTCATCCCGCGTATTTATAACGAATCTCAAAAGACTAGAAGAAACTCCACTTACCATGTGCTCGAAAGCGAGGGGGACGAGCAGCTGAGAGAAATGTTTCACACCCAGTGAGAGCAGCTGCGCCGAGTCCCGCCAGTAGTCAGAGAGGTGCTCCAGGAAGACCGGTATCTCGGCCTGGAATTCTGGACAAGAAGACAGACGACAAAGTGGTGAAGAGGTCAGTGAATCAGATTTATATGCAAGCACAACATTCACTTTCTGCATTCACAAGGATGCAGAGCGTATGAAAGTAAAATTTACTAAATATGTATACACTGTCAGACTACAGTCACACTACAGTATGGACACCTTTTTCGAACCCACGCGATACACGAAAAGTATATCTATGCTTGTTGCGTATTCTGATGGAAATGCCATCTCTATGTAAGCTTACTTTTAGTATTTTAAATACTGGCGTCACCAGCACTAAATTCCAGAGGGGAAGAGCGGCGGGGGGGGGGGGGGGGGGGGGAGGGGGGGAATGGGGACCAAATAGATAGTTTTACATCACAAAAGAGTCTAAATGGGAGGTCTCCTTTAACAATGTAGAAAAACTAGGAGCTAAAATCACTTTCTGGAGCGTTGGTAAGATTTCAGACCATATAAACTGCCGGAAGAAAACGCAACCCCAAGAAAGAATTGTGCGACATAAACGAAAGTAGGAGTGTTTCTATATCTTAATGATGATACCTATGCCATTTCGCGCCAGTCGCCTATGACGATACAAATTACATTTATTTAAATACACAATGTAACGGTTCTGATGGGCAGTTACCTTTGAGACGGGATGTGTTAGATTGACGTTAGTCAAGAATATCTTTAAGGCGACAGACACGCTATTATCAACACCTCACAGCGTTTATAATAGGGCTATGGGAACCTGGATGTTCCGTTGTGATATTGCAGAAAGACTTGACAGGTAGGTAGGTAGGTAGCCACAATACGTGACTGCTGGCCACGGTGGGCACGAGAATGCACGGTCTCGAGAAGACTGGGTCCTGGAAGACCACGTGGCTCTATGGAGAGGGAAAACCATCGTGTCCAGCAGATGGCTGAAGGAATGTGAGCAGCAGTTGGAACGACAGAAACTCAATGACCTGTTACAAACTGGTTACTTCAAGGACAGCTCCGAGCAAAACTCCCTGTACTGTGCATTCTCTTGACCCCAAAGCACCGCAATTTGCGACTTCTGTGCTGACAAGAGAGAGCTGACTGGGGGCAGGGTGGAGATCTGTCGTGTTTTCTGATGAGAGCTGGTTCTGCCGCGGTGCCAGTGACGGCCGTGTGTCAGAAGGAGGCCAGTCAGAGGCCCGCAGCCAGCTTGTCTGTGTGCTACACACATTCAGCCTACACCTGGAGTTATGGTAGGAGGTGCGATTTCGTATAGTAGCAGGAACTCCCTCGTGGTTATCACATGCCTCTGACGCAAATTTGTACGTCGGTCTGATGACTCGACCTGTTGAACTGCCATTCATGAACAGCGTCCTAAAGGGTGGTTTCCAACAGGATAACGCTTGCTGTAGGGACCCCAACATGCTCTACTGTCGACATGTTGCCTTGGGCTGTTCGACCATCACATTTCCGATCGAGCACGTATGAGACATCAGCAGCGTCACCCACACCCAACTTTAACCGACCTTGCATTGAGTGAGCACGTGCAACAGGCACGGAACTCCATACGACAAACTGAAATCTGGTACCTCTACAACACAACGGATGCTCGTTTGCATGCTTGCATTCTAAATTCCGGGAGTTACACGTTTACTAAAGTGCCAGCATTTTACATTTGCAATAGCTTTCGCCCTGCTTACATTAAGCTGAGATCTACCAGCGCTAATCATCTAAATATGGTACCTAGACTTTTGTATTCCCGAAATTTAGTCTACATTAATTAATTTCTTGTGTTGCAATTTTTTTCAATCACTTTGCTTCAGTAGCTTTTTAAACTTCTACAGCTCTCCAATTTAAACCCAGATTAAAACTTGTTTTGCTATTACCTAGTATAAAAACATATATGATATTAATATATGCACTGTCAGGGCTGTGTGTATGATTAAAGTGTTATTACCTCCTAAACCAACGTGGAAACCATTTCAGACTTTACCATTTTTCAAAGCAAATAAAAGATTCGTCCATCCACGATTTCGTCTCAGTCGGTTGAGTAAAACAGTAAGAGGTGGAGACCACATTTTTAAATACTGTATTAGTTTCATCATTAAAACCAGCTTAAGAAAGTGAAAACAACCCGTCAGAAAAGACAATGTACTTCATAGTTTCAAGTACAGACCTATGCTTTAAAAGCCTGGAGATCGCTGGAAACCTGTTATTTTACAAGAATTTCTTTTTTCTGTGTTAGACGGGTGAAGCTGCGATATGTAAAGCGCTAGTTTATTATAAACCTTCTTCTAGGGAACATTCAAGGAATGATAATAATTACAAATGTAATTTTCTATACGCTGTCTTTCAGTCACTTTAAAAAACAGTTAATAAATTCCTACAGGCTTGGTAGTCACTCCCTTGCCTTTCAGGAAATGAAGTAGCAATCAGTTGCCTGTAACACTTTTCATAGCAATTGCTTTTGACACAATCAATAACTACAACATTATTATTATACAAACATCAGGCTGTAAATGATTGTTGCATGGAATTCAGATGGGTGCCTCCTTGCCATCCCTTCGAAAAAGCTTTCAGCAAAACCAATGAGTTTCACGTTCATCTACCCTTATCTTTCGTCCCACGTAGTCATACTAACACAGCTCAAAATATTTTCTTTTTATTGAATAATATAAGAGGATTTGCTTACTGACACGTTAGTCAATCCTACAAACCATTACTAATCACTGCATAAGAGCTTTTGATATGTGTAATTCGTTACAGTTTGGAAATATTCGTTCAACAACGTCATTCTTTCTTTGTCAGCTAACAAGGAGACGTCTACAAGCGGTGATATGGACTTTCAGAAATCTTCTGTAGGGCGATACATGCTGTGCAGTGTAACGGTGAAGCTACAGGCGTCAAGTGCTGCCGTTGGTGGGGAGGCTTGCGTGACTCAGCGATGCAGATAGCAGCACCATAGGTGCAACTGCAACGGAGGGGTATCTGCTGAGAGGCCCCTCCTGAAGAGGAGCAACAGCATATTAACCCATTTTATCCAACTGCTCCATTTTTGGAACAAAAGTATGTAATTTTTTTGTGTACAGTGATTTTAGTTTTTGGTAAGTTTGTTACACTGCTGGCCTTCTACATGCTCCTTGCTTTTACACAAGACTGCCAGTTATGCTGCGAGTATCTGCATAGGAACAGTGTCTGTGCTGTAGTAATTGCTGTTTATGGAAAAATGACTACAAAGAAAGGGCAAGTACGTTTTACTATATTTGACAGTGGATAACAATATTATAGTTTCCAAATATGAGGTATAAATACAAGAATGATAGTGTGTGTGTGCGTTTTATTTGTTCATATCTGTTCTCAACAATGGGTTATAATGCATTACAGCTGAGTGTTACATTTTTGGAACGGTAGGGTTGAGTAGTTACATTGAAATAACAGTAAAGCACTTGCATTTTAGGTTGACTGTCGATGAAATTATAGCATTATTGGAAGAGGATATTGATTTTTATGTTGTTGACTTGTACATAAATCCCCCTGATGACCCATAGCGGTCAGATGAAGACTCAGGTGACAAGTGTGAAAGTGATATAAATCATAGCGGCAACCAGATAGAATCTGTTGCAGAAGCAAAACTAGCAAAGAATTGTGAATGGGAAATTGTTATCCAAGAGGTAAATATTACACAGTACTATGAATTGAAGATTTTGATTAGGAAATACGCTTATTAGAATCTCCTACATTATTTATCCGTAACTATTTAAATATTATTTATAGTTTCTAGAAAGCTGATGTTTTTATATTACAGGAAGGTCATAGGGTGTCTAATGGGCCATCATGTTCAGCTTCTGGTGCTGCTGATGTTGATAGTGTTCTCAGTCCCGAATGTTCTACATCAAACACTGTTCGTGTTACTGGCAGAAGAAAGAGGGTTGATAAGAGATGGGCTCAGAATGACATAAATGAAGTGCAGATGAAGACATGGACACTTGCAGAATTTTTGATGGAAGAAATGTCACCAGTACAGCTACTTGAATTGTTTTATGACGACATTATTGTTGACATGCTAGCCCATTCCACAAATATTTACGTTCATCAGTAGGGAGATACATCAGTCAATGTGTCAAGTGTAGAAATAAGAGTATTACTGGCCATTTTTCTTCTGGCAGGTTACAACCCTTTACCTTTAGAATGTACTGAGAAATGAACGAGGATTGCCATAATCTATCTGTGTCAAAAGCAATGACAAGGGGAAGATTTGAAAAAATTGTGAAATGCATACATGCCTGTGATAACAACAGCTTATCCAAATATGACAGATTTTCAAAATTGGAAACTCTTGAATGATAGGTGGCTAAGAGCTTTCAATAACGAAAGACTGCTATGTACTGATGAGGCTATAATTCCGTATTATGGTAGACATGGAACAAAGCAACAAATGGTAGGTAAACCGATTAGCTTTGATTATAAAGTTTATTGTCTTTGCCAAGACTAGGGTACCTAGTTCAAGCAGAACCATATCAGGGTGTTGCAACAGGAAACACAAGACCTGAGTTTGTTGTATGTGGTTCAGCTGCGTTAGACCTAGTATCAAAACTTCCATTTGAGAACGAACAGACATATGATTTTTTTTGATAACTTCTTTACTTCATTGCCACTTTTGTATGCACTAAAGGAAAGGGCTGCACTGGAACAGGAACAATTCGCTCAAGTAGAACAGAGGGTGCTCCTCTGCAAGACCTCCATAAAATGAAAAAAGCTCCAGGAGGAACATATGACCAAGTAACCGATAATAAATCGGGTTTGACTCTGATTCGCAAGCATGACAACAGCATTGTTACCATAATTTCAAATGGAAGTGGAGTTCAACCAACTGGACAATCCAAATGATAGAGTAGGAGTGAGAAAAACTTTATTGATATAATTACTCCTGCTGCTGGTGTCAACGACAACACTTACATGAGAGGAGTGGGCAGACTTGATGAGAATATTATAAAATACAGGATGAATTTCAGAACAAAGAAATGGTACTACCACCTTCTTTTCTGTTAACTGCAACAACAAACAATGCTTGATTGTTGTATAGAAAAACAATACAGTATAAGGGCAATCCACTCGATCTTCTTGGCTTCAGAAGGTATGTGGTCAACTGCTACTTTCAAAAGTATAGCTCACGACAATCACCTGCCCATCCAGTGTGAAATCCAAAAGCCTTACATAAAAGGATGCTCAATGATGTACGCTACGATGGACAAGATCATCTGATTGTACCATTAGGCAAACAACTAAGATGTGGCCAGTGCAAGAAGAACACAGCAAAACAATGTAAGAAATTTAAAATTCCTTTGCATGCAAATTGTTTTGAGCAGTTTCATACAAACTAAAGTTGAAACTGAGCTCAGTAAAAAACAGTGTATTTTTGTTTATTTCTTATTTGGTTATACATTCACATTTTGTATAATCTGTAAATGAGCTGTTTCAAATACGTAGTGAGAAAAATGAAAGTAAATATGAAAAATTTACATTCTTTTCTCATAGTATTACCATGCACAGTACCTGTACCCTCCCATTCCCACTGTTCAATTTTGGGGTCGTCCATTTTTTTATACTAAATATTTTGTTACAATCATGAAAGTGGTATTTATGGTTTATCTACACTCCACAAATAAGATGTAAACAGGAATTGGTAAGAGATTTGAATGGAACACCTTCTTGGGATCAAACAGGTTAAGTAGTTGCAGGGGCAAAAGTCTGGAAGATTGACTGATCTGGCCTTGTAACATTAATGAAAATGGTCTTCCTGTTCTGGTACTGCGAACGTCTGAAAGCAAGGGAATACTACAGCTGTAATTTTTCCCATGCGCATGCAGCTTTACTGTATGGTTAAATGATGGTGGTGTCCTCTTGGGTAAAATATTCCAGAGGTAAAATAGTACCCCATTCGGGTTTCTAAGTGGGGACTACTCAGGAGGATGTCATTATGAGAAGAAAGAAAACAGGCGTTCTGTGGATCAGACCGTGGAGTGTCATATCCCTTAATCAGGCAGGTACGTTATAAAATTTAAAGAGGGAAATGGATAGGTTAAAGTTAGATATAGTGGAAATTAGTGAAGTTCGGTGACAGGAGGAACTTTTGTTCAGGTGAATACAGGGTTATAAATACAATCAAATACGTGTAATGACTAGGTTTAATAATAATGTATAAAAAATAGGAGTGCAGGTAAGTTATTATGAAAAGCATAGTGAACGCATTATTGTAGACAAGATAGACACGAAGCCCATGCCTACTACAGCAGTACAAGTTTATATACCAATTAGCATCGCAGATGACGAAGAGGTTGAGGGGATGTATGATGACATAAAAGGAATCATTCAGATAGTGAGGGGGGGGACGAAAATTTAATAGTCATGGAGGACTGGAATTAGACAGTAGGAAAAGGAAGAGAAGGAAAAATATTGTAGGTGAATATGAAATGGGGGTAAGGAATGAAAGAGGAAGCCACCTGGTAGAATTCTGCACAAAGCATCACTTGATCACAGCCAACACTTCGTTCAAGAATCATGAAAGAAAGTTGTACGCGTGGGAGAGGCCTGGAGACACTGGAAGATTTCAGAAACATTATATAATGGTAAGAGAGAGACTTAGTAACCAGGTTTTATATTGTAAGACATTTCCAGAGGCAGATGTGGAGTTGGATCACAATGTATCGGTTATGAACTGTAGATTAAAACTGAAGAAACAGCAAAAAGGTGGAAATTTAAGGATATGGGACCTGGATATACTGAAAGAATCAGAGGTTGTAGAGAATTTCAGAGACAGCATTAGGGAACAACTGACAAGAATGCGGGAAAGATATACAGTACAAGAAAAAATGGTTAGCTCTGAGAGATGAAATAGTGAAGGCAGCAGAAGATGAAATAGGTAAAAAGATGAGGGCTATTAGAAATCCTTGGGTAACAGATGAGATATAGATTTTAACTGACGAAAGGAGAAAATGTAAAAATGGAATAAATGAAGCAGCCGAAAAGGAATACAAACGTCTCAAAAATGAGATCGAAAGAAGTGCAAAATGACAAAGCAAGGATGGTTAGAGGACAATTGTAAGGATGTAGAGGCATATATTACTAGGGATAAGATAGATGCTGCCTAAAGGAAAATTAAAGAGACCTTTGGAGAAAAGAGAACCACTTGTATGAATACCAAGAGCTCAGATGGAGCAAAGAAGGGAAAGCAGAAAGGTGTAAGGAGTATATAGAGCATCTATATAAATGCAATGTACTGGAATGCAATATTATGGAACTGGAAGAGGACGTAGGTGAAGATGAAATGGGAGACATGATACTACTTGAAGAATTTGACAGGACACTGAAAGGCATAAGTCGAAACAAGGTCCTGGCAGTAGACAGCATTCCATTAACTCCTGAAAGACTTGGGAGAGCCAGCCCTGACAAAAAGCTACCAGCTGGTGAGCAAGATGTATCAGACAGGCGAAATACCCTCACATTTCAAGAAAAATATAATAATTCCAATCCCAAAGAAATCAGGTGTTGACAAGTGTGAAAATCACCGAACTATCAGTTAAATAAGTCACAGCTGCAAAATATTGACACGAATTCTTTACAGACGAATGGAAAATTTGATAGAAGCTGACGCTGGGGAAGATTAGTTAGGATTCCATAGAATTGTTGGAACACGTGAGGCAATACTGACCCTACGACTTGTCTGAGAAGACTGATTAGGGAAAGGCAAACCTACTTTTGTAGCATTTGTAGAGACAGGGAAAACTTTTGACAATGTGGGTGGAATGGTCTCTTTCAAATTCTGAAGGTGGCAGGGGTCAAATACAGGGAACGAAGGACTATTTACAATTTGTACAAAAACCAGATGGCAGTTCTAAGAGTCGAGGAACATGAAAAGGAGGCAGTGGTTGGGAAGGGAGTGAGACACACTTGTAGCCTATCCCCTATGTTATTCAATGTATACATTGAGTAAGCAGTAAAGAAAACAAAAGAAATATTTGGAGAAGCAATTAAAATCCATGGAGGAGAAATAAAAACGTTGACGATTGCCAATGTCATTGTAATTCTGTCAGAGACAGCAAAGGGCCAGGAAGAGCAGTTGAATGCAATGGACAGTGTCTTAAAAGGTCGATATAAGATGAACATCAACAAAAGGAAAACGAGGATAATGGAATGTATAATTAAATCAGGTGATCCTGAAGGAATTAGATTAGTAAATGAGAAGCTTAAAGTAATAGATGAGTTGCTATTTGGGTAGAAAAATATTTGATGATGGTCGATATAGAAAGTATATAAAATGTAGACTGACAATGGCAAGGAAAGCGTTCCTGAAGAACAGAAATTTGTTAACGTCGAGCATTGATTTAAGTGTCAGGAAGTCTTTTCTGAAAGTATTTGTACAGAGTTTAGCCATGTATGGAAGTGAAACGTGGACGATAAACAGTTTGGTCCAGAAGAGAATAAAGGCTTTTCAAATGGTGATACAAAATAACGTGGAAAATTAGATGGATAGGTCACATAACTAATGAGGATGTACAGAATATAACTGGCAAGAAGTGGAGTTTGTGACACAACTTGACTAGAAGAAGGGATCGGTTGGTACAACATGTTCTGAGACATCAAGGTATCACCAATTAAGTATTGGAGGGTAGCGTGGAGGGGAAAAATCGTAGAGCGAGACCAAGAGGTGAGTACAGCAAGCAGATTCAGAATGATGTAGGTTGCAGTAGCTACTTGGAGATGAAGAAGCTTGCACAGGATAAGGTAGCATGGAGAGCTGCATCAAAGCAGTCTCTGGACCACAACAATAACAACACATCAACGTTTACAATTTGTCTCATTCTTTTCTTTTTTATTTTCTTTTCCCAACTGGGATCATTTCGGAAGTGTTTTGATTATTTTTATTTATCTCTCATAATATTCAAACATTTGAAACAATGGATGAATCGTTTAAAAACAAAAGACGGAATAGTCTCTTTACACTGGCTGTGCATTTGTGCCAAAAATGTATATTTCGATCTAAGATGTTCCTTCTTTGGAAGGTTCACGTCATAAAAACATTTCAAAAATTTATTCTTATGCCATTAGCGATTAAGTAACGCAGATGATGATTTAAACAGAAGAACGGATTACAAATGAAACGAAATCCAAGCCAAATGAGGAATGGAAATAATGAATGCAATAACATGGTGAGAAACATAGAATGATAAAGAAGAATTTGAGTCGAAGTTAATACATAAAAATAATAAAATGAAATGTAAATAAATTCCAAGTTCAAAAAGCATCAGAAGTAGAAAAAGTGAGAGCAATTTTAAAAATATATTGATTAAAATGATGTTACAAAGGAATGGAAATAAAAAAATTGAACCGAATTAATTGAACAAAAATAATGATTAAAGCCATTTCAAAAAACATTTTAAAATAAAAAATTTTTATCTACCTGACGAGTTCTGAACTCTTAACTTCCTACATGTGAGGTCTGTATATTAACAAATACGCTGTGCAACCAGTCTGTTTAAAAGTATCTTCTTTAAAGTTGAAGATAATTACGAGAAATTCCGAATTTTTTCGTCGATTGCTCGTAAATGAGGGCCTGTCATGGTGAATGCCTGCAGCGTCTGAAACTTGAGATCTTGACGTATATCACTGTATAAATGATTTCAGATAGTCGATCCCATCGCTGGGAACTTCTCCTTGTGAGCCTCAAAAACTTGGAATTGCTTTTCAAAAAACCTTTGCGGACATGTCCCCATTGTCGCCCCCTCTCTCCACAATCGGTGGTGACACCCATGATTTTAAATAAAGGAAGATTAATTTTCCCAGCAGTTTAAAACTATGAGCTAGTCTAGCACTTGAAACCAGGACCTTTGCCTTTTATGGACAAGTGCGCAGCTGACTGATGTATTCAAGCACGTCTCACAACCCACTGCGAGAACCTGCCAGGAAGTTTCAAATGCTACAGAGCAGACAGACTTCCGCAGTCAACTGGGACAAACAGAGGCGTTCAGTGGTGGACACTGAAGGAAGTCGCTTCTCATTGCGGTGGTCAGATCGGCGCTGCTTTGTCCTCAGACGACGTGGCGAAAGGTCGCTGAAAGCAGTGATTCTTAAGATGTATACCGCCCCAACTCATGGAATCATAGTGTACGTAGCTGCTGGATATATCACAGGAGTGATTTCAAAGTACATGACGAGAACTGGAAACACTATGGTCAGTTCATTGACGTGCATAATGTAAAATGGCAAATCAAGCAGAACAATGCATGACCTCACATATCAGAAACGCCTTGAGAAATGCACGAATCTACGAGCGACCTTCCCGGTTCCCCAGGTGTGGCACACTCAGTCTGGGATGCGATAGGATGACATAAATTCATACCAGGTTCCACCCAAAAATACTTATGAAATGCCATGTCATACATTTTAAGCGCGGTAATAAGTTGTTCAAGAGGACATTTGGAGAGAGTTTATGGTGATGGACACTAGTTCCGAATAAAATTAATGTTTAACCCCTTAATACCGATTAATGATAAACATTTGCGCAAAGTTAAGCAAAAATCTGACTGGTGTTTTATGGTAAACAGTTTCCATTTTCGACACTGTATGTCCACATAGGCGTGAAACGTTCACTGTAACTCCTTCTATCACTGATCAGTTAATCGCTTCTCGAGATTCAGTTCTCTCCATGTTTCTGCGAAGCCGTTCTATTAGTTTGCAGTAAATTCGATTTGGTACAAAAGTGTAAGTCGCACAGTGTATGGGGATGCTGGGCCTCTTTCATTACATTATACATATGTTCTGGACTACTTTCTTTATATCATGTGACCCACGTCATAATCTAAGATAGCGACAGCCACGCCCCCTTGCCTATCAAATGACAACCCACGCTCCGCCCCCCCCCCTTCTCCTCTCCCACCACCATCTCATCACCCTCTACAAACAGCCACACCGTGGTATTAAAATCAAGCATAATGATGTCGCTAATTACAAAGATGTGCAGTAAAAAATTACGTAACAAACTTGAATGGGAACCAATGTGAAAGACAGGCATCATTTGCTTAGTAATATTTCGTTCACACACACACATTTCTCTGAATTTAATCACTTAATTGTGTAAATCACGCGTAAAAATGGTGTTTAGCTGCAGTATTTCGATAAGTTTCACATTGAAGTCAGAGTTAGTTACGTAAGACATTTTTGTACACAAACACTCGAACTATCTTTCTCTCTCTCTCTCTCTCCCTCCCTCTCTCTCTCTCTCTCTCTCTCTCTCTCTCTCTCAGTCTCTCTTTCTCTCTCTCTCTCTCTCTCTCTTCCTCTCTCTCTCTCTCTCTCTCTCTCTCTCACACACACACACACACATACACATACACACAGATATTCGGCAAAACTGGTTCGAAAACAAGATTTTGAAGCTTAAAATAAGAGCTCCAATGCCATAAGCATGCCTAAATAGTTTGAAGTTGGTCTAAAAGATCGAAACTAATTTGACCAATGTGTGTATACAAGAAAGACGGTCAGCTTGTGTATTGTAACTTACACCAAGTACATGTACAATTAATTAAAATCTTCTAGTAATTCAGACTGTCAATTTGTGAATTTGTCTGCTTAGCATGGTATTTTAGTTAAGATGTATTTTCCCATATCATTCCAACTGCACACGCCCCACACCGTTACAGAGACTCCACTAGCTTGAACAGTCCCCTGTTGACATGCAGGTTCCATGGATTCATGAAGTACACGTCCATTCGCTCGATTCAATTTGAAACCAGAGTCTTGCGACCAGGTAACATCTTTCCAGTCAACAACATTACAATATCTGTACACATCCATCCACTCGATACAATTTGAAACAGGACTCTTCCGACAAGGTATCATGTTTCCAGTCATCAACAGTCCAATGTCGGTGTTGACGGGACCAGGCGAGGCGTAAAGCTTTGTATCGTGCAGTCATTGTCTCCGAAGGCCCATTTAACAACTGCGCCAGAGATTTGTTGTCTTATGAAGGCATTGTCGACAGGAGCGCCGTATTTGCTTGTTTACATATCTCTGCATTTGATTACACATGCCTATACCAGTTTCTTTGGCGCTTCAGTGTAGTTCATAATAAGTTGAGCCACTCTATAATAGAATTAAAAATATCAGGAGCCATTGTGTACTGAACATAAAATTCAGTCTGTACATCCAGTTTCATGTAAACAGAGGGAAGAGCTTAGGCAGGTGTTAGTCAAGCATAACAATGTGTTTTCAAGTGTATGGAAACGTATTACTAATGTAATTTAAATGTAAGATGTTGGAAATATTTTTCAAGAAACCATACCCAATTATGGCCAGTTGCCAAGAACCTGTTAAAAAAACGATTCAACTGAAGTTAGATTGGGGGATATTGGAACAGGCGATACATATTTTTAAAAATCCACTGGCAGTAGCACTGAAATGTGATAGAATTGTAAGGCTGGTACTGAATGCTCATAGTTTAAACAAAATTTAATGAGGGACAGTGCACAAAATACACAAAGTTATCGCAAGAATTCAGAGGAGCTACTTGGTTCATATGAATGGTTGGATATAATTTGGAGTTATTGGAATCTGCCATTGGCAAAAGATTAAAGAAAATATGTGTCCCGTATATATAATGGAATTTCTCATGGGTATAGAGTACTTCCCTCTGCCTTTAATATATCGGTCTTTGCCATTTTGAGATCTATGGCGCTGATACAGGGACAGGAACCATTAGGGCAAGTGACATTTTACGTAGACAACCTGAAGTTGCATGTCCTACATGGGAAGAATATTTTAGTTTTCTGGACAACGTATGAGATGAAGTAGGAAAAGGTGGCATGAAACTGAATTAAGAAAGTATGGCATGCACTAATAATCAATTGAATTTCTCGCTCCTCGTGTTTAGCAGAGAACGTATTTTAGCGAAACCATCCAGGTTCTCAGTGACTGAGCTGTTTGAAACGTCAAAGAAAAAGCAACAACGTAAAGCCATGTTTGGCCTGTTTGTGTTTTATCGGTGATTTGTAGAAGGAGTCATTCTACGCTTCTTACACGCATCAGTTGTTAAAAGCGGAAAGCCCCTGGGTTCAGAATGAAGAATATCAGTCCACATTTTAAAAGCTGAAAAATGGTTTCTTAAATAACCTGCTGCTGAATGACTCAGATTTTTAGAAGACTTCTTTTATTTTAGTGAACTTTAGTGCATATTGTATAAGAGTGTAGATGTTTAAAATAAAAAAGGAGGGGATGTTAAAGTGCATAAGATGATAGCTGCTACGACTTAATCAGTGCAATCATTGGAGCATAATAACGGAGTATCAGAGCTAGACGCACTGGCCATCGTATGTGGAACGAAGAAATTTGAGCATTCTTTGTTGAATCACCAAGTAATAACATGCAATGATTTTAAAGCATTAACATTTTTGCAAACTTGTCAGTTAGAACATGCAAGGTGAGCAATGGTGCTGCAACAGTTCGATCATGAAATTAAAAACATATGAAGGAAGTGTACTTTGGCGGCCAACAGGTTGCCTAGAAATGCTGAGCTATATAAGGCGTCTGAACTTACATTAACTAAAAACGATTCGGTACCCACTTTTGCTATAAATGAAATCAAGGCAGAAATTGCTTTGAAGAAAATATGTCAGTACTCTGAAAGAGAGCAGAATAGGGTGATCTTCGGATATTAGTAGACCCAAATTATCCCATGGTAGCAACATCCGTCAAGGAATTTGTGCAGGAGGAGGAACAAGGATTTGCCAGAACGGATACTATGCTTCCCCTCCAAAAATCTGCGCTTTTAATAGACTAAGTGTATTTATGGTAAGAGCACTAAGGGACTAAGCAATGCATTGCATACTTCAGTGACAGAGTAATCTTAGAAAAAAAGCGTTTTGAGTTAAATAGAAGATCAGTAAATAGCACTGTGCAAGGGAATAAGCAATCCCTTGAAGACCGTGGAATTATTAGCATTAGATCATTGTCGACCTACCCCTAGATCAGTAAATACATTGAGCTATTTCTGGACAGAAGAGCTAATGCCACAACACCTATAGAAAAGCAGGGTAACTACAATTTAGTTGATTTAGGTTGGCCTGAGAGTATTTTAGTGAATAAAGGTAAACGGTTTGATGCAAAAAATTTAAGAAATGTTGTCGGGATACGATACATAATTATCTTAGGGTTTTCCCTTAGATAAATATGAGTGGTAGGGTTATAGGGGATTTTTCAGGAGATGTAGAGGAAACATTCCACTTGGGGTAATAATATTAAGTATTTAGAAGGCATCATTAACAACCACAAGCCTGATGCAACCGTATTTGCATCGTGCAAATTAATATGTAACCATAAACCAGAGCTGACTGACTTTCTTGTTTTGTTCTATATCTCATTAGGCAACAATCAAGCACAAAAAAGGGTAAACATAGGAGAAAGATTTTTAGATGCGAAATGGTGACATGATGTAAAATCTGTAATCCCCCTCTAGTTTCAAAGTACGATAACTGGTACTAGTAAAGACTGATGAATAAAGCAGAATGGAACAAACTAAAATGAATATGCAGGTATATAAGCAACCATTCAGAATTGTACGAAACCTCACGTCAATGTCTCTCGAATATCTGAAAATTTGGAAGGAATTGAGACTCAGGAATATTATAGCCCTGATAAAAATTATAAATAACACTAACCAAGAGTCTGTTGGGAAGGTACTGCTGCATGGTAGTTACACAGTTTGGCGAACTAAGAGGTCTGAGCTCAATGAAATTTTATTTCCAAATTCTAGTTTCATACTTCCGTTTATCTTTTGTTCTTATTAATTACGTGTTATTTGTCTTTATTTTCGACTATCTTGATTAGAATGGTGCAGCTGAAACAATTACATCATACTGACCACCTTGAATCAAGACAGATATCTGAAAAGAGAGTTTGCATCTGAGAACTACATAAACAAATATATGTACATTTATATCTTACGTAGATAGTAGAGAATGTGTATGGAGGCACAGAGCCGTATTATCTCAGATCTACGTACGGTGCGTGAAAGATGAAGCTAGTAAAAGCCTGAAGATGCCACTAAGTGTAGTTATTAGGTACTACGTAAAATAACAGAAGACGTAATGAAGTAGACGCCCCTATACGTTGAAAGGGGTCAGAATAATGATGATGTTTGGAGTAATATTGAATAAAAAGAGTATATTGAGGAGAAAAAGAGGTTTGGGGCAGTAGGGAGAAGTTTTCACTTCTGGGAAATGTCTCAGGAAAACGCAGATAATTGCAGAGTTTCAAGAGGTGATGCAGACAAATAAAGGGAAAGTACAGCCAGAATTAATGTCTGAATTGTATATGTGACGATCAAAAAGTTTCCATCTGAAAGGTCTCGCTACAGTATATCTGCAATGTAGCATGACTCTGACGCGGGTATACAAGCACCGACATGTAGGCAAGGGAGTAGTGTACCATTCGTGTCTCTTCGAGGAGTGTGCGGTAAATACAGCCACATAATCTATATGTTCTTTATCTTAGACAAGATTTACTTCCTAACATAACTTAAAGGGCAAATTCCGCTTCATTTAACAACTATCTTAGCACCCACTACTTCTCTTGTGTGGAGTGTATGGTCTACACCGATTAATTCTTTATCGAATTTTTACGTGATTCAAAAATCTACATTTACATATATGCTCCGCTAGCCACGAATCGGTGTGTGGCGGAGGGCACAATTCGTGCCAAAGTCATACCCCCTCCCCCCCTCTCTGTTCCACTCGCGGATCGCGCGAGGGAAAAACGACTGTCTGAACGCCTCGGTGCGAGCACTAATTTCCCTTACCTTTGAATGGTGATCAATGTGCGATATGAAAGTTGGTGGTAATAATATATGCTCTACATCCTCGGTGAAGATCGGATTTCGGAATTTAGTGAGCAGCCACTTCTGTTTAGCGCACTGTCTGTCTGGAAGTGTGTCCCACTTCAAACTTTCTGTGAGATTTGTAACGCTCTCGTGATGGCTAAATGTACCAGTCACGAATCTTGCCGTTCTTCTTTGGATCTTGTCAATCTCTTGAATCAGACCCAACTGGTAAGGGTCCCTTACAGATGTACAGTACTCCAAGACTGGACGAACTAACGTATTGTAAGCTATTTCCTTTGTTGAAGGACTGCATCGATTCATAATTCTACCAATAAACCGTAATCTAGAGTTCGCCTTACCTGTTACTTGTGTAATCTGATCATTCCATTTGAGATCATTTCGAATAGTCACACCCAGATACTTTACGGACGTTACCGCTTCCAAAGACTGGGCATTTATTTTGTACTCGTACATCAATGGGGATTTTCGCCTTGTTATATGCAGTTGGTTACACTTACTAGTATTGAGAGATAACTGCCAGTCGTTACACCAGCATTTATATTCTGCAAATCCTCAGTGATTTGTTCACAACTTTCGTGTGATACTACCTTCCTGTATACATCGGCAAACAGTCTCAGGCCGTTACATCTTCTAAGCTTTTCACACTAATTAAGGCCGTAGAAGCATGGTCTTTTCCGCATGCACTTCCGACCAGAAATCAATTCTGGTAGCTGGAGTCAGAGATCCTCGTTAAACCACCCCTTTGAGTTCTTTCGGTGACATTTACTTTCATCAAAACTTTCATTCCCTAACGCATGTTTCTGTACAAGTCAGATACCAATTTTCATAGATTTAACTATAAATATGTTTTAATATAAAGAAATTTTGTATAAAACTTTTCGTCCCCTATTTCACCCCTTAGGGGTTGTATTTCCAGAAAACATTTAAACATGAATTTCTTTACGTCTAACTGAGAAGCCAAATACAAACTTTCAGACATTTTATTTGAAAAAATTCTTTCGGAATCAAATATTTCCAGAACCGTTTTCATTCCCAATTTTACCTCCTTAGCAGCTGAATTTCCTGAAACACCGAAACACATAATTTTTTAGATTTTCAACCAAGAGCACAAATACAAATTTTCTTAGAATTAGCTTTAAAAAAGGATTACTTAATGAAATACTTTCATAAAAATTTTCATCGGTTGTTTCACCCCCTTAGGGGCTAAAATACCAAAAATACCAAAAACACCAAAACACACACATTTTCATTTCTAACCAAGTAGTCCTACACCATTCTTCAGAGATACGCCTTTAAAAATGCTTTAGTAGTACTGTAATAATGATTTATTTTCAAAATAAACTTTCACCGACTATTTTAACATCTTAGTGGTTAAATCTCCAAAAATACCGAAGCTTGTAATTTCTTTTATTTCTGAGTGAGAAACCAAATACCAGTTCTCAAACTCTAAAATCACAATGAACATAATAGTGACATGTCATCAAAAAACATTTTATCCCCTACTTCACCCTCTTATGGATGGAATTTCAAACAATGCCTCACTAAATGGTGGTAACAGTGTAAGACCAGCACCCATTCCAGTAGTTCAAGTTTGTCTCATTGGCAGTTTGGGCTGATGCATGAAGAGTCACTGAATCAGTCACACACTATTTCATTCACGTAGGGGCTGAATTTCCAAAAACACCGAAACACGTATTTCTTCTTTCTAACCGAGAATCGAAATACAAATTTTCAGTAATTTAGCTTTAAAATGCTTTCATAAAGAAATAATTTCATGAAACATTTCACCGCCTATTTCACCCTCTTAGGCGTTGAATTTCCAAAAATATTGAAAACCGTATTTCTTTATATTTCCAAGCAAAAATTCAAGTGACATAGATGTAGCTTCAATAATTGCTTTAACAGTTCTTTAATAAAGATTTATTTAAAAAAGACAGTCACACACTATTTCTTCCCCCCCCCCCCCCCCCACAGGAATTCAATTCCCAAAAGTGCTGAAGCACTGTTTCTTTACCCTCTCCAAATTTCGAATTTCTATCCTTGGTGGTTAAAGCTGGATAGTGACGAGTCAGTCACTCACGACATGGCCCTTCATATATAGAGATAACAAGCTTTCAAAGAAGATACTCACCAGTTTTGCTGATGTTGTGGCCATTATGAAGAAATTCCCAATTATAATCCAAGACAAGGCGATTCCTGTGGTTTATGGCTCTTGTGATCTGCTGTACAGCGTGCAGTAACTTGGTGAGGGTCGCACTCCTCAGCTGATCCGTTTGCAGTGTCTCCAGGTTCCATTCCATGTCATCCAACCTTAAACAATGAAATGCGGTCACCTGATGTGACAAGTGACATTTTGGTACTTGACTGTCTTTTGTTGAACAGAGCAATGAAACCAAACTCAGGCAGCCACTTCTCAAGTTTTTATGTCGCCCTTCGACATGGATATCCAAGTCATTAGGTATGAATCAAGATGTTAGACTGAGTTATTCAAGTGTGATTTATGAATGGTATGCGAGTCTGTTGACATGTTTTGGTAAAGTGAGCGGTCTTTGTTGAAATACAAGAATACTTGTGCATAAATTCATCAAATACTATGATAGAACAAGTACAAACTCTGGTACAGATAGATCATTACTAACGTACTCCTTATAGAACATACAAACATACAGGGTGAAAAGCATTTAAACCGGCAAACTCTGGGAGGTTGTAGGGGACATCAAAATAAGTATTTTTCCCTAACGTCATTTTTTCCTACGAGGATTATTTAAACTGTTGGAGGCCGTATTACGCTCTTCAGTTGATAGAGGCCGTATTACGCTCTTCAGTTGTAGGCAACTGCTGTCCACCAGTGTAGCAGTGCACTGTCTCTGTTTACTAGTGGAGCGATACACCTGCAGTGAGTACACCGATATGGTTGGTGCGTACTACGTAGCGCACCACAACGGACGAGCTGCACAGCGGGTTTATCAACAACAATATCCTAATCGCCGCATCACACGACCTCTGCTGCTGTGTACCAACGTCTGCGTGAGACCGGGTCATTTAGCAGATTACCTGGAGAGGGACGCCGTCGCACGGTAAGAAAGCTGCAATTTGAGGAAGCTGTCTTGCAGCATGTGGAGCGGAATCCTTCAATCAGCACTCGTGCAATGGTATGTCACACGGGGATGAATCAGACAAATGTAAGAACAGTCCTTCGAGAGCAATTGTTACGTCCATTTCACTTGCAGCGTGTCCACACCCTGGAACCAGTTGATTATCCACCCAGAGCACAGTTTCCGCAGCGGTACCTGGAACAGTGTGAAATGCATCCTACATTTCTGTCCTCTGTATTGTTTACCGATGAAGCAACGTTCAGGCGTGACGGAGTCCTCAACATGCACAATTCGCATGTTTGGGGTGAGGATAACCCACATGCCACAGTTACTAGCGCTCATCAAGAGCGGTTCTTCGTTAATGTATGGGTCGGTGTTGTTGGAGACTGTTTAATTGGGCCGTATCAGCTACCTACTTGTTGTCTCTTGGTCATAAAAAATGGAAAAGTGTTTGTTGGTTTAATTAATTTGCCGCCAGAGAAATCTTCCTGTACCGGTTTAAATACTCCTCATAGGAAAAAATGACATTAGGGAAATATATTTGTTTTGATGTCCCCTACAACCTTCCAGAGATTGTCGGTTTACTTTTCACCCTGTATACATTGTGTTTATTGGTGAATGTTCAAATTTCATAACCAGATTACATCACTCGGTGTCACTTGACGCAAGTCTTTCAGACAAAGTTTAGAAACATGCCGTTGACAGTTCTCTACAAGTGTCTGTTCGTCCACAGCACAGTCACATGCAATACTTTCACTATAAAGCCAAAACTTCATCAAGACGTGGCCATATCTCCCTTGAACCGCTTGGATGCAGCTGAGTCATGAGCATTCACCACAAAGAAGATCAGACTCTGGACGCTTCACCTTTGATTTCTGAATAAGATGCGCCTTTTGGGTGGACGTTCATTCCCACATTCTTTCTACATCTCGGTGGCATGGAAGATAAATCCGAAAATAAACATTAAGTGGCGTGTGTGGCTTTCTTCAGGTGTGCAATCAGTGGATTTATGGAATACTGTACTTAGAACTGAGTTCATACGGGGCTTCAAAATTTGCACCTCTGTCACTTTAGATCTCAGGTGAGCAGGAGCAATGTTGGATAGGACAGGCAACCACTGTGTGGCACTTGATCTGGCAGTGCCACTAACGGTTCTCAAGGCCTCATTGCGCATAATGGTCACTACATTTTCATGCTGGGGCTTTGCGTAGCATATCTGCATTTAATCCCCAGTCGTTTCCTGAAAACTGGTTCACTGTTGTGCCAAACTTTGTCAGGTTCATGAAGTGCAGCACAAATCACAGAGATAGATAAAGGGAGACTCCTACAGTAGGTGTTTAGGGAAGCAGTTAAAGGGGACTATTATTCAATTTAGTAGCATCTGGAACTTGCTGCGTACCTCTTCATTGTGGAGATGTAACGCTGTGATCTTTACTTTATTTGGATTTGGAGAGGGTCAGCGCACTGGTCAACCAAAGCACTGTGACCACCAAACTACTATCGATATGAAACCGTCCAGACTGTAGCAGCGTTACCTGGGAAGGGACGTGTGCTAGTCACACACACACACACACACACACACACACACACACACACACACGCTTCATGTGGCATCAGTGAGCATGCTGTCTGCGTGTAGGATGGGAAGGCACGCAGTCCGTCTGAGTTCCTCCAAGGCCGGATTGTGATGGCCCAGAGGCTCGGCACGAGCATTTCAGAAACTGCACGACTCGACGGATGTTCCGGGAGTGCTGCGGGAGTGTCTTTAATGCGAGGCGAAACTAAGGCGGAACCACATCCTGACATCCTACAACTCCAGCACCTGATCAGACCAGAGTAACTCCCTGCAGATTATCTTACCGCCCTCAATTAAACGGGAAAGTATAAAATTAAAAAGACTGAAAATCGAACGAGATATGAATAATGAAACAGATGTCTTTGCCACACCAAGAAATGGAGGAACACAGGGCTGCTGGCCTGGATGATATCTGCAATACAGGAATAACGCATTTTGGTACTACAGCATTAAAATGTAATGTACGGTTAATGAATAGCTGTATCACTAGCATGCACATTCCGAAACTCTAGAGGAAAGCCAGAGTGGTAGCCCTGATAAAAACCCTACAGATCCTCAAACTTCTCTTCTTTGTCACATTTGTGTCATCTCTATTGGGCCAATGAAAGAATACGTTTTGAAAGACTTTTTGTAGCATTAGAGACCAAATTCATACCAGAACCAGTAGGATTTATGCTTGGTGGTTGTGGTAAAAATAGTCTGATTCAATATATAGAGGACGGCCTCCAACAGAAACAGATAATGGGACTCGCTTTTACAGATCTCTCGGCTGGCTATGATACTGTCAGTCACCAACGGCTGCTCGATAAATTTTATAACAAGAACTTCCGAATGACAAAATTAGGGGAACGTCTATTTCAAAATAGATTTTTTATGTGACGCTACAAACAAGAAATAGGCACAGGAGAAGGCGAAAAAATGACACACACACACAAAATTGACTCAAATGGCTCTGAGCGTTATGGGGCTTAACTTCTGAGGTCATCAGTCCCCTTTAACTTACAGCGACTTAAACCTAACTAACCTAAGGACATCACACACATCCATGCCCGAGGCAGGATTCGAACCTGCGACCGTAGCAGTCGCCCAGTTCCAAACTTAGCGCCTAGAACTGCTCGGCCACTTCGGCCAGCCTACACACACACACACACACACACACACACACACACACACATATATATATATATATATATATATATATATATATATCGACGATATTGCCATGGGCTCACAAGGAAAATCGTTTGTGGTGTGAATTCTCAAAGACATACTATGGAGAACACTTCCGCACATCAAATCCCAGTAGAACTCTGATTTGTGTCTTTCACTTTAGAAATAAAGACGCACATACACAATTTAAAGTGGCGAGGCTGGGTCAAGAACCAAACCAGATGAACCGCTGAAATATTTGGGTATCCGACTTGACAACATGTGACATTTTGGACGTTAAGGGAAAAGTTTGTATGAGTAATAATATCATCCAAAAATTCAGCGGCACGAAATTGGGGAGTTCATCCTCAAATTCTGAGAACATCGGCTCTCGTCCTATGTTTCTCTGCAGCTGAGAATGCGACAAATGCCTGGTACCACTCTGCAGTTGCCACATATGCCGACGTGGCAAACAATGAGAAAGAGCGCGTAGTGTCTGTCTCCTAAAATCAAAGCTAGTTCGGCAAATTTACCCAACTTTCGACATAGCTCGACCCATAAACAGAAAGTAAGTTGCAGTCCAATTATCACCGGCACCATTTATACGGTTACCAAATACAGCACAGGCTACTGATATCCCAGTGGAGTTTAATGCGAAGGACTAATTCTGTAAACGAGCCTCCTGAAATAGGATAAAAAATGTATTGCAAAACTGTACTGATCAGATGCTCATAAAGACTGAAGAACCACTGGCTGCTGCGAATCATCTGTTGATTCCGACATGGCAGATGCTTCACCACTTAAGAACTACCATCACACACTGCAATACCAATCTGAGAAAATGGAGATGTAAGAAGAACAACTCCTGTGAATGTGCTGCAACACAAGACTTAACGATATGTCCAAAAACAGGCAAAACGATCACAGTGGCATATATTATGATGGCAAATGACAAAGCCACCCACGTGTCTCAGTACTGGAAATTCAATTATCAGCCAGAACATTATGACTACTACCTTACAGCCTGTATGTTCACGTTTGGCATGGATAATAGTGGAGCCTTATCATGGTATGGAAGCAGTGAGGCCTTTGTAGGCCGCTGAACGGAGTTGAAACTACATCTGCACACACAAATCCCCAATTCCCGTAAATTCCGGGGAGGATGTCCATGAGCTGCGACGCCACGTTCAAGCACATGCCAGATGTTTTCGACCAGGTTCAGATCTGGTGAGTTGGAGGGCCAGCAAACCAATTGGGACTTGTCCCTGTGTTCCTTGAACCAGTCCATCACTCCCCTGGCCATGTGACATGGTGCATTATCTAGCTGAAAAAAAAGCTGTCAGAAAACATGGTCGTCATGCAGGGGTGTATGTGGTCTGCAAACCAGTATACTATTCTCCTTGGCGGTCATGGTGCCTTACACGAGCTCCATTGGACCTTCGGATGTCCATGTAAGTGTTCCCTGAAGCATAATGGAGCCGCCATCAGTCTGTCTCCACCCCACAGTACACGTGTCCCCTGGAAGACGACGGATTGGGGCCCTTCCCTTCCAGCGGAATGATGAGGAAGGTATCGGGATTCAGCAGATCATGCCACAATATACCACTGCGCCAAGTTCCGGAGTCGATGGTAGTGTGCCCACTTCAGTCGCAATTGCTGACGTCGTTAACATTTGCAGAGACACAGGCTGTCAGCTGTGGAGGCCTGTCACTAGGAGTGTTTGGTGCACTGTGTGTCTAGACACACTTGAACTCTGGCCAGCACTAAAGTTTGGTGTTAGTCCCGCCACAGTTCGCTGCCTGTCCTGGTTCACCAGTCTGCACAGCCTACGACGTACGACATCTGTAATGATGGGTGGCCACCCAACCCCACGACGTGTGGACGTGCTTTCACCATGGTGTCGCCACATGTTGAACACACTAACCACTGCAGTCCCAGAACACCCGACAAGTTTCCGTGCTGAACCTCCGGGCCATCACACTCTGTCCTCAGTCACACTCAGGTATATCACGTGCCTTCCTCATTATAAACATGCACAGAATACTCACTGATACTAGAGATGCCCCGTGCATGTGTCGACTGGCAATTATTCCTCGCAGGGTGACAGTTCCATCGCCTGGGTGGGCTTATATCACTGGTAGGTCGGTGGTCACAATGTTCTGGCTGATCAGATCTAAAGAACAGCAATCTGAAGTAAGTAAGTATTGACATAAAGCCTGAGGTTATTATGAATCATGCTCCCAGGTCGTTAATACCAAACATGAACAACAATGGCCCTAACACGCTTCTGTGGGACACATTGCTAGTGACTCTTGGCATGCTGTCTGCAAAGTGGCCGATTCATCACTGCCCAGGCCTACCACACTCTTCGATGGAGGCATTCCTGAGACCATCGAATGATTATGGAGAGAGTTCTCGTGATGGTAGACTCACACTTTCACCTAGTCTTAAGCATGCTCAACCCGGTTCATGTAACAGCTGGAATGGTTGTTTTATTCCTGTGTGGATCAATATCTTAAGGATGTTGTACATGCCGTTGTTTTACAGCTTGAAGACAACAAACATAATTCTTACGATTCTTATGGACAAACATTTCGATATTTGCACATCTATTTTGACAAGAAGGGGCAATTAGTCAGCAGGGGCCTCATAGCAGAAACCATATGGGCATTTGCCTGAAGTGATTTAGGGAAAACAGAATACTGAAGTCAGAATATCTGGGTGGTGAATAGAGCAGACTCGTGGTGTACTGTTCGTTCATCTCTTGGTGACAGACCTGCATACTCGACCTACACAATATCAACTGCTATCAACACTATGACGATGATGTTAGGTTTTAATTTCATGTACCATAACTTCCCATCAGCTTGCTGGAAAATATTGAGCCATCATCCCTCCACAATGAGTCAGCTGTTGGGCTCTGAGAGATGTCAGTATTTTCGAGTAAAGAACACTGAGATCAAGTTTTACATAAAAACAAAATGCAGATAGAAAGTTTGCTGTGACATGACTGTGGTGTACTATTATTATTTACTTTTGTCTTCTTAAGCAATCTATTGAATGTTTTTATTCCTCCGTACATACCCATGTTCATGAACACAGCAATTCCTGCTCTAATTAACTGACTGATAAATGTACTCACTACTGTTCTTGCTTCATGTTGATGATCTGTTATTGTACGTGCATCAGCAGACAAAATTATTGATTTTCACTGATGATACACGTGTTATTGTGAAGGCTAGTAAAAAATCATTAGCAGAAAAATAGTAAATTGTGCTTTTGGAAAAGTTACTGACTTGTAGCCTCTAATGGGCTGCCTTTAAAATTTGAAAACACACACACACACACACCAACTAGTTTTGTACTGTAGAAAGCATCCTACCACTGATTAACCGAAAATACAGAACAGAAATAGTTAACAGTTTAGAAGTTTTAAGTTGTTAAATGCCCATACTGATAAAAAGTTGAATGGGAAAATCCGTTGAATAGACTTTAATGTTTAGCTTTGTTTACTGTTGCAATGAGAATAATTTCCAACTCTGGGGATATAGAAATTAGTAAGTTGATATACTTTCCATACTTTCATTCACTGATGTCTTAATGGAAAATATTCGTGGCTAACTCCTCAGAGAGGCAAAAAGTATCATATCCCCAAAGAAATTACTTACAATTACGTGAGTGGTCCTCAGACATACGTCCAGAAACTATCCCTTTAATAACCCGAGAATATTAATCACAGCCTCATAATTCATTTATGAACTTTAAAACTTGTTACATTCAAATGAATCCGAGTTTGAAAGTAACAGAGATATTCATAACACTAGGAGGATTTGCTTTGCCCTTCATGCAACCTTGGCACAGAAAAACTGAAATATACACCATCTGAAAAAAAATTTCATATCAGAGAAGAGTTTTTCAATGTAGATTCAAGATGTGTCTCCTTAACAACTCCTTTTATCCCATGGTGGAATTCTTCAATTGAGTAGCCCATAGTCATGTGAATATTTTAGTTTGAAAATTGTGTCCTATTTTGTGAGATGGTTCACATCATCAAAACGTTTATTTATTTATTTATCGTGACTATGATGTATGGAACACGTCACTAAGTAACTTGACATGCTAGAGCCGTTTCTTTTTCTAATGTATCTTAATAACAACTTAACAACTGCAGCAGATGACTCTGGAGACGTTGCTCTTGTGGATGAGATAGACACTATCTTTACACACTCGAATTAGGAACTGAATAATATAGTAAACTATATTCAGGAGGAAGTAGCTTTTGGTTTATAGCGAACAGACATGATACGTGAATTGGAGTGGCAATCATTAAAACAAAGGCGTCCTTCGTTGCGACGGGATCTTCTCCTGAAATTTCAATCAACAGTTCCCTCCATCGATTGTGGAAACATTCTGTTGTCACTCACCTACATAGGGAGAAATGATCTTCACGATAAGATAAGAGAAATCAGGTATCGCACAGAAGAATTTAAGTGCTCGTTTTCCTAGCGCGCCATTCGAGAATGGGACGGTAGAGACATAGCTTGAAGGTGGTTCGTTGAACTCTCTGCCAGGCACTTTATTGTGAACAGCAGAGTAATCACGTAGATGTAGATGTCCAAGTATCAGAACTCATCAGCTACTTCTAGTGACTCATTTCCAAATTTAGTTACACCTTTACATTTCACAGTACAGACTGATTTGTTCACTGAATAACCTAAGGACAGGTAACTTTGGTTTCTACGATTTAATATCATTGAGATATAAGACCATTTGAAACAAAAGAAAATGAATTAACGGTACTCCGTGTTTGACAGAACATGACAGGAAAATCGTACTGCAAACACTTTCTTGGTGTTTATTTAATCACAATGCGGCTCTCAGTTTGTAGGTCAGCGTCACATTGACACTTGACCATGAGTTATGGAGCTAAAAGCCAGTTTGTGATTAAGCGAATAACAGCTGCCGAACATCAGGAAGGTGTTTTCTTTATGATTTTAAAATAAAATTATGTCGGCATGGGGAACTAAGGCACGAGATTTATAAATATTCGGTGAAAAGTTGTCGTAACCTCACTCATATACGAATGTCACTAGCAGTAAGAATAAACTTACGCTAACAAACTCTGCGCTCTTGTCCTGGCGCCCCAGGCGGACAGAGCGGTCGCCGCGTCATCTTCCGCCAGTGGCGTCGTGGGAGGGGCATGGAGGAGTGTGCGACCGCCACACCGCTCTCCAGCACACTGTAGACATTCAGGACCTGGAGCCGGTCTTTCGGACGCAATCATCTCGTGAAATGACATCACCAGGCTGAGGACACCCCATTCCAGTCCGCCGAGGTAAAATACTTCGCAGTATTTGGAACCGAACACAGACCCCTTCTATACCAGGTCTACAAACTGAGCATTGATTTGCTTTGGTCTTTGTAGAAAGAAATTAACCTGTTGATAACTTTTCTGAGTGAAATTAAAAACAAAGTGGGCAATCACTTCTTGATTTCCAACATGATGCTCACTATTAGCCAAAATAGGTGTACTCAAAAATTTTGCAAGCCTCATACAATTTGCAAAACGTGACATAAACCCACCAGACAAAATGTTGTTTACCAGCTTAACTGAGGACACGTGTTGCTTTGGAATGCTACAAATATTGCAGGACTGGTACCATGCAGTCACGTGACCCCCGCCACTGACTTCAGCCACAACACTGAGGTGGTAATCGTGGTGTGCTCGTGCAGGTCGCTTGTGACAGATCAGTAAATTAAGACGGGTCGACGTGTAGATCTTACGGAATGGCAGAAGTGATCTATCACTTTTGGACAAGCACATTAACAGACCATGGATGAAGTTACCCAGGGTACTGGTTTGTCAACGCTCACTGTGCATGTGTCTGGAGGGAACGATGTGCCAGTCACAGCGACAAAAGTCAGCGTAACAGTACTGTTCTTAAAGAGACTCTAACCGCCAGGACTGAGAACGACTGTCACCCTGAGTGAATGATGAGTCGTTTCACACGTTACACCAACTGCTGCTGTCAGTGAATGTGAGACGTGTGATGTGTCATCTTACTACACACGTTCTATTCACAGTGATTAAGTTTGCAAATTAAAATATTGGTTAAGAGTAGGTAGCAGAGGAAACCTATACTATATGATCAAAAGTATTCGGACACCTGGCTGAAAATGACATACAAGTTCGTGGCGCCCTCCACCAGTAATGCTGGAATTCAATATGGTGTTGCCCCAACCTTAGCCCTGATGACAGCTTCCACTCTCGCAGGTATACGATCAATCAGGTGCTGGAAGGTTTCTTTGGGAATGGCAGCCCGTTCTTCACGGAGTGCTGCTCTCAGAGAGGTATCGATGTCGGTCGGTGAGGCCTGGGACGAAGTCGGCGTTCCAAAACATCCGAAAAGTGTTCTGTAGGATTCAGATCAGGATTCTGTGCAGACCAGTCCATTACAGGGATGTTATTGTCGTTTAACCACTCCGCCACAGGCCGTGCACTATGAACAGATGCTCGATCGTGTTGAAAGATGCAGTAGCCATCACCGACTTGCTCTTCAACAGTGGGAAGCAGGAAGGTGCTTAAAACATCAGTGTACGCCTGTGTTGTGATTGTGCCAAGCAAAAAAACACCATAACACCAACGCCTCCGAATTTTACTGTTCGCACTACACACGCTGCCAGATGACGTTCACTGGGCATTCGCCATCCCACCCGCTGCCATCGGATCGCCACATTGTGTACCGTGGTTTGTCACTCCCACTGTTCAATTGTCCAATGTTTACGCTCCTTACACCAAGCGAGGCGTCGTTTGGCATTTACTGGTGTGATGTGTGGCTTATGAGCAGTCTCTCGACAATGAAATCCAAGTTTTCTCACCTCCTGCCAAACTGTCATAGTACTTGCAGTGGATCCTGATGCAGTTTGGAATTCCTGTGTGATGGTCTGGATAGGTGTGTGCCTATTACACACTACGCTCCTCTTCAACCGTCGGCAGTACGCTTTTGTGCTGTACGTGTCCCTTCACATTCCCACTTCACTATCAAATTGTAAACAGTGGTCCTAGAGATGTAAAGGAGTGTGGAAATCTCGCGTACAGACATATGACACAAGTGATACCCAACGACCTGACCAAGTTCCAAATTCATGAGTTCCACAGAGCGCTCCATTCTTCTCTCTCACGCTGTCTAATTACCACTGAGTTTGCTGATATGGAGTACCTGGCAGTAGGTGGCAGCATAATGCACCTAACATGTAAAACGTTTGTTTTTGGGGGTGTCCGGATACATTTCAGAAAAATGGCTCTGAGCACTATGGGACTTAACATCTATGGTCATCAGTCCCCTAGAACTTAGAACTACTTAAACCTAACTAACCTAAGGACAGCACACAACACCCAGCCATCACGAGGCAGAGAAAATCCCTGACCCCGCCGGATACATTTGATCACATAGTGTATGTAGATGGATGTAAACCTTTATTAAAGAGAGGTTAGCGAAAACTACATCATGATCCAAACCTGGAATCAAAAGGGATTAGAATTTTGTTTCTAACTGCATAATTTTCACAATATGACAGCTACAAGAAATCATTGAAACGCAGGAGGAAGACAGTGCCCACAAAAATCCCAAGTCATCGTGGCAGTAGTTTGGCTTGTCGTGTCAGGACAAAAAATACTGTGTAATTTGCAGAGACTGATACCCCCTGAGGTGCTAACAGGTGAAACAGTCACAGGCAGTGTAGAACTGAAAGGAAAAATAGTACCTCCCACGTTGTCAGCGTTGGGAGGTATAAAAAATTATTTAATGGATGGTCAGGAGAGTGTTTCATTGGGGCCATCGAATTAGGCCATTATAGTATGAAAAGCGTTATTTGTCCTACGGTGGACTGTCTGACGTCACTGCAGCCAAAAAATGTGAGCAGAGAGGATGGCAACCAGCTCTTCAGTGAGAACACTCCAGGTGTTGGAAGAAACTGGACAGGCGAATAATTGGTGCTTCACCTCTATGGCATAACAAGCTTTTCTTGCTCATTCTCAGTTAACAAACTGCCATGAAATACAGTTTCATAGGAAGTGAGTCTCTTTGACATTGATGAAGTATATTTTGTTTTGTGACAATCTACACAGACTTAAAAGATGATACATAATGAGCAAAGCTAACGCAGTGCAATACACCATCACTCCAACTTTAAATGGTAAGTGGGACGATGTAGGGTGCCAAGTTGTCGACTGGGAGAATGTTGTGACTATATCATCGTGCGTGGCCTCTTGGTCATGATGACAGGCTTAAATCAGTTTGTGTCATGTTATTACTTGCCAGCAGATCCAAAATCATGTGGACTTTGTGGACTTAAGTCCCATTCGGTGGACCACTCAGTACAGAAGTATTGTTGCAGGGTAGAACTGTAAACTCATCTACACACATATGACTACCACTGTGTCTGATGGGAGAAGCAATCCGTGAGTGCTGGTGGTAAGTAGGAGGGTGGGGAAGGAGGAAGTATAGCAAGGAAGCTGTGGGGGAGGGTGCAGTGTTGCTTGTGGAACACGCAGGAATATGATGGGGACATGACAAAAAACAAGCTGTCAGTCCGCATGACAAACTCTGACCAAGAGGCAGCTGGACACCCAGTTGCCGAATACACTGCCCAATACATTGGACCTCAGTTCAGTGACTGCTTCACACCTGGGCCATCTGGATCCTTACTAACAGCACCAGCTTTTCCCTAACTGAGCTGGTGGGAACTCTGCTGCAATTATCTTGCCTTCCCATCTTTGCTATTCCTTTTGCTCCACACTCCTATCCCATTCCTGCTCCCACTCCAGCTCTACACAGCCTTCTGTTTCATCAATGCCTTTCCTACTCTGTTTCCTCTCATCTCCCTTTGCCATTCCCCTTCCCACCTGCTCAACTGGTAACTTTAAGGGAAGTTCAGCTCCGTATGACAAACCTGAAGAGTCTTATGAACTCCAGCGGTCATTATCAAGTTCTCAGCCGGTGTCACAAGGTGTTACCTTTATGTCTCCTAGATGATCAAAGTTTCGTCCCGTCTACTCACTAACTAATATTAGTCACGGAAAATAGAGGTAGTAAAGGTAGCTTAGAGAACAAATATGAGAACTGGAGAAGAGGATTACACGTACGACTATGGGTTGGTTCTTTCAGTGGCGTACGTACCCTTGTACGGAGCAAGAGCGAATGCAGTCGGCAGCGACGCCGCGGACGAGGCCCCTGGTGAGCTCCCTGGAGCTGTCCTCCGTGAGGTGGCGGACCTCCGCGAGGGCGCGGCCGCACTCCTCGTCCTCCTCGTGGCCTCTGCGCGGCACCAGCCGTGTGGCGGCCGGCACCGCGGCGGACGGCGCCTCCAGGCTCTCGCACGTTTCGAACAGATAGTAATTTCCTGCGAAACGATTTCCAGTACCCATTAGGCTGGCACACTGGCTGATCAGACAGGTTCTTGTTGACTACTACTGTCTACACGGTCACTGGCACACATTGAAATTGCAACACAAAAATTCGACTCCACCGTGACCGAAGGTTGCCAGGTTGAACTGGTCGCTCTCATATATGCCTGGCACCTGGCGTCATCGTACGCGGAGCCATTTGCTACACAGTAAATGGCTGGCAAGTTTGACAATAATCGTTAAATTTCTGGCATGTTAAGACCGGTCAGTGTTCTCTATCTTCGAGATCTCCATCATTCTGTCTCCAGCAAAATATTAAGTTAGATGAAAATCGTGTGCCGGACGGAGACTCGAACTCGGGACCTTTGAATTCGCGGGCAAGTCCTCGATTGGTAGAGCACTTGCCCACGAAAGCCAAAGGTCCCGATTTCGAGTCCCAGTCTGGCGCACCGATTTTATCTGCAAGGAAGTTTCAGGTCAACAGTTCGAGTCTCAATCAGGCACACAGTTTTAATCTGCCAGAAAGTTTCATATCTGAGCACACTCTGCTGCAGAGTGAAAATCTCATTCTATGTTACCCATGCTCTCCAAACGTACATCAATACAGAGAGTGTTGGGCACGTCCTGCAGACCTCTCACCCATTCAAAGCACCTTGTCACGTGTTGCTAAGAAACAGGCACGTCAAAACTCACCAGCCATTGAGCTCTGGTACAGAGTTGAAGAGGGCTAGAATGTAACTACACCTGTCATCTAAGCTTTAGTTCGACTCAACGTCCAGTCAGACCACAGCCACTGTTGATGGCACAACTGGAGGCTCTGTGTGCTACAGCTTGTATAGTCTTCAATCAGCTAACAACGTAATCATATAATCTGCCTGTATTCAGAATACACACAGAAAGTACAATTTAGTTATTTTCTGTACCTTCTGCTGTTACGAATCTAGTATCCAAATGTGAGCTTCTACATCCATAATTCAGCGACGACTTTGGTGTACAGCAAACCAGCTACTTGGAATTTCCTGAAGCAATGATACTGCGAGCCGGACCGGGACTCGAACTCGGAAACTTTACTTTTTGCTCTCCGGACTGAGCCATCCAAGCACGACTCACGACCCCTCCTCACACCTTTACCTCCGCCAGTACTTCATAGAAGTTTTCCTGCTAAACTTACGGGATTAGCACTCCTGCTTCATCCAGTTTTTCTCATTTTGCACATTTTCTGCAGTTTTTGAGGTGTGACATGAATCACTCGTCTTTTTTAAACAAAAATCTTGTTCAGTACTGCAGCATTTTCAAGAACAGTCTCAAATGTCTTCATTCGTTAAAACACCTCAGCGTCGATTCTAATGATACGTTCAGTACCATACCTTTTATCTCCGACACATAACGCTTCAGCTTAGTGAAGCATTGTACACTTAAGCGGCAAAGAAACTGGTATAGGTATGCGTATTCAAATGCAGAGATATGTAAACAGGCAGAATACGGCGCTGTGGTCGGCAAGGCCTATATAAGCAAAAAGTGTCTCGCGCAGTTGTTAGGTCGGTTACTGCTGCTACAGTGTCAGTTAATCAAGACGAGTTTGAATGTGGCGTTACAGTCGGCGCGCGAGCGATGGGACACAGCACCTCCGAGATAGCGATGAAGTGGGGATTTTTCCGTACGACCATTTCACTACTGTACCGTGAATATCTGGAATCTGGTAAAAGTCAAATCTCCGACACCGCTGCGAACGGAAAAAGACCCTGGAAGAACGGGACCAACGACGACTGAAGAGAATAGTTCAACGTGACAGAAGCCCCAACCTTCTGCAAATTGCTGCAGATTTCAGTTCTGCGCCATCGACAACTGTCAGTGTGCGAATCATTAAACGAAACGCCATCGATATGGGCCTTCGGAGCAGAGCGCCCATTCGTGTACCCTCGTCACCGCACGATACAAAGCTTGACGCCTCGCTTGGGCCCGTCAACACCTGCACTGGACTGTTGACGACTGGGAACATGTTGCCTGGTCGGACGAGCCTCGGTTCAAATTGTATCGAGCGGATGGACGTGTACGGGTGTGGAGACAAGCTCATGAATCCACGGACCTTAGCTTGTCAGTAGGGGACTGTTCAAGCTGGTGGAGGCTCTAGATACTAGATACGACTGCTGTTCAGAAGAGATCTTCACGCCGTAGTACTCTTTCGGATTTATGGACAGCCCTGCAGGATTCATGGTGTCAGTTCCCTTCAGCACACCTTCAGACATTAGCTGACTCCATATGACGTCATGTTGCGGCACTTCTGTATTGCTCGCGTGGGCCTTACACGATATTAGTCAGGTGTACCAGTTTCTTCGTCTCTTACGTGTAAAATAAATGAGATGTTGTGGTTGGCATTGTTGTGGATAGGGAACTGTTGGCGGTGTTTTCTGTGTTCATTTTCGTAACGTCTTTTTGTAATCTCCATTGTTGTATGTGTGGTTAGCTAACATTTTGGGAGAGAGAACCTATATCCATGTTGAAGCAGTAACGAAAGAACTGATCAGTGAAATTCCTAGAAGTAGCGCTGCAAAGCGATGAGGAATGGAGCGAGCTCGTAAGGACGGTAACAAGTAAGGCGAATGGTCGACTTCGGTTACAGTAAAGCGTAGCTCATCTGCAAAGGAGGCCGCGTATAGAAGAATTGTGCGGTCCATTCTTGAGTACTGGTCGTGTGTGTGGTACGTCCGCCAAGTCGAACTGTAGGAAGATGTCGAGGCAAATCAGAGGAGTGCTCCTGGACTTGTTACCGGTAGGTTCGATAAACACGCGAGTGCTACTAAGATGCTTGGTGACGTCAAATGGGAACTCATGGAGTCAAGACGCGAAAACCTGCTGAGAAAATTCGCGAGTGGAACGGAAATGACTAGCAGTGGCGGACTGAACCCTCCTGCATTCACCGTGCGGTGGCCGGGGCAGTATCTATGTAGATGTAGATGGAATGCTTGTTACAGGCTGCTTTCCCTTGAACTACACATGAGGGGTTCCTCAATGCTTTGCGTATTGCACACGAATGAAATACGTAGGTGGCTCTAGTTTAATCTCTGATTCCAAACTTTTTCACTGGATCGTCACCCTATATAGGCTATCGAGTAATAGCTGAGACTAGTTTGGCCTTGACAGCGTTCCCCTTACGCGACTCAGAGAAGCCTGTGGCCATTCGAATTGCTCTCTTCGATGTTGCTGTTGTGTTCTTCAGTCCGAAGACTGGTTCGATGCAGCTCTCCATGCTACTCTATTCTGTGCAAACCTCTTCATCTCCGAGTAACTACTGCAACCTACATCCCTCTGCATCTGCTTACTGTATTCATCTGTTGGTCTCGCTCTACAGTTTTTACATCACACGATACATGATCCACTCATCTAATCTTGAGCATTCTTCTGTAGCACCACATTTCAAAAGCTTCTATTCCTTTCTTGTCTAAACTATTTTCCAGCCATTTTTCACTTGCATACATGGCTACACTCTATACAAATACTTTCAGAAAGGACTTCCTGACATTTAAGTCTATACTCGATGTTAACAAATTTCTCTTCTTCAGAAACGCTGTTCTTGCCATAGCCAGGCTGCATTTCATATCCTCCCTACTTCGACCATCATCAGTCATTTTGCTTCCCAAACAGAAAAACTAATTTCTAGTTTAGTATTCAAGTGCCTCATTTCCTAATATAATTCCCTCAGCACCATCTGATTTAATTCGACTACATTCCATTATCGTCGTGCGGTAGCGTTCTCGCTTCCCACGCCCGGGTTCCCGGGTTCGATTCCCGGCGGGGTCAGGGATTTTCTCTGCCTCGTGATGACTGGGTGTTGTGTGATGTCCTTAGGTTAGTTAGGTTTAAGTAGTTCTAGGTTCTAGGGGACTGATGACCATAGATGTTAAGTCCCATAGTGCTCAGAGCCATTTGAACCATTATCGTCGTTTTCCTTTTGTTGATGTTCATCTTATAACCTCCTTTGTTCTCTTCGCCTACCTTCGGTATCCCCACTTAATCCTTTTTGGTATGCGTCCCATACATTTCAACAGTAAGCAGGGCTGGGTTGCACGACCGTTTTGTAAGGAAGCTCCCGTATAGACTAATTAGTCGTTAGACACAGCTGTACCCCCATACCCATGGTTATGTTGTAATGAGTAACGGAGCAGTATACGGACTTCACAGTTCGGCCCTCGGCGCATGGGCAGGGTGAATCACTTCTTTGTAATCTCCTCCTAGCATTTTCTCCAATGCAGTTTTAAAATTGGTAATTAGGTGATTGTATTCACACAACATTCTCTTTTTTCCACGCCTCGCATTTATCCCTACACGCTGCTTCATTGGTTCCATTCCCCACTATGCCTGTCTGTAGGGACTGATGGTGATGGTTACGTGGAGGACGCAAAGAGGCAATTACGGTAAATTTCACCTTGAATCGTAAGAGTAGGTGAAAACCTGGCATTTTTACCTCCGTACCCGTAGCAAATGAAGTCGTCTCAAAGCATGCATTGCATTTCCCATTTATATTTTAACAACACATCGATTCACGACATTCCGTCAAAAATGCAGTTTTTAGGGGTTCCTCTGGCTTTCCTAGGAATGTAAGTGAGAGCTCGTCTCCAGAGCAAATCAGACCAACCATTTCTTCCTACGATTTCAACGCGTTACGATGTTTACATTTTTGATGTATCCTCCCTAAGATGACCAATCGATGATTAACGTAGTCAGTTAAATGATTTATAATTAAATGCAGCTCACTAAATGCTTCTCACATTTTACATATAAAGGTACGTAGTCTCTCTGTTTCTTATATCGCATTTAAATAACGCCGTCGCTCAGAGTGTTCAAGCGTCTCGGAAGCTGTAAGACACCTGTGACACTCAGTGTCTAAAATGCAGCGTGTCAGTGACTGGTCTGCCTCTGCAGCTGTTACGGCCGCATGACGTTCTGAGACTGCTTCGAGGCTTGAGGAGTTCGAGAAACTTTCACAGACCGAGCTATCTTAGAAAATACTCTAAATCACACTTACGTTTACGAAGCGTAGCATGAAATAAACGATAATTAATCGGTGCGCATCTGGCAGCACGCCAACCTAATATACTCCAGAACTCTGCGTATAAAAACAGGACCTTAAAGTTCTCGTACCTGAGGTTATGTTAGTGATAAAAAGGTAGGGCCCAGTGTTGTGGATGGACCTTGGGCTAGAGGCCATTTGCATACCCAGCAGAAGGTTCCTCTCAGCGCCACTATCCTGCAGTACAGGATCAAAGTACGAATAGTACACACTTCATCCTGCTTAGGCAAATGGACAAAATCGGTTGGCTCTTTTTGCATTTGACATGGTCTATAATGTGTTTGGGCAACGGCCTTGCCGCAGTGGATACACCGGTTCCCGTCACAAGTTAAGCACTGTTCGGCATGGCCAGCATTTGGATGGGTGACCATCCGGGCCGCCATGCGCTGTTGCCATTTTTCGGGGTGCACTCAGCCTCGTGATGCCAATTGAGGAGCTACTCGACCGAATAGAAGCGGCTCCGGTCAAAGAAAACCATCATAACGACCGGGAGAGCAGTGTGCTGACCACACTCACTTCCTATCCCCATCCTCAACTGAGGATGACACGGCGGTCGGATGGTCCCGATGGGGCACTTGTGGCCTGATGACGGAGTGTTTATAATGTGTTTGATGAAACTGATGGAGGCACCGTTAGTTTATATGCGGTTCCTTGGAAAACCATACAAAAAAGGCTTTTTACTATATTTTCGCCTGCACCGGCTGACCAGAACCCAGCTGAGGATTCCAAGACAGCGATGCACAGCAAATATCCCAAAGATGCCGGTCTCGAACAAACTTGAAAATTGTTTTCATAATTTTTTACATTCCGAGATACAGAGAGGTTAAAAGATATCCTACTAGTACACGCAAAAAACGCACCTATAATCCGGTTTGAGACGAAACCATGACGTAACAAGAAGAAATGTGCTGTAAGGTGTCTCCGTTATCATCTGGGAACTTCATGTTCTAAAACTAAAATCCATTTGCTCCTAAAAATCAGGTCTGAAGGCGAAACTCAGTTTTGCGTTATTTCAGTTTCACATACTCTATGTGGACAAAAGTATCCGGACACCTGGTTGAAAATGACTTACATGTTCGTCGCGCCCTCCATCGGTAATGCTGGAATTCAATATGGTATCGGCCCACCCTTAGCCTTGATGACAGATCCCACTCTCGCACACATATGTTTGATCAGGGGCCTTTGGGAATGGCAGCCCATGCTGCACTGAGGAGAGGTATCGATGTCGGTCGGTGAGGCCTGGCACGAAGTCGGCGTTCCAAAACATCCCAAAGGTGTACTATAGGATTCACGTCAGGACTCTGTGCAGACCAGTCTATTACAGAAATGCCATTCTCATGTAACCACTCCGCCACAGGCAGTGCATTATGAACAATGCTCGATCGCATTGAAAGATGCAATCGCCATTCCAGAATTACATTTCAACAGTGGGAAGCAAGAAGGTGCTTAAAACATCAGTGTAGTCCTGTGCTGTGACAGTGCCACCCAAAACAACAAGGGATGCAAGCCCCCTCCATGAAAAACACGACCACACCACAATACCACCGCCTCCGAATTTTACTATCGGCACTACACACGCTGGCACATGACATTCAACGGGCATTCGCCATTCCCACACCCTGCCATCGGATCGCCACATTGTGTACTGTCATTCGTCACTAAACACAACGTTTTTCCGCTGTTTAGTCGTGCAATGTTTACGCTCCTTACACCAATCCAAGGCTCGTTTGGCATTTACCGGCCTCATGAGTGGCTTATGAGCAGCCTCTCGACCATGAAATCCTCCCGCCTAACTCTCGTAGTACTTGCAGTGGATCCTGATGCAGTTTGGAATTCCTTTGTGATGGTTTGGATAAATATCTGCTTGTAACGCCTCTTCAACTGTCAGCGGTCTCTGAGTCGGCCTGTACGATTTTGTGCTGTACGTATCCCTTCACGTTTCCACTTCACTATCACATCGGAAACAGTAGACCTAGGGACGTTAAGAGTGTGGAAATCTCGCGTACAGATTCATGACACGAGTGACCCCCAATCACCTGACCACGTTCCAAGTCCGTGAGTCCCGCAGAGGGCCCCATTCTGCTCTCTCACGATGTCTAATGACTACTGAGGTCGCTGATATGGAGAACCTGGCAGTAGGAGGCAACACAATGCACCAATATGAAAAACATATGGTTTCCGGGTGTCCCGATACTTTTGATCACGTAGTGTAAGTAAAGTATCTATATTTTATTGGCCAATAACTTTCGTTTCAAATAAGTTACATGCCCTGTTGCAGCAGGGAAAGGAAAGAAAACAACTGAGAAATGTTCATATCGGATAGAAAAAATGCGAATATGTCCCTGTTTATTTAAAAGACTCTGACTGAAAACTGAGTGCTATCTGGCCACGCTAAGTTCCTCAGCATCTTTAAAGATTTAGACATGCATACATACTCACGCTCTTTTATGCTAACAGAGAAGAGAGTAGCAGTTGCGAAGAGACAGAAAAGTAATAAATGCTGAAAGATGGTAGAAAGTGGTTGTGCTATAGAAAATACAAACGAGACAGTGGCAGTGTGGGGGGAACAGAGAAGCTCAGAGCCAGTGGAGCATAGTTGAGAGTGACAGAACAGTTCTTTGGAACGAGTGAAGGAGACAGTCCCAGGGTGATAGGGCGTGGCCGGGGGGGGGGGGGGGGAGTGGAGGAGAGCCAGCGATATTAAGAGACAGAGTGAATGAAGTGTATGACAGTGACAAAGAAAAAGAGACACAAGCAGTGGGGAGGAAGAAATAGTATATTAGCAATAAGAAAGAGCAAGAGGGAGACTGAGACAGTGACAGAAGGGTGTAGTAGTAGGACAGAATGAAAGGGAGTGTAGCTGTGAGACATTAGAGAATGACAGAGATACACAAAGTTATAATAGAGATGATGGGCTGAATGGGTGGGTGAGGAAGGACATCTGGAAGCGGATGAGTATTAGCCGTTTACAGGGGTGGACTACTGGATGTGAGCGAGTTACAGGTAGTGGAACTTTTGGAAGTCTGCATGTCATCCAAAAAGAGCGAATATGTTCGCATGCCTATATTTTTGAGTAAAATTTTACAGGTGCAGAAGAAAGTAGCTGCTAACCCACTATTGAGTGAGAGCCTTTTAAGGAAATGATTTTTTTTTTGTGCTCCGGTAGGAGCGATTTTTCCACTGCTAGTGGTATGTTTCTTATAGCTTTCCCAGCGTAATATCCGGCCGATGTGGCTGAGCGGTTCTAGGCGCTTCAGTCTGGAACCGCGCGACCGCTACGGTCGCGGGTTCGAATCCTGCCTCGGGCATGGATGTGTGTGATGTCCTTAGGTTTAAGTAGTTCTACGTCTAGCGGACTGATGACCTCAGATGTTAAGTTCCATAGTGCTCAGAGCCATTTGAACCGGTGTAATAGTTTTAAACACGGTTCTCGGGCTTACCTTAGCATTTTATCATTGCATCTCCACAATATTACGCCGTAAAAATCGTACGGCTTCACCAGGTGGCGTAGCAGTTATTTTTAAAACTGCAGAAACCGCACGCACGAGCAGACCTCGGTTTCGCACTGTAACGGTTTAATCTATAAACACTTGTAGTCGTCGACATCTGCTGGAGTGTCGTCTGCGTGATACTCACGTATACCATGTTTAAAAATGTGCATAATACTTATAAAGATAATACAACTACCCAGCTTAAAAAAAGATGGAAAGGATGTTCTACAAATAGATAATATTGGAAACATTTTAGAAACTGAAAAAAAAGATAGTGTTAGAGAAACAAAGAAACATTAGATGCTGAACAGCTACACAATTTAACAGGATTTTTTTTTCTTCTTCCCTGAGTTTACCACGTTTTCCTTCGGGGTACAAGCTATCTCCATACCAGAGTTTATCCAAATTGGTTCAGCGATTTAGTCGTAACAATGTAACAGACAGAGTTACTTTCACATTTGTAATATTTGTATGGGTTGTACGTTCCCTGTACTGTACCCGTTAACCAATGTTTACCACCGTCTTGGCGTACGACTGAGCACATGTGACCATTCCAATATGTTTACAAGTTGTAACACCCAGATGTTTCTGCGACATGAGTGATTCCTATGTGTGAAGTGCACGATTTTATACTTCTGAACGTTTAATACAAGTTGCCATTCTTTGTGCCAGTTTGAAATCATATCGATTTTCAACATATGGTTAGACGTTTGTGCCGGTTCTTTCGGGTAGCACTTCATTATAGATAACTGCGTCATGTGAGGTTATTGTCAATATTTTCCACTGCATAATCAACATTCAATACGAACATAAATTTCTCAAAGTACACTCTAACACAAAGAAGAAACAACGCACCATGAAGAAATTATCCGAATCGGTAGATGTGGTGTACAGATATAAACAAACAAGTGGTGACAAGTGAAGAAAACAATTGATGGTTTTTTCAAGAGAAAGAGCTTCACAAATTGAGCAAGTCAGTAACGTGCTGTACACCTCTGGTCCTCATGCTGGCAGATATTCGGCTTAACACTGACTGACAGAGTTGTTGGATGGGCTGCTGAGGGACATCGTGCGAAATTCTGCTCAGCTGGCAAATTAGATCGCCAAAGCCTCGAGACGGTGGGAGGGCTCTTTCCACAATGCTCCTTACGTTCTTTATTGGGGAGAGATCCGGCGACATTGCTGCCCAAGGAAGTGTTTGGCAAGCAGGAATACGAGTAGTAGAAATCCTCGCCGTCTGCGGGAGAGCATTATCTTGCTGAAATATAAGCCCAGGATGTGCTGCCATGAAAGGCGACAAAAGTGGGCGTAGAAAATCGTCGACGTACTACTGTGCAGTAAAGGCGGTGCAGATGGCTACCAAAGAGTTCCTGCTACGAAGAGAAAAGAAACGTCGCCCCAGACCACTCCTGGGTGCCGCGCCACGTGGCGGGCGACATTCTGGTTGGTGTCCCGCCATTGCGCGGGACGTCTGTAGACACGTCTTTGGTCTGAGAGCTCAGTGACTGGAGTAGAATCGTATTCACTGATGAATTCTGCCTCGAACTGAGCCCCGATGGCCAGTGGAGAGGTGTCTGGAGGCGCCCCAGACAGTGGTAAGGTGAGCCAAACAACTGCTTGCATAAGGCCAGAGGTTGATCAACGTGTTATTGACTTGCATAACTCGTGAAGTTATGTTTTTTTCAATAAATCATCCAATTACATGTTTGTCTGTCCATATACATCACATCTTGGTGTGTCGTATTTATTTGTAGTGTACTTCTGACTGATCTGATGTGGCCCGCCATGAATTCCTCTGCTGTGCTAACTTCTTCATCTCAGAGTAGCACTTGCAACCTACGTCCTGTATTATTTGCTGGACGTATTCCAATCTCTGTCTTCCTATACAATTTTTGTCTTCTACAGCTCCTCTAGTACAATGGACGTCATTCCCTCATGTCTTAACAGATGTCCTATCATCCTGTCCCTTCTCCTTACCACTTTTTTACCACATATTCCTTTCCGATTCTGCACAGAAGTTCCTCACTCCTCACCTTATCAATACACCTAATTTTCAACAATCGTCTGTAGCACCGCATCTCAAATGCTTCAATTCTCTTATGTTCCTGTTTTCTCACAGTCTGGAGTGCTATACTCCAGACGTACATTCTCAGAAATTTCTTCCTCAAATTAAGGCCGATATTTGATATTAGTAGACTTTCTCTTGGCCAGGGATAACCTTTTTGCCATTACTTGTCTACTTTTGATGTTCTCCTTGCTCCGTCCGCCACTCGTTATTTTACTGCTTAGGTAGAGGAATTCCTTAACTGCATCTGCTTCGTGACCATCAATCCTGATGTTATACTGTGTACTCATCAGACCATTCCATTCAGCAGATCGTGTAATTCTTCTTCACATTCATACAGTATAGCAATGTCATCAACGAATCACATCATTGATATGCTTTCACCTTGAATTTTAATTCCCCTGTTGAACCTTATTTCCATCATTGATTCCTCAATGTACAGATTGAACAGTAGGGGTGCAAGACTACATCCTTGTCTTACAACCTTATAATACGAGCACTTCGTTTTTGGTCGTCCACTCTTATTATTCCCTTTTAGCTGTTGTACATATTGTATATGACCCGTGTCTCCCTATAGCTTACCCCTATTTTTTCTCAGAATTTCGAACATCTTGCACCATTTTCCACTGTCGAACGCTTTCTCCAGGTCGACAAATCCTGTGAATGTGTCTTGATTTATCTTTAGTCTTGCTTCCACTATTAACCGTAACTTCAGAATTGCCTCTCTGGTGCCTATACCTTCCCTAAAGCCAAACTGATTGTCATCTAGCGCATTCTCAATTTTCTTTTCCACTCATCTGTATATTATCTTTGTCAGCAAGTTGGATCCATGAGCTGTTAAATCTCGCTCTTGTCAGCTCTTGCCGTCTTCGGAATTGTGTGGGTGATGTTTTTCCGAAAGTCAGATGGTATGTCGCCAAACTCATAGATTCTACACACCAATGTAAATAGTCGTTTTGTTGCTACTTCCCCCATCGATTTTAAAAATTCTGATGAGATATTATCTAGCCCTTCTGCCTTATTTGATCTTAAGTCCTGCAAAGCTCTTTTAAATTCCGACTCTAATACCGGGTCCACTAACTCTTCTAAATCGACTCCTGTTTCTCCTTCTATCATATCTGACAATTCCTCCTCACAGAAACTTTCATTGTATTCTTTCCGCCTATCCGCTCTCTCCTCTGCATTTAACAGTGGAATTCCCGTTGCACTCTTAACGTCACCGAAGATTGTTTTGACTTTCTTGTATGCTGAGTCAGTCCTGCCAACAATCATTTCTTCTTTGATTCTTTCACATTTTTCATGCAGCCCTTTCGTCTTAGTTTCCCTGCACTTCCTATTTATTTCGTTCCTCAGCGACTTGTATTTCTGTATTCCTGAGTTTCCCAGAACATTTTTCTGTTTGCTTCTTTCATAGATCAATTGAAATATTTTTTTTCTGTTACCCTCGGTTTCTTCGCAGTTACCTTATTTGTACTTGTGTTTTCCTTCCTAACCTTTGTTATCGCCCTTTTTAGGCACGTCCGTTCCTCTTCAACTGTACTGCCCACTGAGATATTCCTTGTTGCTGTATCTATATATTTTCTACCCAGCATGGAAGTTTGATGCCAGAGCCTCCACAGTTCGCTGCCTGTCCTTTTTACCAGTCTGAACAGCCTACGATGTCCGACACCTTTAATGAGGGGTGGCTGCGCAACCTCTGCATGTAGTTCCACTCTGGTTTCGCCACGTTCTGAAGACACTCACCACCGGACTCCTCTAACACCCGACAAGACGTGCCGTTTCCGAAATGCTGGTGCTGGGCTTGTAGGCCATCACAGGCTGCCCTCGGTCAAACCCAGATAGATCGCACGCCTTCCCCATTCCACACATGGACAGCAGGCTCATTCATACTACATGCACTGTGCATGTGTCTGACCACCAGGTGGCGCTGTTGTCGCCTGGACGGGGTTACAATGTGTTGGCCGATCAGTGTATGGTGAAGTGCTTCCAGAAAAATATCTGCAGAAGTATGATGCCAGGCTGACAACATGCTTTAAATGTTGATAGATGTTTCGACACAGTATGTACTAAATACAGCACAGTGTTAAACAGATAATTTTAATACCCACTGTCGTAGTGGATTCAGATGGCACGGAGCAGGAGTATTTCCACTTGCTGTCTATAGATAGTTTGAATTGCAGCTTTATCCGAAATAACTCGTACTAGCGCAATGTGTAACGCGAGCACAGAGAGTGTTTTCCAAGTCGAAAACGTAGCTGTTGCTCAGTGATTTGATTGGCAATTTGGAGAATTCGAGCTGGCTAGGCAGATGTATGCACACGCCGATGGGAAACTTTTCAGAACGACAGGGATGAGATACCGGTACGTCAGTGAGCGAGAGGTCTGTTCAAGGCTTCGTGAGAGACGCCGGACTGCACCTGTGGCACCTGAACTGCCGCTCGCAGGAGCCCCAAGACTTGGCTCGTCTGTACACCGGCGGCCAGCGGGGGTGGGTGCCGCCAACTCCAGAGCTTGAGTCCGGCCTGCTCTGCAGCCTTTGCCGTCGACTTCCCGCCTGCCTCCCAACACGCTCTCACCTCCCGGAATCACACCCTCTTTACATCCCCCACCATGGCCTGTCTGCCCACATTTATACAGGAAAACAAAAATCCTCATCATTATAATGGACATACGACGGGTGTTCAGTAAGTAACGCAACACTGTTTCTATGGCAACAGTTATGTTTTATTCAGGGTACCAAGACACCATACTATTCCCCAGTTCTCTGGCTCCTAAACTCTATTTCTGAACACAACGTCGGTTCAGCACGACACCCTTACGCCGCCTCATTGGGAGGGCCTCGTGGCACCACTCTACTGGGCGATGACGGAGCCAGCCTCCTGCTGCATCGATAATTCCCCCATCATCCACGCACTGCTTCCTGCAGTGGTTATCCTTCATTGGGCCAAACAGATGGCAATCGCAGTGTGTGAGTTCCGTGATGTAGTGTGCACGAGGAAGAACAGTCCCATGAAGGTCTGTCAGCTCATCTCGGGTGTGTAGACTTGTCTAAGGCCTTACACAATCATGGATAAAAACGGCGGCGTGTTTGTTGCTGTCAGAAGTAGTTCAACTTGCCGCGAAACTGAAGTAGATGCTTCCAGTGAGCTAGTGTGGCCGGAGGTCATTGTTGGTAACCGGAATAAAATAATAACTGGATCCTTTTACCGACCTTCCTATTCAGATGATACAGTTGCTGAAAGGTACAAAGAAAACTTGAGTTTGATTTCAAACACCAACCCGACTCATACGATTATAGTTGGTGGTACCTTTAATTTACCCTCGGTATGTTGGCGAAAATACATGTTTAATTCCGGAGGTACGCATAAAACATCATCCGAAATTGTGCTAAACGCATTCCCTGAAAACTATTTCGAGCAGTTACTAAACGGTTGTGAAAACACACTTGATCTCTTAGCAGCAAATAATCCCGAGTTAATAACGAGCATCAAAACCGATACACGGATTAGTGAACACAGGGTTGTCGTAGCGAGACTGAATATTGAAAAACCCAAATCTTCCAAAAATAAACGAAAACTATACCTATTCAAAAAAGCAGATAAAAATTGATTTGACGCCTACCTGACAGACAATATCCACTCATTCCAAATTAATAATATAAGTGTAGACCAGATGTGCCTTGAATTCAAAGAAATAGTATCGGCAGCAACTGAGAGATTTATACCAAGTAAATTAACAAACGACGGAGCTGATCCTCCTTGGTACACAAAATGGGTCAGAACACCGTTGCAGAAACAACGAGACAAACATGCCAAATTCAAACAGACGCAAAATCACCACGATTGGCGATCTTTTACAAGCTCGAAATTTGGCGCGCACTTCAATGTAAGATCCCTATAACAGTTTCCATAACAAAACTGTCTCTAAACCTGGCAGAAAATCCAAAGAGATTCTGGTCGTATGTGAAGTATGCTAGCGGCAAGAAACCATCAATGTGTGCTCTGCGTGATAGCAACGGAGATACTATCGAAGACAGTCCTGCCAAAGCAGAGTTACTAAACACAGCCTTCCGAAATGCCTTCACAAAAGAAGACGAAGTAAATATTCCAGAATTCGAATCCAGAACAGCTGCCATCATGACTAAATATCCTCGGAGTAGTGAAGCAACTTAAATCACTTAACAAAAGCAAGTCTTCTGGTCCAGACTGTATACCAATCAGGTTCCTTTCGGAGTATGCTGATGCATTAGCTTCATACTTAACAATAATATACAACCGTTCTCTCGACGAAAGGTCCGTACCCAAAGACTGGAAAGTTGCACAGGTCACACCAATATTCAAGAAAGGTAGTAGGAGTAATCCACTAAATTACAGGCCCATATCGTTTACGTCGATATGGAGCAGGATTTTGGAACATATAGCCTATTGACACACAGTCGACATCGATTTAGAAAAGATCGTTCTTGTGAAACACAACTAGATCTTTACTCGCCCGAAATGTTGAGTGCTATTGGCAAGGTATTTCAGATTGATTCCGCATTTCTGGATTTCCGAAAGGCTTTTGACACTGTACCACACAAGCGGCCTGTAGTGAAATTGCGTGCCTATGGAATATCATCTCAGTTATGTAACTGGATTCATGATTTCATGTCAGAGAGGTCACAGTTCGTAGTAACTGACGGAAAGTCATCGAGTAAAACAGAAGCGATTTCTGGCGTTCGCCGGCCGAAGTGGCCGTGAGGTTAAAGGCGCTGCAGTCTGGAACCGCAAGACCGCTACGGTCGCAGGTTCGAATCCTGCCTCGGGCATGGATGTTTGTGATGTCCTTAGGTTTAACTAGTTCTAAGTTCTAGGGGACTAATGACCTCAGAAGTTGAGTCCCATAGTGCTCAGAGCCATTTGAACCATTTCTGGCGTTCCCTAAGGTAGTGTTATAGGCCATGTGGTGCTCCTTATCTACGTAAACGATTTGGGAGACAATATGAGCAGCCGTCTTAGGTTGTTTGCAGATGTCGCTGTCGTTTATCGACTAATAAAGTCATCAGAAGATCAAAAGAAATTGCGAAACGATTCAGAAAAGATATCTGACTGGTGTGAATATTGGCAGTTGACCCTAAGTAACGAAAAGTGTGAGGCCATCCACATGAGTGCTATAAGGAATCCGGTAAACTTCGGTTACACAGTAAATCAGTAAATCTAAAGACCATAAATTCAACTAAATACCTTGGAATTACAATTACGAACAACTTAAATTGGAAGGAACACAGAGAAAATGTTGTGGAGGAAGGCTAACCAAAGGTTACGTTTTATTGGCAGGACACTTAGAAAATGTAACAGACCTACTAAGGAGACTGCCTACACTGCGCTTGTCCGTCCTCTTTCAGAATTCTGCTGCGCATTGAGATCCTTACCAAATAGAATTGACGGACTTTATCGAAAACTTTGAAGGAAGGGCAGCACGTTATGTATTATGGCGAAATAGGGGAGAGAGTGTCACTGAAATTATACAGGATTTGGGGTGGACGTCATTAAAACAAAAGCGTTTTTCGTTGCGGAGGAATCTTCTCACGAAATTCCAGTCACCAACTTTCTCCTCCGAATACGAAAATATTTTGTTGACACCGACCTACATAGGGAGGAACGATCACCACGACAAAATAATGGAAATCAGAGCTCATACGGAAAGATATAGGTGTTCGTTCTTTTCGCGCGCTACACGAGATTGGAATAATAGAGAATTATGAAGGTTGGTCGATGAACCCTCTGCCAGGCACTTAAATGTGATCTGCAGAGTATCCATGTAGACGTAGATGTAATATTACGTTTACATTTTTGTGATGGCAAACATGCAGAAGTCGTTTCATCAGTTCGCTGAATATAGCGCAGTACGCTTCAGATTGGACCTTTGCACCACGTGGTAGAAGATCAAACAGAATATCCCCTTCAGAATCCGACAAGACCGACACCATTATTTTACCAACTGACCGTACGGCTTTCAGTTTTTTCTTCAGAAGTGGGGTTGTGTGGCGCCACTGCATGGACAGCCGTATTGTTTTCGTTTCGAAGTGATGAGTCCAAGTTTCACAGCATGTGACGATGTCCATCAAAAAATTGTAACTATCAGTCACGTAATGTGCAAGCAATTGCGCACAGACGGTCCTTGCATGAAGTTAAAATCTTCTGGGCTATTATGCCGCTTCATATTTACTCTAAAATAATCGACGTTTCGACCCCTCTGCTGGGATATTCCTCAGGATCTTCCCGTGTCCACAGCTGCTAGAACACTCTTTCTGTTAGGTGACGAGGAACCCAGCGGGCGCACACCTTTGTGTAGTTCACCTGGTGGACGAGTGTGTCAGCGCTAACAACACGGACGTCCAATTCTGCAGCGAGATGTCTGAGTGTGATCCGTCGATCATCTGGAATGAGAGTGTCCGCACGTTTCAACACTGCAGGAGTCACAGCTGAGTGTAGACGGCCGGCGCGCGGCAGATCGGAAGGTCTTGCGCGGCCTTGTTGCGATGACGTCAGATGCCTCGCCCAACGACTCACCGTGCTTTCGTTCACTGCCACGTCACCGTAGACATTCTGCCCGCGCCTATGAGTATCTGCGACGCTCTGGTGTTCCGCCAATAGAAATGAGAAATTCTCACTGCTTGGAACGCACCTCTGTTACAGACGCCATTTTAAAGGCTACGTATTGTCCCCCACCAGCTATCGGAGCTCCATGAGACAATCGGCGGGAATATTACAATATGTACCATACAAAATTCCGCATTTTTTCAATCAAAATTTTCCGAGAAAAAGTGTGTTGCATTACTTATTGAACGCCTCTAGTGTTGTGGTTTTAATTTCTGTGATGCGCCTCTGAGCTGCATACGTTGAATATCTAGTCAGGTATATTTACCTGACGCACTGCCGCCATTCCTTGTTTTTTACTAGTGTAAGAGAGTCACAGTGTTACAGTGATTTTCCACGTAGACTTACACAGTCGACAGTAAGCTAATGCGATAGCTGATTTCTCAACAGTCTTCGGATCGGTTGACACAATAATCCAACAGGATCTGCCTTTATATGTGGTAGTGTGGCTCACAGATGAGTACACGCCGGAAATGAAGCAGCAGTCAGAGCATTGAATGGCAGCAAGTGGACCCACAGTAAATAAAAAAAAGGAAAAAATTATATTCATCTGCCTAAAAATTTATGGTCAGATTATTCTAGCACGCAAAAGACATTCTCCCCGCTAGTTACGTTACGAAGGATAGGAGAATATTTTAAAAGGGCGACTCAAGTCCCCTTTAGGAAAAGCACCAAGAAAGAGCAGTAAGAGCCCTAGACTAAGAAATACAGGAGAAAATTTAGTGTCTCTGTAAGCAAACAACGCTGAGCCCGAGAGAAGCGACCTTGGAGCCATCCGATAATGTTTATCTTGGTTGAGAGATAATCTCGCAAGAGAACATTTAAAGTGTTTCGTACCTGCTCCGTGTTACTGTTCGTTGCGATGTTCCTCGCAGTCGGTAGCACTGTCATAAAGTAAATTCATGAAGCGTGGCTTCTGATAGGTAGCTATCATCAACAGCATGAGAGGAAAATTTTAGAAAAGTATTATAAAAGCTGGACATGGCAGTTGCCAAAAAATTTACGTTTTGTACAATAAAAGACAGATCGACAGCTATGTAAGTCAAAATACAAGAAGTTGATTTAGTAATTAATTAAATTACAGATATAGATGAATGGAAAATGAGAGTCGCATACGAATGTATAGGATGAGTCACTAACTATTGCCACCTAGAATAACTCCGAAAGTATGATGGTAGCTGAAAAGTTTGTGGGACAAAAGTTGCATAGGACAACGGTGGCCATAATATGACGTTGGTTTTTTGTTGCTAGGTGGTGTCGCGTCAGAGATATGAAGGTCAACTTCGTTTTCTTAAATGGGATGCTATAGTTTGGTACTTATTAGCTGATAGCGGCTATAGAGACGAATCCAATGACGTGTAACAGTAAGGTCTTTGAAGATCAACGGAGGTCAAAAACGCGGCATGAGCGTCCATGTACAGAAGGTGTTCGAACTGATGACCATTGGCATCAAGTCAGTGCTGCAATCTTCTTATCATGGATTGAGTGGTATTCCTTCTCACTTCGGCACTTATCGAACCACATGCTCTGACAATTCTCTCTCGCATATCTTCAGGTGTAGTAGGAACGTCTCGTCTCCTCCGCGTCCAATCCAATTATTTCGGAATTGTCTCTGCAACTCATTTCTGGCCAGCAGCGAAAAATGTGCCGGACACCCAACGTGTCGATACCACATTCTGCTCCTTGTTCCTAAAAGTATTTCTTCCAATAACAGACCTAATGTTTCTTGCAGTAACGTGGTGTACTTCCTAACATTAGGATTTCATTCGATGAAATAGGGGCCTATAATTCTGTCCAGAATCCCACACCGTACAGTCACCGACCACGGTTTTTGGTGTGCAACTTGCCTCAGCCAACATGGATTTTCAGTTGCCCAATAATGTATGCCAATTAATCAATTTGCGCATACAATTCTTCATTTAAGGAAGAGAACCACATTTGTAACTTTTTATATCGTAAGATGGCATGCTCTTGTATATGTGTATAATCAGTTTAAATGAAACTTTCTTAAACTTTCCGTGTGACTTGATTATTTAATTGTTCAAATGGCTCTGAGCACTATTTGACTCAACTTCTGACGTCATCAGTCCCCTAGAGCTTAGAACTACTTAAACCTAACTAACCTAAGGACATCACACACATCATTGCCCGAGGCAGGATTCGAACCTGCGACCGTAGAGGTCGCTCGGTTCCAGACTGTAGCGCTTACAACCGCTCGGCCACTCCGGCCGGCGATTATTTAATATTAAGCTAAAAGTAAAGGTAGCTCAAGATATCTTTATCGCCGCTCTTTGAGGTTTTTCTGTATCCGCTACTGCTCTTGTGTAGGTATGTATACAAGTTTCTGAAAGAGCCACAGGTCTCAGTTAGTATTATTTATCCACCGGTTTCGCTCTCCAAATGACAATACCAGCTCTTGCTAAAAATATATGTAGCTTACGTCCTCCCAAACGTTCATTAGGGGATCATGTAGAAATTTGAAGTAAATCGGCGAAGAACTTTGAGAGTTATTTCGTAAAAATCTGTCCTCTGTATGTACCACATACACATATATTTAAAGCCAGATTACGAAATATTATGCAGATAGTGACCTTCCTCTTCCCTTAAAGGTAAAGTGTGCTAAATTTCATGAAGATCCGAATAATACTGTAGATTTGTATGAATTACAACGAAACGAACACTATACGCCGTGTATCATGATTAATAGTGTAAACGCATAGAGTTGAAAGTACACGATACTAGAAGCAAAAAAGTCTCAGGAAACATAGGGTCGATAATGGATACCTTAAGAACTACGAGCAGTTTTTCGATACTATGAAGCAAATTTCTTCTACTGCAAGCTCTTTGCTTTCCACATTTTGGGAAGTAGTAGTAGGGACCAAAACAAAAAAAGTGTCCAGTAAACATTTGCTCTAAAATGCACACCTTAAGAGCTATGAACACGTGCTCATCTTCGCTACTTGGAAACACAACTCTTCTAATGAACAATTGCTTATATCTTTTCAGCTTTGCATTTTATAGCAAATGTTACTGGACATACTTCCCAATGTGTGGAAAGCAAAGAGCCTGCAGTAGGTGAGACCTGCTTCACAGTACCGAAGATGAAGAATTGCTCGTAGCTCTTAAGGTATGCATTTACGACGCTGTTTTTACTGAGACTTTTCTGCTTCTAGTATCGTATACTTTGAACTACATGCGTTTACGCCATTAATTATGATCCACGCTATATATATAAAGACACACACACACACACACATACATATATATATATATATATATATATATATATATATATATATATTATTGGTGTTTTGCCCTTAAAGAGCGCATTTGGACTGAACTACATGGCCAGTTCCTTTTGCTGCCTTCCTTGCTGCCCAAACTTCCCTCATTCGCTCGCTGTGTTTCTGTTTCCGGTCCTCTGTCCATGCTTCTTGTCGGCTTCGTATCTTCGGCTTCATCTTGATTGCCTTTTTGGTTGCCCATATTTCTTTCATCTTCTGGCTGTGATCTTGCTTTCGTTCTTCGGTCCATTTTATGCCTGTTCGTTTGTCGCATTGTATCTCATGTAGTTTACTTTTCTTAATGATGTTTCTGAACTTTATTCTGTCGTTTATTGTGTCTGCTGTTATGTTGAGCTGGTTCAGGTCGTTTTCTACCTCTGCCACCCATTTGTTGTTTCTAGTGGTTACCCAGTCAAAGATCTGTTTGGTCAGCCTGTGTGATGCCATTCTGTATAGGTGTCCGTAGAATTGTAGTCTGCGTTTTCTAATCTTTTCTGTGATTGTCTCCGTATGTTTGTACAGTTCCTCTGTAGGTTTCTTGATCCATATTTCATTGTTGTTAGTTGCGCCAAATATTTTCCTAAGTATTTTCCGTTCTACTTTTTCTAATTGTCTGATACGTGTATGCCCTAGGATTAGTGTGGTCTCTGCTGCATATAGTGCCTCGGGGAGCACCACCGTGTCGTAATGGCGTAATTTGGCTTTTTGTGAGATAGACTTCTTGTTGTAATGATTCCACACTACTTTGTATGCCTTGTCCAGTTTAGTCTTTCTTTCTTCATTTGAGTCTCTGTTATGTCCACTCATTTGTAGTGTTTCACCGAGGTATTTGAAGTTTGCTGTTTTGTAAATCGTGCCATACTTTGTGTTCAGAGATGAGAGTTTCTTTGTGCTCATAAACTGTGTCTTTTCGTAAGAGATCTGTAGTCCAGTTTTGGAAGCGATTTCGTGCAGTTTTTCAATAGCGTCTTTTGTTTCCTCTATACCTTTCGTGACAATCGCCAAATCGTCTGCAAAAGCCAGGCATTTAATCTGTAGGTTTCCTAAGGTTATCCCCTGTTGTGATGTCGATAAACATCATCTGCAAGCAACCAAGGGCGGCTGCTCAGACTGTCTCCCAAACAGTTTACGTAGATGAGGAACAGCAAAGGGCCGATAACACTAACTTGGGGGCGCTAGAAATCACTTGTATTTTTCTAGATGACTTTCCGTCAGTTACTACGAATTGCGACCTCTCTGACAGGAAATTACGAATCCAGTCGCATAACTGAAACGATATTCCGTCAGCACTCTATCTACAAGCCACTTGCTGCTGATGCTGTAATTTACGATTGTCGTAAGTCATAAGATGATCAAAAACAATTTCAAAATGATTTAGGCAAGATCTCTGTATGATCTGAAAAGTGGCAACTGGAAAGTGTGAAGTCATTAACATGAGTTGTAAAATATATCCGCGAAATTTCAGTAACACGATAAATTGCGGAAATCTAATTGAGTTAAACAATTAGAGATTAGGATTACGAGTAAATTAAATTGGAAATGTCACATAGGTAATGTGTGTGGGAAGGCTAACCAAAGGCGTCGATTTATTGGCAGAAGATTATAAAACTGCAACAGGTCTACTAAAGAAACAGGCTACACTACGCTTGTCCTCCCTGTTCCGGAATATTGCTGTATTGAGTGGGATTCTTACCAGGTAGGATTGACGGACATAGTAAATGTCCAAACAAGGGCACTCATTCTGTATTACCACGAAATAGGGGAGGGTGTGCCACGGATATAATAGCCGGCCGGGGTGGCCGAGCGGTTCTAGGCGCTACAGTGTGGAACCGCGCGACCGCTACGGTTGCAGGTTCGAATCCTGCCTCGGGCATGGGAGTGTGTGATGTCCTTAAGTTAGTTAGGTTTAAGTGGTTCTAAGTTCTAGGGGACTGATGACCTCAGAAGTTAAGTCCCATAGTGCTCAGAATCATTTGAACTGATATAATACAGGAATTGGGGTGGCTGTCATGAAAAAAAAAAAATACGTTTCACGTTAAGACGGGTTCTTCTCATGAAACTGCAATCACCATCTTTCTCCTCCGAGTGTGGGAATATCTTTCTTGGCGCCCACCTACACAGAGAAGACGAAGAGAAATCAGGGTTCTCATGGAAAGATTTAAATGTTTATTTCTCCCGCAGGCTGTTCGAGAGTGGAACACTAGCAACGTGACTTGAAGGTACAATGTAGTTCGGTGAACTGCTTAAATGTGAATTGTAGAGTGATCATACAGATGTAGATGTATGGTGTACTCCTTCGCTGGTGGGCTGCGAACGTTTGACAGTACTATGTGTAAGTCAAACAGCCTGTTTGCAGATAATAACTGTGTATTGCGTAACGTCGAGTGAATCGACACTGTACGAAGAAGGGAAATGCAAAGGCTCAATCTAGATATAGTAGGGGTCAGTGAAGTGAAGTGGAAGGAAGACAAGGATTTCTGGTCAGATGAGTATCAGGTAATATCAACAGCAGCAGAAAATGGTATAACAGGTGTAGGATTCGTTATGAATAGGAAGGTAGGGTAGAGGGTGTGTTACTGTGAACAGTTCAGTGACCGGGTTGTTCTAATCAGAATCGACAGCAGACCAACACCAACAACGACAGTTCAGGTATACATGCCGACGTCGCAAGCTGAAGATGAACAGATAGAGAAAGTGTATGAGGATATTGAAAGGGTAATGCAGTATGTAAAGGAGGACGAAAATCTAATGGTTATGGGCGACTGGAATGCAGTTGTAGGGGAAGGAGTACAAGGAAAGGTTACAGGAGAATATGGGCTTGGGACAAGGAATGAAAGAGGAGAAAGACTAATTGAGTTCTGTAACAAGTTTCAGCTAGTAATAGCGAATACCCTGTTCAAGAATCACAAGAGGAGGAGGTATACTTGGAAAAGGCCGGGAGATACGGGACGATTTCAATTAGATTACATCATGGTCAGACAGAGATTCCCAAATCAGATACTGGATTGTAAGGCGTACCCAGGAGCAGATATAGACTCAGATCACAATATAGTAGTCATGAAGAGTAGGCTGAAGTTCAAGACATTAGTCAGGAAGAATCAATACGCAAAGAAGAGGGATACGGAAGTACTAAGGAATGACGAGATACGTTTGAAGTTCTCTAACGCTATAGATACAGCAATAAGAAATAGCGCAGTAGGCAGTACAGTTGAAGAGGAATGGACTTCTCTAAAAAGGGCCATCACAGAAGTTGGGAAGGAAAACATAGGTACAAAGAAGGTAGCTGCGAAGAAGCCATGGGTAACAGAAGAAATACTTCGGTTGATTGATGAAAGCAGGAAGTACAAACATGTTCCGGGAAAATCAGGAATACAGAAATACAAGTCGCTGAGGAATGAAATAAATAGGAAGTGCAGGGAAGCTATCGCGACACCACTGGAGGCGGGCTGCACGATGTTGGGGCGTGAGCGGAAGACGGCCTAACGGTGTGCGGGACCGTAGCCCAGCTTCATAGAGACGGTTGCGAATGGTCCTCGCCGATACCCCAGGAGCAACAGTGTCCCTAATTTGCTGGGAAGCGGCGGTGCGGTCCCCTACGGCACTGCGTAGGATCCTACGGTCTTGGCGTGCATCCGTGCGTCGCTGCGGTCCGGTCCCAGGTCGACGGGCACGTGCACCTTCCGCCGACCACTGGCGACAACATCGATGTACTGTGGAGACCTCACGCCCCACGTGTTGAGCAATTCGGCGGTACGTCCACCCGGCCTCCCGCATGCCCACTATACGCCCTCGCTCAAAGTCCGTCAACTGCAAATACGATTCACGTCCACGCTGTCGCGGCATGCTACCAGTGTTAAAGACTGCGATGGAGCTCCGTATGCCACGGCAAACTGGCTGACACTGACGGCGGCGGTGCACAAATGCTGCGCAGCTAGCGCCATTCGACGGCCAACACCGCGGTTCCTGGTGTGTCCGCTGTGCCGTGCGTGTGATCATTGCTTGTACAGCCCTCTCGCAGTGTCCGGAGCAAGTATGGTGGGTCTGACACACCGGTGTCAATGTGTTCTTTTTTCCATTTCCAGGAGTGTATAATACGTACAACAACCAAGAGGGAATAATAGGAGTGGACGATCAAGAACGAAGTGCTCGCGTTAAGAAGGGTGTAAGACAAGGCTCTAGCCTTTCGCCCCTACTCTTCAATCTGTACATCGAGGAAGCAATGATGGAAGTAAAAGAAAGGTTCAGGAGTGGAATTAAAATACAAGGTGAAAGGATATCAATGATACGATTCGCTGATGACATTGCTATCCTGAGTGAGAGTGAAGAAGAATTAAATGATCTGCTGAACGGAATGAACAGTCTAATGAGTACACAGTATGGTTTGAGAGTAAATCGGAGAAAGACGAAGGTAATGAGAAGTAGTAGAAGTGAGAACAGCGAGAAACTTAACATCAGGATTGATGTTCACGAAGTCAATGAAGTTAAGGAATTCTGCTACCTAGGCAGTAAAATAACCAACGACGGACGGAGCAAGGAGGACATCAAAAGCAGACTCGCTATGACAAAAAAGGCATTTCTGGCCAAGAGAAGTCTACTAATATCAAATACCGGCCTTAATTTGAGGAAGAATTTTCTGAGGATGTACGTCTGGAGTACAGCATTGTAATGAAACATAAACATGGACTGTGGCAAAACCGGAACAGAAGAGAATCGAAGCATTTGAGATGTGGTGCTACAGACGAATGTTGAAAATTAGGTGGACTGATAAGGTAAGGAATGAGGAGGTTCTATGCAGAATCGGAGAGAAAAGGAATATGTGGAAAACACTGATACGGAGAAGGGACAGGATGATAAGACATCTGCTAAGACAGGAGGGAATGACTTCCATGGTACTAGAGGGAGCTGTAGAGGGCAAAAACTGTAGAGGAAGACAGAGATTGGAATACGTCAAGCAAATAATTGAGGACGTAGGTTGCAAGTGCTACTCTGAGATGAAGAGGTTAGCACAGGAAAGGAATTCGTGGCGGGCCGCATCAAACCCGTCAGTAGACTGATGACCAAAAAAAAAAAAGAAAACGAAGATGTACTCACCGAGGTCTTGGCAGTACGTCTCCCACATCAGTCCATCGCCGTAACTCATTTCGTCGGTGACGTTGGCGACGTGGTTACAGACACAGTCGAGCATCGAGGTGTTGTTTGCTGCCAGCAAAACCAGCAGCGACGTAGCTACGCCCGCTGCGTCCGTTGTCAGCTACTCACGCTGAGGTGGGAACGAACACACGCGGTGCGTACCGCAGGGAGCACTGACTGAGTGCGCGCTACGTGCAGCGGAAGTGTTTCCGCAGGAAGGTTAAACCACAGGAAGCGTGACGTCTCCCACCCGTGACTCGCTCATTTCTCCCTTTACTTTATCAGACATCAACTGCGGACACGCATTCGTCACAAAAGAGTATTTGTTTCACAAATACGCCTGCAACGTGGACTTAGGGCGACATCGAGTTACACTAAGAGACTTGTAGCAGATGTCCAGGCGTACTGGTTTACTATTCCGACACAAAAATCTCATGACGTGCCAGTCTTTAATAATGAATTGGGAACTGATGCACAGTCAAGTGCCAAAGAAACTGGTACACCAGCCTAACACCATGTAAGGCACAAGCGAACACACAGAAGTGCCACATGCACTCGACTAATGTCTGAAGAAGTGCTGGAAGGAATGAACACCATAAATCCGCAAGAGGGAGTGGAGATGTCTTCTGGGTAGCACGTTGCAGCACATACCAGATGTGGTCAGTGATGTTCATGTCTGGGGAGTTTGGTGGCCAGCGGAGGTGTTTAAACCCATAAATGTGTTCCCGAAGCCACTCTGTAGTAATTCACGACGTGTGGGACGTCGCATTGTCCTGCTGGAATTGCCCGAGTCCGTCGGAATGGAAAATGGACATGAATGGATGCAGGTCATCAAGCAGGGTGCTTACGTACGTGTCACCTGTCAGTGTCGCATATAGACGTATCAGAGGTCCCATATCACTCCAAGTACACATGCCCCACATCCTTACAAAGCCTCCAGCAGCTTGAACCCTCGCTACTGACATGCAGGGATTCATGAGGTTGTCTCCATACCTGTACACATCCGTCCGTCGCTATAACTTGAAACGATACTCGTCCGACCAGGTAACATGTTTCCAGCCATCAACAGCCCAACGTCGGTGTTGACGGGCCCTGGCGAGGAGTAAAGCTTTGTGTTGTGCCGGCACCAAGGGTAGACGAGTAGGCCTTTGGTTCCAAAAGCCCATATCGATCATGTTTTGTTGAATGGTTCGCACGCTGATACTTGTTGATGGTGCAGCACTGAAATCTGCAGCAATTTGCATAAGTGTTGCACTTCTGTCACGTTAAACTATTCTCTTCAGTCGTCGTTTGAACCGTTCTTGCAGGATGTTTTGTCGGCCAAGCGATGTCGGGGATTTGATGTTTTACCCGATTGCTGATATTCACGGTACACTCGCGATATGATCGTACGGGGAAAACTCCCCACTTCATCGCTACCTCGGAGATGCTGTGTTCCATCGCTCGTACGCCGACTATAGCACCACGTACAAACTCACTTAAATGTCGATAACCTGCTACTGTAGCTGCAATAACCAATTTAATGATTGCGCCAGACACTTGTTGTCTTACATAGGAGCTGCCGACCGCAGCGCCTTGTTCTGCTTATTTACATATCTCTGTATTTCAATATGCATGCCAATACCAGTTTCCTTCCCGCTTCATTGTAGATCTGCAAAGGGCGTTCAAAATGTTTTGCACAGTGGTCGCTAATTTTTTTATTTTTTGCAGGAGGAGAGTTAAATTTTTTGTGAACATACTTGGAACATTCAGCTATAAGTTGGTATATAAAAGTATTTCCCTTCATTTACAGGTGAGCCATAATGGACAGTGAAGTAGATGCCAGGTGGCGACAACGGTGGATGATGGAGTTCCCCTTCCATACAGGCGATGACTCTGCCACATTGATTCACAAGATGTTGCTCCCTGTTAATGGGGAGGACAGTGTGAATCGCAGCAGTATCCAGAGGTGGTTGCAGAGGTTTAAAGAAGTTGATTTCTCTCTACTGGACAATCCACGATGCGGTAGACCATCGACGGCAGTGAGTGACGTGAATAAGGAGACCATTGATCAAATCATCCAAAATGACAGATGTGTGACGACACGACGATGACTCGTTTGTCATTGGGTAGTGTGGTATCACTGGTACAGTCACTAGGGTACAGAAAAGTCTCTGCACGTTGGGTGCCCAGATTACTGACAAGCGAAATGAAAACGATGAGGAAGAATGTGTGCTAGGGTCTCATGAAGACCTTCACTGAAGAGTGGAAACAGTGTCTTGACGGTGTCATTACACAGGATGAAACATGGTTGTTTTTGTCCGAACCTGAGAGCAAAGTCCAATCCGTGGGGCGGCGCATCCAGGTTCCCGTCGGAAGTAGAAACAAAGACGTTCACGAACAGCAGGGTGACAGGTGATGGCCTCGTTCTTCTGGGACCAGTGTGGTGTCGTTTTCATCGACTTTTTGGAACCTAGCTCCACAGTTAATCGGGACCAACACTGTTTGTCAATGGACAAGCTGCAACGTGCCATCAAGTCCCACAGACCACAGCTTCAGCGTCAGTTCTTCAGACTACACCGTGACAATGCCAAACCCCATACAGTTCTTATGCCTCAGAAAAAAATCAGGACCATGGGTTGGAAAATCGTTCCTCATCCTCCCTACGGTGCGGACTTGGCTCCATCTGGTTTTTACCTCTTTGAAGGCCCGCCTGCGCGGTAAAACATTTGATAGTGGGACTTATTTCCTGTGTCACGCGATGGTTAAAAGTCAATCCCCAGAATTTTACCAAAGTGCATTTACATCATGGAAAGAACGTTGGGCCAGATGCGTCACAGCTGATGGAAGCTACATAGTGTAGGCTCAATGTAGAGCTAAATGTTCCAAGTATGTTCACAAAAAATTTCATTCTCCTCCTTCAAAAAATAAAAAAATTAGAGACGACTGTGCAAAACTTTTTGAACGCTCTTTGTGTATTAAATATATATTCGAAATTGCGAACATGGACAACCATAAGCTGTGGAGTGGAATGACGACAGGGAAAGTTTGCGCCGGACCGGGACTCGAACCCGGACGTCCCACTCGTCGCGAGTGGCCGCCTTACCATTAGGCTATCCGAGCGGGACCCGCGGCCAGCCGCAAACACCTGTTTGTTGTCAACCATGTGTCTGCAAGCTGTACTCTTACCTCCATTATGTGTATTCCAACACAGGGGAGACGTTTCTGTAGAAAGTCGCCTGCCTACAGTCGGAGGATGAATACGACACTGCAGAGCCTGCGTTATTCCGAATTACGATGCAGGCACGCCGAAGCGAGCTTCACGTCGTAATTCGGAATAACACAGGCACTGCAATATCGTATCGTTATATAAACCCGTCGATAACTGCGTTTGTAACAAAAATAAATTTGTTGATGAAAATGATTGTCGATGGATACGTTATGCAGGAAATACGCTAATGAGCGAACACATGACCACCACGGCAGTCCGGGAAGTTGAATGCCGCCAGGTACCGCTTAGTGTGTGTATATATTGTAGTAAGTGTGAGGTGTCGAGATGGCTACTATTGGCGAGAAAACTGCGCTACTAGGATATTAGTTGAAAAGACAAAGGCACCACATCAGCTGAGGGGGGGGGGGGGGGGGGAGAGTAGGTGGTGGTTGTGAGGGGAGGGGTGGAGAGGGGGGGATTCCTTTGAAATGGAGAAAGCTGCACCCCTATAGTCGGATCTGAAAATCGCAACACCAAGGAGCTGTTCTGCATCTGAAACGTAAGTTCGGAGGCGTCTTTCTGCTTCAGTATGATGATGTCTGTTGATGTCTATGCAGATTTAAGAGCAGTGCCAGTCGCACAAGAGTGTGGCTAGCAGCGCCACTATGGGGATGCAAATCAGGTTTCCTTTATATACTTTCTGCAATGTTCGTGAGCGTTAATTACCTTTGAAACTGTCTGCCCCCGATAGCTGAGTGGTCAGTGCGACAGAATGTCAATTCTACGGGCCCGGGTTCGATTCCCGGCTGGGTCGGACATTTTCTCCGCTCAGGGACTGGGTGCTGTGTTGTCCTAATTATCATCATTTCATCCGCATCGACGCGCAAGTCGCGAAAGTGGCGTCAAATCGAAAAACTTGCACCAGGCGAACAGTCTACCCGACGGGAGGCCCTAGGCACATGACATTTCATTTATCTTTGAAATTGGACTTTGCCATTTGATGTTTGTCACTGGGGCTGAAAGAGGTTGTGTATTAGGGCTACAAGAAGGTCCATGTTCCTTTTGCAACATTACAGAAAAACTTGCCCCGAATGTTGCCACTCTACATCATTGTTGCCAGAAACGGTCACGACAATGTACTGCGGAGCCAATAAGATTGGACTCCAAACGGCCACGTGGAACTACAGAGAGGAAAAACAATTGTGTTTGGCGCATGGCTCTGGCGTACCGTACTGCATCTGCAGCGGCAGCTTGGGTGGTAGTTGGATACGTTATGGATGCCTTGTAGCGTGCATTCTACTACCTACAGACCAGCGACATTGCAGAGTTGAGTGGTGTCAAGCGAGAACTCAGTGGAGCGCAGCAGGGTGGAGGTGTCGTGTGTTTCCTGGTGGAGGCTGGTTCCGTCTCGGTGCCAGTGACGGCCGGGAGTCGACTAGGAGGAGGCGACTTGAGTGCCTGCAGCCGACCCGCCTGCCTGCCAGACACCCGGGGTTACGGTCTGCAGTGGGGCTTCGTGTGAAGGCTGGATCACTCTCGTGGTTACTCCATGCACCCTGACTGCTAAGTTGTACGTCAGTCTGGCGATTCGACCCGTTGTCCTCAGAAGCGGCCTCCGAGTTCTGCTTTGCTGCCGTGAGGCGATATGCGAATGAACTATTTACTGAACTCTGCATTCCGTTATAAATTCCCCAACGTGATTCTTATGCACTTAATGATACCAAGGTAATGCTGTTCCTTATCTATATAAACGATTTCGGAGACAATTGATGAATCGTCTGAGGTTGTTTGTAGATGGGCTCTGAGCACTATGGGACTTAACTTCAGACGTCATCAGTCCCCTAGAACTTGGAACTGCTTAAACCTAACTAACCTAACGACATCACACACATCCATGCCAGAGGCAGGATTCGAACCTGCGACCGTAGCGCTCGTGCGCTTCCAGACTGAAGCGCCTAGAACCTCTCTGCCACTCCGGCCGGCTTGTTTGTAAATGATGCTGTCATTTACCATCTAGTACAGTCATTAGAATATCAAAACCAATTTGCAAAACGATTAGAAAAGATATCTGTATGTTGCGAAAATTGGCAGTTGACCCTAAATAATGAAAAGTGTGAGGTTCTCCACATGAGTGCTAAACGGAATCGGTGAAACTTCGGTTAGACGATAAATCAGTCAAATTTAAAGGCTGTAAATTCAACTAAACACATAAGAATCACAATTAAGAACAACATTAATTGGGAAGCACACATAGGAAATGTTGTGGGTAGGTGAGCCAAAGACTGCGTTTCATTGGCTGAAGATGCCACAGATCTACTAGAGAGACTGCCTACACCACGCTTGTCCGTCCTCTTCTGGAGCGCTGCTGTACAGTGTGGGATCCCTACCATTCAGAATAAACGGACTACATCGAGAGTGTTCAAAGAAGAGCAGCACATTTTGCATTATCGAGAAATGGAGGAGACAGTGTCACTGACACGATACAGGATTTGGGGCGGACATCATTAAAACATAGGCGTTTTTCGTTGCGGCAGAAATTTATCACGAAATTTCGATCACCAGCTTTCGCCTCAGAATGCGAAAATATTTTTTGACGCCGACCTACACGGGAAGAAACTATCATCATCATAAAATGAGGAGATCAGAGCTCGCTCAGAAGGATATAGGTGTTCGTTTTTTCCGCACGCTGTTTGAGACTGGAATAATAGAGGATTATCGTGAAAGTGGTTCGATAAACCGTTTGCCAGGCACGTAAATGTAATTTGCAAAGTATCCCTGTAGGTGTAAATATAGATTAAGGGTCTACTGCGAGTGATATTACGGACTTAAAAGGCCGTCTATGGTTCTTACACTTGCTTGCATAAACTGTGAGAATAATTAATTTAATGCATGAAACTTCCTTGCACATTAAAACTGTGTGCCGGACCGAGACTCGAACTCGGGACCTTTGCCTTTCGCGGGCAAGTGCTCTACCAACTGAGCTACCCAAGCACGACTCACGCCCCCTCCTCACAGCTTTACTTCTGCCAGTACCTCGTCTCCTACCTTCCAAACTTTACAGAAGCTCTCCTGCAAACACAGGAAGTTTGGAAGGTAGGAGACGAGGTACTGGCAGAAGTACAGCTGTGAGGAGGGGGCGTGAGTCGTGCTTGGGTAGCTCAGTCGGTGGAGGACTTGCCCGCGAAAGGCAAAGGTCCCGAGTTCACTCATCAAACAACAGCGGACAATTGATACACTCGTTAATATTTCTGTCAAACTGATTTCATGCCTAGAGCATGTCCCACTAAGGTCTCGTTTTCAAGACCCAACGTGAAATGCCTCCCCCTTGTTTTCTAACACAAGATTTACTAAGAAGATAGTAATAACTCAACATTATTGTAAAATGAATAGAGCACATCCACAACTCAAAATATCTACAAAAATAATAACAATAATAATAATACCATAACTAGTAATAAGTAAAATTTCCACAAAATAACTTTTTTCTACTAATTTTCTCTGAAAATAACTAGATCGTACAATCAATGCTTATTCCCAATCCATTCTGCCACACGTACAGATGTAGTGAACAAAGACTCAGAAAAAGCTAAACTGCAACAGTAAACAGTGCAAGAAACAACTAACGAAATGTGACTGACAGACTCTCGAAAAATATATATAAAAAAAAAGCACCAAATGAAATAATTACCTGGACAGTACAGTAACAGAAAAATAAAAGCAAAGAATGGATTGTCTCGTCTTTACAAGTAAAACGCAAACTGTAATTGTAAAACGAAAATTGTTATTTTGTAAGGAAAAGTCTATATACGTTCAAAAAAAAAGTTCTAGTCTCGGTCCGGTACACAGTTTTAATCTGCCAGGAAGTTTCATATCAGCGCACACTCCGTTGCAGAGTGAAAATCTCATTGTGGAATTATTTTATGCCTGTTTGTTTTTAATGTTGTTACTTTCTTTTTTATTACCACAATTTCTTTGCGATATAACTTGTGGCTATTTAATTCTCGTGAGCTGCTATGAAATTTTATTGTATGTATGTCTACTATCTTTCTTTTCTGCGATACATTCTTTGCTTTAGGAATAAACCTCATTGCCTTCAGATGTAGCGTCTGTGACTTAGATATGACGTCGGTCCAAGCCATAGAGTAGAAAAATCTCTGGAGTGTGCACTGCGTGATGCTCACGTTGTCAACATTAAGCAGAAATTATCACGTGATCTCGGCATGACTCTGTTTAAGAACAGTTCATCTTGGCCATTGAGTCCTGTCAAAACGTTCCACAATGCATTTCAAATGGTGGCATTCAGTCAAGCCGTCAACAGACCGTAACGTCTCGTCACGTCACGGCAGGTCAAGGTTTCCCGGGAAGGAAATGTCGACGGTATCATCGTCTGCTAACATCGTAAGTTAACCTATTTTGCCGCACTCACGCGTGTTATAGTAGTGGATATTGTGCTTTGTATCTTCTTAATATTTCTTTTATTATTGTGCTTTATTTTCGTGGCAAATTGTAAATGTTTCATGCCGACTTGCAAATTTTTGCATTGGATGTTTTTACACAAGCAGTGTGAGATATCCGAAAGCGACAAAATTATTTAGGTTTGACAGTAACAGAACAGATGCTCACTTTCCCACAGCACAGAAATGTCGACGTTTTGAAATGTTGTTTCACGTCCCAGCACAAACGAAACTGACCAAGAACATGAGGTTTGCTTTGGCCATTAACAACCTTGTTTCCTCAGTTGCAATACTATACTCTCACACAGACTAAGGGAACTGACGCGACATGACGTGACAGGCAGTGTGAACACACGCTGACGTGACGGTGCAGTGAGACGACGTCCGCTCATTTTACTCATCTAAGCTAAGAGAACAATTTAATCCTGGTATCGAATGTAAATTGCTATGGTGTCTACAAAACGCCTGTCCCAAATACACACCACATACGAAGGGACTCTGCCGGTACTAAGGATATGGCGGCATTCCAACTTTGTGGGACGTTTTACGGACAGACATACGCCGCCCCGAATATCAAATCCGTGCATCCGAATGTTCACTCTGTGGTCAAAGCCGAGGGTGAAACGGGGCACTAGAATTCATTCACTGCTTTTTACCGTTTGTGTATCATTAAATGAGGCATCTTTATCGTCCTTGCGCCAATGAAATTCGTATCCTTAACACCAGTGCAATACTGTCACGTTATGTTGGCTTCTCGTCTCCCTAGAACTGAAATAGTAGAAACTGCACGAATTCGAGCTGCTGATACGTTGATTCGTTTCGCTGTCGTCTTTGGCAAAGGCAAATTCTCGTAATTTTCTGTAGTATGGTATGTATGACACATGGACATGTTTCTCATTTAAACCTGTGTATGATGTGGGTATTCCTTTCGGCATGGTGTCACATTTTCATGCTATGAAGTGCTGTTTACACCTTGTAGACACAGAAAACACTGATCTTCCAAAGATGTATTTGTAAGTGTATTCACAGAAAACATAGTTCTTCCAAAGATGTATGATTTTATGTACCTATGATCTTCCTGTGAGCATGTGTTACGGTACAGGGGCATACAACCTGTGCTATTCATCTTTGGGCGTTAGTCAATCAGTATCTTTATAGTATATTTTCAGACCAAATTCACTACACATGTAACTACTGTACTAATGTTCATTCTGTGGCTCAATTATTTAATGACTGGAAAACATATTTGCTACCTGTTTGTCATATATTTAGACGATTTTGGATTTTCTGCATGCTGCACAACCATTTCAATAGATCTTAACGATGACTTCACTTAACAATGTCTAATTATACCGAATGAACGTGGTAATGACTTAAGAACAAAACCATGATATTAATATAGGACAAGGAAGTCTGTACAGTCAGAAGGCGGAAGTATCATTCAAGAGCTGTGGTCGTCATTGCTTAATGCTGTGTTTCATTTCGGTGATATGTAAAGTACAGCAGTGAGCATCACTTACCTGTGACCTCTTACACACTTGTGCATCCTGTTATCTGATAGGTTCGCCGACGACGAGTTCATCTAGCAGCCTACACATGAGCAATATCTCGCTGGCAATGTCACCAGCAGTTGTTGCCAGTAATTGGTCACAAAACACACCAGCGATTTATATAGCAATTTTAATCAGTAATTCGAACGCCACTACATCTACATCTACATCTACATTTATACTCCGCAAGCCACCCAACGGTGTGTGGCGGAGGGCACTTTACGTGCCACTGTTATTATCTCCCTTTCCTGTTCCAGTCGCGTATGGTTCGCGGGAAGAACGACTGTCTGAAAGCCTCTGTGCGCGCTCTAATCTCTCTAATTTTACATTCGTGATCTCCTCGGGAGGTATAAGTAGGGGGAAGCAATATATTCGATACCTCATCCAGAAACGCACCCTCTCGAAACCTGGCGAGCAAGCTACACCGCGATGCAGAGCGCCTCTCTTGCAGAGTCTGCCACTTGAGTTTGTTAAACATCTCCGTAACGCTATCACGGTTACCAAATAACCCTGTGACGAAACGCGCCGCTCTTCTTTGGATCTTCTCTATCTCCTCCGTCAACCCGATCTGGTACGGATCCCACACTGATGAGCAATACTCAAGTATAGGTCGAACGAGTGTTTTGTAAGCCACCTCCTTTGTTGATGGACTACATTTTCTAAGGACTCTCCCAATGAATCTCAACCTGGTACCCGCCTTACCAACAATTAATTTTATATGATCATTCCACTTCAAATCGTTCCACACGCATACTCCCAGATACATCTGGAACACCTGCTAACGGAAATTATCTGCAGTGATTAGCAAAACGTCGTATGTGGATTAATACTCGCAGAAAAACAAGAGTTGAAATTTATTAACGTTGTTTTGGGATGTTACCGACTGGAAATTGTAACATGTCAACTAAAATGGCGTTCAGACTTAAACTATCTGCTCTTCTTCCTTTCCCATTATTTTGGTATTTCTAACAAGGCGTCAGGATTAACACATTGCAGCTTATAAGTGTTATGGATATTTTATGCTGTACTACATTGTTGTCAGTTAATTTTTCCAAAATTTCCCTGGAAAGAACTACTCACGACAAATCAAACCTATTCGTGAAAAATGCGTGTTTCTCCTAACTCATACACATTTTTAAGGCATAATATCCAGGAACCCATAACAGAGAGAAAAAAATCGTAGATGCAAGTCTGGAGAAAAATGCTCTTCAAAATCTATTGACACTGCTTTTACCGAAATTTCCACTGGAAATTAGATATATAGGGAAAAAGTTTCTGTCGCGATTTCGGCTGGTTTTTCGAATGTGACCACATGCACACGTCCGCTCTAATGTCGAGACCTTAGATTTTACAGCAGGGGTAAGTTAATATAACATACTAAAAATGTGGAACTACCGGAATAAATGCGATCGCGGATAATGGCATTGAGCTACAGGTTGTTCGGAATTTCCCGTTACAAACTTCTAATACTTGTAGAGGGGAGTAGGTACATAATATTTTGAACAAAAACCCATGGCCGAAAACGTACGGTTTGTTTTCAGCTGTTGAATTCATCCACTTCTACTTGAGGAATTGTATTATGCGTTGTTGTTGTGGTCTTCAGTCCAGAGACTTGTTTGATGCAGCTCTCCATGCAGCTATCCTGTGCAAGCTTCCTCATCTCCCAGTACCTACTGCAACCTACATCCTTCTGAATCTCCTTAGTGTATTCATATCTTCGTCTCCCTCTACGACTTTTACCCACCGCGCTGCCCTCCAATACTAAATTGGTGATCCCTTGATGCCTCAGAACATGTCCTACCAACCGATTCCTTATTCCAGTCAAGTTGGGCCACAAATTTCTCTTCTCCACAATTCTGTTCAGTACCTCCTCATTACTTATGTGATATGCCCATCTGATCTTCAGCATTCTTCTGTAGCACCACATTCCGAAAGCATCTATTCTCTTCTTGTCTTAACTATTTATTGTCCATGTTTCACTTCCATACATGGCTACACTCCATACAAATACTTGCACAAACGACTTCCTGACACTTAAATCAATACTCGATGTCAACAAATTTCTCTTCTTCAGAAACGCTTTCCTTGCCATTGCCAGTCTACTTTTTATACCCTCGCTACTTCGATCATCATCAATTATTTTGCTCCCCAGATAGCAAAAGTCATTTACTACTTCAAGTGTCTCATTTCCTAATCTAATTCCCTCAGCATCACATGATTTAATTCGACTACATTCCATTATCCTCGTTTTGCTTTTGTTGTTCATCTTATATCCTCCTTTCAAGACACTGTCCATACCGCTCAAATGCTCTTCCAGGTCCTTTGCTGTCTCTGACAGAATTACGATGTCATCGGAAAACCTCAAAGTTTTTATTTCTTCTCCATGGATTTTAATTCCTACACCAAATTTTTCTTTTGTTTCATTTACTGCTTGCTCAATATACAGATTGAATAACATCAGGGATAAGCTACAATCCTGTCTCTTTCCCTTTACACTCACTGCTTCCGTTTCATGCCCCATAACTCTTATAACTGCCATCTGGCTTCTGTACAAACTGTAAATAGCATTTCGCTTCCTGTATTTGACCCCTGCCACCTTCAGAATTTGAAAGAGAATATTCCAATCAACATAGTCAAAAGCTTTCACTATGTCTACAAATGCTAGAAACGTAGGTTTGCCTTTTCTTAATCTATCTTCTCAGGTAAGTCGTAGGGTCAGAATTGCCTCACGTGTTCCAACATTTCTATGGAATCCAAACTGATCTTCCCCGAGGTCAGCTCCTACCAGTTTTTCCATTCGTCTGTAAAGAATTCGTGTTAGTATTTTGCAGCCATGACTTATTAAGCTGATCGATCGGTAATTTTCACATCTGACAACACATTCTTTCTTTGGGATTGGAATTATTATATTTTTCTTGAAGTCTGAAGTCTTGAAGGCCGGTCTCATACATCTTGATTACCAGATGGTAGAGTTGTGTCAGGGCTTGCTCTCCCAAGGCCATCAATAGTTCAAATGGAATGTTGTCTACTCCCAGGCCTTGTTTCGACTTAGGTCTTTTAGTTCTCTGTCAAACTCTTCACGCAGTATCATGTCTCCCTTTCCATCTTCAACTACGACCTTTTCCATTTCCGTAATATTGTCCTGAAGTACATCACCCTTGTATTGACCCTCTATATACTCCTTCCACTTTTCTGCATCCCCTTCTTTGCTTAGAACTGGTTTTCGATCTGAGCTCTTGATATTCATACAAGTGGTTCTCTTTTCTCCAAAGTTCTCTTTAATTTTACTGTAGGTAGTATCTATCTTCCCCTTAGTGAGATAAGCCTCTACATCCTTACATTTGTCCTCTAGCCATACCTGCTTAGCCATTTTGCACTTCCTGTTGATCTCATTTTTGAGACGTTTGTATTTCTTTTTGCCTGTTTCATTTACTGTATTTTTATATTTTCTCCTTTCATCAATTAAATTCACTATATTTTCTGTTACCCAAGGATCTCTACTAGCCCTCGTCTTTTTATCTACTTGATCCTCTGCTGCCTTTACTATTTCAACTCTCAAAGCTACCCATTCTTCTTCTACTGTATTTCTTTCTCCCATTGTTGTCAATTATTACCTAACGCTCTCTCTGAAACCCTCTATAACCTCTGATTCTTTCAGGTTATCCAGGTCCCATCTCCTTAAATGCCCACCCTTTTGCAGTTTGTTTAGTTTTAATCTACAGTTCATAACCAATAGATTGTGGTCAGAGTTCACATCTGCTCCTGGAAATGTCTTACAATTTAAAACCTGGTTCCTAAATCTCTGTCTTGCCATCATATAATCTACCTGAAGCAGTCCAGTGTCTCCAGGCCTGTTCCATGTATACAACTTTCTTTCACGATTCTTGAACCAAGTGTTAGCTATGATTAAGTTATGATCTGTGCGAAATGCTACCAGGCGGGGTCCTCTTTCATTCCTTACCCCATTCCATATTCACCTACTACTTACCCTTCTCTTCCTTTTCCTACTATCGAATTCCAGTCACCTATGACTATTAAATTTTCGTCTCCCTTCACTATCTGAATAATTTCTTCTATCTCATCATACATTTCATCAATCTCTTCGTCATCTTCGGAGCTAGTCGGCATATAAACTTGTACTACTGTGGTAGGCGTGGGCTTAGTGTCTATCTTTGCTACAATAATGTGCTCACTGTAATGTTTGTAGTAGCTTACCCGCGCCCCTATTTTTTTATTCATTATTAAACCTGCTCCCTATTTGATTTTGTATTTATAACCCTGTATTCACCTGACCTGAAGTCTTGTTCCTCGTGCCACCGAACTTCACTAATTCCCACTATATTTAACTTTAACTTATCCATTTACCTTTTTAAATTGTCTAACCTACCCGCTCGATTGAGACGTAACACATTACAATTATTGGGTAACAGTTCGAAAGGAAGCATAACAAAACATCCACGTATCACTATAATACATTAGTTTGTATCAACACTCTACGCCCTTCCTTACACGTCGGTGATTACATACAAGCATCGGAGTCATGCTGGCTTTCATATTCTTTGCAGCAACACCCTCATACTGAAATTTTTAGATCGCTATTTACAGCTCCTCTCAAAATACGGAAAGTAAAGAGCTGGCCGTAGAAGCGATTTGCTTCACGGTATCGAAGATGAAGAAGAGGTCACAGCTCTTAAGGTAAGTGCTTTAGAGCACACGTTTGCTAAGGCTTTTTTGTTTCGAATGATTGCCGCTGGAATATCCGCGAATATCGAACGTCCCTGCTGAGACACCTTCTGCATTTGTGTCTGTCAGGTATATTGTAGCGCTAACAGTAGCCCGGCAGAGTCATTTCAGGCTTCACAATATAGTTGGCGGCACTGCTGCACCAACTGGTTGTCACCAACCCGACACCACAGCACCACAGCTATCGATTCGTTCAGTACAGCGTTTTCGAATTCAGATCATTCGTGTGCCGCGCAAGGTATGATGAAGATAAAAATGTCGTCAGCGTCAAAGTAGGTGCCATCAAATTCGTAACACGTATTTCCCGATTCGCATATCGGATAAACCCAAGCCACAAAAGGCAATCGATATGACCAGAAAGGCATGCTGTTATGGCATTGACGACAACACATCAAAGTTTTCTATTTGTTGTGAAAGACAATCAATAGTTACTGTATCGGTTCTGCCTATGAAGGTTGTAATGTATACTGACTATTGTGGAACAGGGAGAAACAGAGAGAGAGAGAGACAAAACGCTAAAAACTATCTGCTTTTCGAGCACATATGTGATTCATACATGTTAAATGGCGTAAGACAAATGTCACGAACTACATACGAACATTTCAGCTCATTTCCCACCTGATCTGGAGGCGAGTAACTCACACCGCAAAAATTCGCAACTGCGACTGGTTACCATCACAGCTGTCTCCGCTCTCCTGCTGACTGGTGAATTATTCTTACCTTTGCGCCGAGAAAACTTCCTTGTCCACACTGAGAACTGAAATTCAAATCCCGTGTTACCGATTTCTTTAAAAGAAAACTAGTAACTTCGAATTCTCTTTTTATGCAGGTGTCTATTACAGAACAACCATGACTAAAGCCGAAAAGGAGTAAATAAGATTTTAGAGCCGCGTTTGTCGACCTTTTCGACTCTTTGGCACACTAACTTACGTGACACCCCTGCATCTGACCATTTTTCGTAGATGCAGAAAAGCGAACACATTATGTTCATAGAATACATCTTTTTATTATTATGCGTGTAATAATGATGAGTGATTTCTCACGAATTCAGCTATTCCAAGAAATGGTTTGGCGATAAATTTTTTGTGGTCAAGATGTTTTATCTGCGGACCACGGGAACAAAAAGGACTCCGCCCGAACACGCTTTGAAGGCACAACGGTTCCGACCAGCCGCCGTGTCATCCGAGGCTCACAGGCATTACTGGATGCAGGTAGGGATGGGCATGTGGAGAGTACACCGCTCTCCAGGCTGTTGCCAGTTCTGGTGACCTGTGTCTCACTCAAGTAGCTCCTCAACTGGTCTCACGAGGGCTGAGTGCGCCCCGCCTGCCAACAGCACTCTGCAGACCCGGACTGTGACCCAGCCGGGTGCCGGCCCAGCCCGACAGCGCTTGACTCAGGTGATCTGAGGGGAACCCGTGTCACCACTGCGGCGAGGCCGTTTGCTGGAAGATGAGAAGGCACTGAGGATCCTACGACACACCTGACGTGTATTTGTGTATATCGCGTCGCAGCGGCTGCGTGTTGTCTAACCACAGTCTAGAGTTAACAGGTTACTCTCACCACACTGGTGCCCGTTTTCCTTATGCACAGCGACGGCAGCGCCCCAAGCGGACAGTAACCTGCACTCCTGAAGACGATAAGGGATGAGAGCCGGCAGTAGTGTCGTGTGTGATGACTTACAACGTAGTTTTCACAAGAGGCAGCGCATGTAGTGCAGTAAAAATCGGCATCAACTAAAAAACTGCGCCGTATTTGTCTCTCTTTAGTTTGCTAAAGACCTCGGGAGGTACAGAGTGGTACATTGAGCGGGGTTTACACGGGCACGTATCGGTCGCGCACGTTGACTTACACATGTAAAGGTGCGCGTGTGGGCGCCCAAAATAGCACGTCGTAGCAACTGGCTCACGTAGAAATGGAAATTCAAACCAGGTGTCCCTAGTATCTTGTCTCGTTTTGACTTTAGCCATTTACCTACCTTCGTGCAAAATTTGAACCCATTTATGCAAGTTAAAAGTACAGAAGCTGCACGTTTCAAAAAATTCGCGGAAAAACGTTTTTTCTGAATGCTGTTGCACGCAAAGTGCTATCGCTGCAACTACAAATGGTGCCATTAGCTGTGCACTAGTTTCATCCCAATTAAAATCTTTTGCAAAACGAATTAATCGCATTGCACAACTTGCCTGGGCGCCAGCTCGGGGTCGTCGTTCGAATCTCACTTAATACATTACTCTGTAACGTAGCTGCACTAAGACAGATGTCGAATGGCTACACAAATGGCCGCCGGTTCGAAGTAAACCAAAGGCAGTTAACCCTACGCAGCCAGCTCAGACAGGAACCGAGCACCAACACCTCCCTCCCTCCCTCCCCCCGCCCACACACACACTGTTACAGTGCTCCTGCGCTGTAACGATAAGTAGCCCGGGACGGGAAAAACAGTCTCGTAGCGAACGTAATTCAATGTTTACTGTCAGTCATAACAAAAAAGTTAAGCGAACTGTCGATTTGAAAACAACTACGGCGATGGTACTAGTCCCACGTTACCCAGTATACGTATTGGGAAAAATGTTACTCCAGTTTTATCCAGTTAATGAATTTTTCGCCCCTGTATTTTGGACGGTGCGTCTTTTTCAGTAAGCGTAAATTAAACCTCCTGGGAGATTGAAACTGTGCGCCGAGACTCGAACTCGGTCCGGCACACAGTTTTCGTCTGCCAGGAAGTTTTATATCAGCGCTGACTCCGCTGCAGAGTGGAAATCTCAGTCTGGGAGCCAAAATTAGACGCACCTGTGCAACTGTGTTTTGTTAGTTTGCTGAGGATGACAAACAGATTCGCCGTGTGTCTCAAACTAACCGGTGCTCTTTCACCCTGCACTCAACACAGAGCATTTTCTTAGAGCAGGGTTGCCCAATCTGTGGCCTGTGGAACATTGGTGCTGCGCGAGGACAGAAAATGTGCTCCACGAAAAAATGTTTATAACATGGCCAGTTTTTTCGTGAACACCTTGACGATATTAATTTTTATTTCATTTTATTATGATTACTGTGTTATTAGTCATGAGTTAAATTGAAGTAATCACTGAATAAAACAAATCCTTCTCATTTTTTAAAGTTTTTTTTAACATTCAAAACAAAAAAGGCGTTCCGTAAAAGTACCAGCATTCTCGAAGAGTTCCGTCAGAGGAAACGTTTGGAAACCCCTGTGTTAGATGGGTACTTGATATTACGTTGCAGTGTTTGTGCCACGCCTTGTCCGTCTCTGCGCTATATTCGGAGTAGATAAAAGTGAGGCAAAGTACCTTAGGTTTCAGAGCAGTGTGTTCTGTACGAAGCTTAACAGAGCGGCACAACGAATACGTCCAACTGTCTCACTGTGCAGAGAATAACTAAACTCGACTCCATGAATGTGGTGTTTTCTCAAAGTACGCGTATCCTGCTACAACGCAGTGAAAGAAAATGAATCTTTTACATTTATTTAAAACTACATAAATTATGGTGAATTCTCAGATTAAAAAACAAAGAATAACAAGCATTTCTTACGAATATTCAAATTACAATATACACTGCTGTGTCGGCAGTGACATGTCAGACAGAATAATCATAATGGAAATCGGTTTCACGCTGTGAGAGAAAAGAAACATTAAAATACAGTAACCACTACACGTACAATGCGTTGTGAGAATATCAATAGGCAAACATTGCCGTCTGCCTTCTTACTGTTCACACGAGCATGCGTCTGCCACTCGTGTTGTTATGCAAGCGTACAATACTGATTTCTGCAGCGTGTATGTTTTTATATACTCGAGTAGATGCCCATAAGGATACAGGCTAAAGGGAGGGAAAGGAATGAAATGTGAACAATATTTTATTTCTGTAGAGAAAAGAAAAAGAAATTATTACGTATGTCTTTTGCCTCTGAGTCACAAAACATAAAGCAAACGAAAATGTGTTCACGAAACCTTAACCTATGCACGTGCCAATTACTTACAACTGCCCCAAATGCAAAATTTAAGTGGTACCAGGAAGAGTACTTAATATCTGTAAACAAGTAAAGTCAAGGTGCAGAGCGAAAACAATTAAGAATTTATCTCTTTCCGATTAAGTCTATTATCTAGAGGCGAAAAAGAATGAGATATGGTATTATCCCGTAAATGAGAAAAAAATACACTAGCGCAAGCAAAGTCAGAAATTCATCAAAACAAGTACATCGTAATAAGCGTCTTCAAACCTTCTCATTGCTGTTCACAAAAAAATGCATATTTTTGAAACAATGAGTTTATCTTCCTGTAAATTCATAGCCTTGTATTATCGTTTTGCAACACCTTTTCTCAAACCATTAGAAGTACTACTCGTCAGAGATACACACCAAAACATAATCAACAAAGCATGCAACAAGAGGAAAATCATGGTGTAGTCCGTGACAATCCCTAACATCAATATGCCATTTCATATCATAAATAATAAACGCCTGCATAATAATCATAAAAAGATCACTATTCTCACTTCCTATTATCTCATCGTATTCTCATTATAAAAAATCCATAAATCATTGCTACACATACTTCATCTATAATTAAGCCTCAAGTCTTCGCTTCACATACGACACCTACAATAAAATTCTGACAGTGAATGAAGAAATCCTGGTTATATCTCAGGGTTTGAGTATCTCAGTGCAAGGCGCTTAAATTGAATATCTCCTCCGATTACTGACAGTACGTGGTATACCTGTGAAAAAATATATACTCTACCTGTTTTATCAGTACTGTCTGGAATCCGATGTTGCATACTTCTGTACGTTAGCTTGTAAGAGAAAATGCTTTATGACGCGCAAAATTCGATTTATTGTTTCTCGTGTTGCTTTTATCTTCTGTGATGCCTTTGTCATTGACGAAAAAAATCATTGCTGCCTTCTTTTACGTAATCTCTGCTTGTAAAATGATGTAGTGTAAAGATCGGGGTGAGTTATGTTAGAGCTTGCGTGATATGTGTTCTGTTGTATCTATTGCATAAAAATAATGACAGTGAAAATTAACATACAAAGTGGCTTGTACGTATAGTACTGTATGAGAAAAAATTGTTATTTTCATGTACACATACATGTCAGTGAAACAAAAACTGTAGAAAAAGCTTAACTACAACGCGCAACCGGTTGACGTCATAAGAGAATGAAATACGTGTTGTCAGGACATAAAAGTGTTATATATTAGTATGGTGTAGTCATCTCAAGGAAGAGTAGAAAGTCAAATAATTATACAATAAAAGGTTTTATATTGGTGAGGTGATGGAAACCTCTGGAAACTTTCGTTCTGAGTGTTTCAAGATGTACTACGTTCGGAAGTGGGATTCGTCGACTCCGAAATCGTCCGTTATACAGGAATACAAATATTTGACACCTGTTCTTTGCTTTAGAAGGCAATGGGTGCGCTCGAACTAAAACTTTTTGTCCAAATTTGAATTTTCTATTGTGACTTACCTTTTTTATTAGCATTTTCCTTTCCTCAGCTGCCTTTTTTTGTATTAGTAATTGCAATGTCAATCAATTCACGATGACGTAAACATTGTGACTTGGGGAAAGAAACAAGTTCTTTTATTTTGTCTTGCGGATTTTTATTCTTCAAAACTAAATGCAGCGAGAGCAAAGTTGAATCATTAGGAATTCTATGAACGGTGTGCTGAAATATCTGTCCCATTCAGTGTGTTGTTTGGTTCGTCTGTTGCTGCTTCACAAGTGTCTGCCTTGGCTTTGATTCTTCACCTGTATTGGCGAGAGCAAAAGATGTGTCAGTGAAAAATTGTGTATACCATTGTGTATTTTTTCTCTGCCTCGTGCTGACTGGGTGTTGTGTGATGTCCTTAGGTTAGTTAGGTTTAACTAGTTCTAAGTTCTAGGGACTGATGACGTCAGAAGTTGCGTCCCACAGTGCTCAGAGCCATTTCAGCTTGCTGCTCTCCGCGCGCCAGTTGCAAGTTTCTGACTTCAGTTGCTGAGAGCTGACTGCCGATGCTCCAGCCAGCAAGTAAACTGTGTTGTACACACCACTGAGTGAGACTCCTTTAAACAAAAGTGACTAGGACCGAGGATGTGGACAATGCTCTCTTAGGTGAAATATGCCTTTAACAAACTGTTTTTACATTATCTGATATATTATTAATTGTATGAAATTTATGTTACAACATGCACTGACATTGAAAAAGGACAACATTGATGTCAAATGCTTACTCTCACAATTGTTAGAAAAGTAATTGACAGACCCCTACAGTGAAAATTAAACAATCTTTAATGAAAAATCTCAATTCCCCTCACATGGCTGTCTGATTCAACAATGAATCTAACTACGCGCGACTGCAGTGCCGCCAAATAAAAAAATGTTTCCTTCATCCCAGCAGCGATGACCAACACGAGCACACCTTCCAGCGACACAGCTGCTCTGAGCGAAGACTGCGAGCGAATAATAATAAGCGATTCAGAAGTGTCTCTCAGCGTCCGAGTCACACGTAGTACGTACAAAATCCAGAAGTGCAAATAACAGACTCCCAGTAGACCTGTCCAGTGACAGGTTTGTTCTCCTGCTCTTTCTCGGCAGGTTAAGCTGTGTGTTGTGGCTGCCTCCATTTACTCTGCCACCTGCTGGGCTTTAACTCCAAATAAAGATGAGCTACTGGAAAACTGGTGTTGACATATGGCCAAATAAGTACTTCAGTCTTTCATCTGGTAAGCGATTACATCTTATTAACGATTTTAATATTACATCCTGGAACCTCGAATGCTGTCTACAGATTCCTGTATGAAATGTAGCAATGGGTTTGTTCGCCTTCTCTTTATCAGCAGGTTAATGAGCATCTTATGGGTGCCGCCACTTACTCTGCCATCGACTGCGTTTTATTTGCAAAGGGAAGACGCGCTGCTGCAAAGCTGGCTTTCAAATGTAGAAAAATGATTACTTCCTTCTTTACTCTGGTAAGTAATTACATCTGGCTACATTTTTAACATTACATCCTGCTATCTCGAATGTTGTCTACATATTCCCTTATGAACTGCACTAATACCATTGTCCTCCTGTTGTTTTTCAGCAGATTTATGATTTTATTCTCGCTGCCACTATTTTTTCTGTCAACAACTGTGTTTTATTTGCAAAATGAAGATGCTCTGCCCGAAAGAACGCTTTTAAACACACAGAAATCAGTACCTCCTTCTTTCATTCGGTAAGTAATTACATCTGGTTAACATCTTTACTATTACGTTCTATATGTCAAAATGATCACCTCGGTTCCGAGACTTCCGGAAAATTAATAGAAGCAAATTTCTCCACAGAACTGACAGAAATAGCTTCATTAAGACATTAATGGTTGATTGCTAATAAAGTGGAAATAATATAAAATCGGAAAATTGAAACTACTGACTTAATGAAAGACTAAAATATCATGAGAATGTATATTAATTCACTTGATGGCTGCCAGACACACAAATCCGCTTTGTTTTCATTTGATGTGGAAGCTGTAAACGAAGAGAGACCGGCAATATCACGAAACATACACACGGGTCACGTGGAGAATGACCCCCCACTGTAACTCAGCTTGCTCTGCGCATGCGCGAATCTGGCATTATTAAAAAAAATTTCTGGGTACCATCTGGCTGCTCGCTGCTGCTGCTGCTCATACGGCAAACAGCCGCGTTTCAAGTGGCCAGGAGCGGGAGAAGGCACTGCTCATACGCGGATTCAGCTCTGCGCATGCGCACGAACGCGCTGGCAACTGCTCACAGGAACCTCGGGCTTCCCACGCAGTCGCCGCCGCGCGTGCGCAGTGGCGCCTGTTTCCTGGCGCTCCCTGGCAGCCGCTCAGACGGACGTAAGCAGCCGTAGCAAGACGAAAGGCCCCACAAAATTGTCGCCAGAAATAGAAAATACTTTTTTCCGTTACAGATGTGACACAGGCTGAACTTAATTTAATGTTTATCAGCGTATGACGCGGAATGTACAAAGTAGCTGTTTAGCGGAAGAGTGGAACTGTTTTCTGGCAACACTTCGATGACTAATTCTGGTTGGGAAAGACGGTAGCTTTTTAGTTTCATTCCGTTCAGCTAAACACAAATCTAGAAAGAAGAGGGATTTGGTTCGTGAAAGCGGAAGGAAAGCGTGACGCATTACAACTGTAACAACACTCATGTTGCAATTTTTCCAGATGTCGATGAGTCTATCACTACTTTGTGTGTGGGTGACGTTGACCTTTGCACAAGTCCTGCACTTTCCAGCCGATTGACACAGGTAACAATGAACACCTGACCCACCCAGAGTGATAATGTGCATTACCCTGTATCCGCCTCTTAACGCCTCTCAATGAAAGCGTCCTTTTATCCCAAATTCAGACACTGGTTTCATTGTTCACGGTAGACTCACTGTGAACAGCGGTCCTATTCTTTACATATCAAACAAAACGTACCAACAGCTAAATATGAATTATATACTTTTAAGACCTTCTTCTCGGTACCTTCTTTATTATCTTTCTGGACGTGATTTTCTGCGATGTTTTGGGAGCGGATAGTCCAACTTGGTGAAGCTACAAATTCTTTCACTCCTTATATCGTTAGCAATATCGGAAATCATGTCATGCAAGATGGTGTTTCTGTCACTGATTGACTTTTCTATTGCTTCATAGCAATAGGTCCAAAGTGTGTATATTAAACGTCGCGATTATTAACGACCGGATTTCACGTTATTCTGCATCTTCCTATTCATCGGATTGCTTTCCATCAGGGCTACCAACATGTAAGCATTCCTTACGACACACTTCTCAACACGTTCTTTTATCTCATACACCAATACTTTCTGCACTTGCGGCATGGAAATTTTAACTCTTAAATTTATTTCGGAAACATTTGCTGGTCATCTAAGTCACTATGGTTGGCCGTTTCTTTACGAGAGTAACTGCCTACGATTTCTTCACTTCGGAGAACCAGCAGTCGGTTTTATCGAGCATTTCAGTCCCAACGAACCACATGCTGGACTATGTAAACGCTCATCTGGGAGGTTAACAACAATTTTGTTCTTCACACAGTCCTTACAGGTGTCTGCCTTTGATGCGTGTTTCACTTTGATGCATTCAGTTGGCGCCAATCCTAAATCTCCGTAGTAAGCTGCGAAACATTCACGGCACTCACTATGACCTGGGTGGCGAGACTGAACGCGAAGAATTTTTTTAACACGAATTACGCTCATGAGGTGATGGTGCGGATTTATTCTTTGCTGGGCGTTGTGTAGCTGTGGCTGTGGATAAATGACGAAACGTGTAAGCAGTGGGCGTGGCGGGAATTGTGTACGACGTGAGATCGACTTAACGGCAGTACTTTGAGTTCTGGAGGACACGGTGTGTGTTTTGCCGTAACCTCTCACACCTCGCTACAGCCGGCAACTGGGTACAGGAGTGCGCTGTGTCACCTCCACACAGGGTGTTCAGTACCACGGCGACGGTGTGGAAGATTGCGTGCGACGTGGTACGGAATCCTTAATGCAGTTCCTATCGCAATATTGGGTATAAATAGCAGAGGACGCGAAAATACAAAACTAAAGCCAACAGGCGCTCGCCATCCAGAGTAGCTTAACTTGGGTCGGCGGACGAGAATCGGTGTATTCAAAGAGGTACGGCCGTGTGGGCGTCTCTCCAGACATACAGAATTCACAACTGTCGGCCGAAACCGGGCAATATTTTATCCAAGGATGGCCGCCCTGCATTGTGTAGGATGCGGTAATGAAGTTACGTGTGTGAGTGGTGGTGAAGTGTTGGTCTCTTTCTACTGTACTCCACTCCGTTCCACCCCTGATTGGATTCAGGAGTTCATACTGCCGCTAAACTGGACGCTCACGCTTTTTGGAAAATTTCCATAATGCAGAAATATCTCGTGTCGGCACTTGAATGAGAAATGGAAACGGGGTGTCCTATTTTCTGTGTCAATTTTCTAGAAGTCTGGGCCACAAATCTGAATGAAGTTGTGAATTTGATAAATGAACTCAATTTCTGTAGTATCGTTGTAATCATATTCGTTGTAGGTCTGTTGCCGACAGCACGGGTGTTGCTTCCTTTCACGGCAGCAGCAGGCAGTGTGTGTGTCGGGCGGTCTGGCTGTGTACTCGGCCTGCCGTGTGCTGGAGACAGCGTTAGATCAGGGGGACTTTGTACCGACATACGTCGAGTAATGAAAACATGTCCGTATTTCACATACTTGTAACTGTGTAGTTTGTTATTGTTATGACACTGCGTACGGCTGAAGTCTGCACAAGAAATTTCATATTGCAACATAACGTTTTGTCTCGTAAGTGAAACAACTGTCGTCCAAATAGTGTTTAGTGTTGGTACACCGTATACGGTCATTAGGTAGATGTAACCTGCTGAGATACAACTGCGAAATTACTGGTAGATCGGGGGAAAATATCTTTGTAATATCGTGACATTAACATCGAGCCGGACGCTGGTGTCTGCGATCACGGCTGAATTTTGAATTGTTGAGTAGAACTGGAGCTCGAATCGCCAAACAGTGTTGCAGATTTTATATGCTAAGTGATAATCCCGATTTAGTTTCGGCCTCCCCGTCGCGTGGCCGGTCTTTTTTCTCTCTCTCTCTCTCTCTCTCTCTCTCTCTCTTCCTCTCCCCCCCCCCCCCCCATCACTGCTCGCAGCGCCCATACCGCCTGTTCCCGCCCCCACCGCTGCTTCTGCGCATGCGCGGCCCTCGGCCGGATTCGCTGCCCGCATTCTGCGTCGCGCCCCCACCTACGACTTTCCCCGCGGCGTAAATGTCGCCCCCTGAAATTACTTGTACGTGGATAAAAGTGCTGTAAGCATTTTTGCCTGAACCACCAGACCGAATGTTTACGCAGGTTTTCGTCACGTAGAGAGTAACGCAGCATGTTACAGGTGTGGATCGCTTCCCACAAACAACTCTTTCTTTGGCTCGAGTTCCATTGTTGACATTCGGATCTCTGACATTTCTGTGCTGTTCTCTCGTGTTCTGGCGTGCGCCGAGGTGCACTTGTATGGAAATCAGTGGCCTTAAACTCATCGCTGTGATCCTACAGCGTACTGTACGATGCTCTTCAACTCCTCCCACAGACACCCACGCTGTTTGTGCTGCAGAGGGAATTTTGGTGCTGACTGCTCAGGTAGTCTGAAGCCTGTTTCTCGTCGCTCTTGCTAGGCAGAACGACCTTCCCACCTTTCTTTGTATTCCTGTTTACAGTCGTCTTCAGTGATGCTGTAACGGCCTTGTGATCGCCGATTCCCATTTCTACCCCAACACATTCGAAAAGTTCGGGTCTCTTTGTTACCGGCAGGCCTAAGATGTTATCTTCACCAGTCGCTTCTCAGATTAATGGCTCGAGGTAGTTTTTGGGTAAAGCACTTGGATCAATTTATTATGATTTTCTGGCCCTACCACCAGTTTTAGCCACCTGAGTCTCCCTGTATACATGGCAGCATAAAGTATCCACCTAAAACTATAACATGGCCAGCAAATCCACGCGAAATATTCTCCAGGTTCCGCTCAAACAGTTGCACCGCTGTTGCTGCTGAGTCTATAGATGCGTCCCATCACCACGTTTGATCCAACTTTAATGCTTGTCTTGACACCAGTTATTTTACATTCGGGATCTCCACTGATCTCTCTAATGTAATCCTACTTTTCACTGCTTTAAACACCAGCGGTCGACCTCTCTTTACAACCTACGTTTCGACCGGAATTTAGAATCTCGTTGCTACTGACTTCGCGCTTCACCCAGCTTTCCGTCCCTACTGCTGTGTCGACATTGTTACCGCTTATAAGAGAGATTAGTTCTGAGAACTTTCCGTAGACGCTCCTGCAGTTAACTAATACCACGTTCAGACAGTGAGAACAATTCAAGGCCAAGTTCTCCAGATTATGGCGTGCTGCATGCGTGACGGCGCTGGATCGGTTGCAATAAACACGTCACGAGTTGCGCGGATTCTGGGAGCAGTGGCCGCCCAACGTCGGTCTGCCGCCAAGGGACGAAAAACCAGACAGAGCTCTTAACAGGCGAGTAGTCCAAAGGTATTTCTCGCACCGTCCCTGAGGACTAACCTGCCACAGCATTTCACTTACCAAATATTCTACAGTCCTCCGTTCCGAATCATTGATACATGGGAAGCATGTCAACAGAAACGGCAGAATTTCAGCTCCGTTCTCGATTGCTTCCTGAGTTACAGTAAGCCTAGCGTGAGAATGAACCTTGTCCACTACAGTTGTGAAGCAGCTTTTTGGAAAAGGAGGACAATGCAATTTCATAATCTCAATACAGTTCAACAGAACTGTATAAAAATTAAATTTTGAACCGAAGTACGTGAAGGATGCGCTCGGCACTTCTGCTGATCGTAATGGGAACTGATACTTTGAGCTAAAACTTATGAAAGCTGTTAACTCTTGTGGGCGTGAAGTTTTTCAGTCGATTTCAAACTTTTTGATGAGAGTACAACACATTCGCGACTGCAACAGGAAATGCTGAAACACCTGTGGTACTGACAGTATCCTCCGCCACACACCAGAATGCATCTGTGAAGGTATCATATCATTTCAGACGTTTCTGATCGGTAAATTCTTTCAGAAAGGTGTTATTTGTCAATTTTTAAGCAGTTTGACACAAACTCAGATGTGTTAGATTCTATGTTCATTTGAATTATAAATACAAAAGCAGTTCTGGTACAGTCATTGTTTCCATGTCTTAAGATAAGTATTAACAGTATCAAGGGCCAACATTTTAATCTGAGTCATTAGTTTTGTAGACTAGTTGCGTATATAAATTACATTCAAAACGGCCTGCTCTCTCGCAGGCAAATTGTTTGACGAACTGGCTACAGGGGATTTCGCATCGTGTAGCGTGTCCTTCACATACATTTTTATACAGTTCTGCTGCACTGTATTGAGATTTACGCATTTCGGTATCAAATTTCAACAATTTCTCAGATACCAGCCACACACTTAAAACGACGAGTTTAAATGAATACGAACACGTTTCAAAAGATATCTCTTTACTTTTATCACAACATATATGCTGTGAATGCCGTTGTGTTTGGTGATGCGATGAACGCAGACGGAGTTCTGGGCTGTTTCCCCTCTGCTGAAGCGTGCCGTACCGTTGCAGTGCGCCGTAATACCAGAGAACAAAAGACGAAGGCCGTTAAAGGAGCGTTCCGAATTTTCGGCAGTCGCCGTTCTTCAGCGCGCTCTAGCGCCGTCATTGCTCGTCACAAAATCAGACCTGATTGTTGCGTTTCGTAGAAGAGTTTGACTGCTGTAATTTTGTGGCGGGTTTTCACCTCCCAGAAACGCATAGTCTTCGTGAAACGAACGAAAATCTGAGAAAAGAGTGAAAATTTGTGGGATCTTTCGTTGTGAAGCCGATCTCCTACAATGCACCAAACACGAAATTCGGATTATAGAATCACAAAACACGTAATTATAGAAGCTCTGAGAAATGATGTTCCGCAGTTTCGTTATGGGACAACCTCCAGTTTTCTGCGCTTCATTCAGTTGCAGAGGTAAAAACAGGCATACACACAACGTTGTATTTTAAGAATCTGCCAAAGGAAAGACGTCTAAAACTAAACTCTGGAATATTTGTAGTTATTTAGCTCCATTACTTGGTAGATTTTTCCATTTTCTTTGATGGCGGTGCGCTCAACACCGATTATGTTAATTATTTTTCCACTTCAGCTCTAAGACATTTTTTGCACAATTGGATATCCGTTGCGTCATTTGAAATACATTACAGTTACGAAATTACGGTTGAACCTTTCTTCGCCTGATTGTTCTGTAGTCTCCTAGAGACTGTCGCAACATGTAAGAACTGTTCTATAACTGGCAATGGGAGAAAAACAGAATACTTTTCCTAATATCAGCCTTTACTGTGCAGCTGTCAATAAACATATACAGGGCTGATAATATTTCGTAATTATTTTCTCATGTAGGGTGTGGGTCGTCCAGCACTGCATTCAGACTCAGTTCTGGAGACATATTGTGCTGGACCAGCTGGAGGCTGTCAACCACAGACGTATCAGTAAAAACACGAAATGTAGAAATTACCCCAAAACTAATAACATAACACAAAATATTTAAAATATGAAACGATGTAAACAATCATGGTGCCAAGGTGGACAATGTGTTTTGCATTATAGCACAGCACTGTAGCTATCAACGCAGCACGCGAAATCACAATAAATTCTCCAGTTCCTGCGTGGTGAGTCGTTTTAAGTATTTTACTCGTAGTATGTAAGCGCGTCGCACCAGGGAGTGTGCTGACATGTGTGGTTGTGAGTAATTCACGGAAGGGTGTGTTGCTGTTGTGGATTAGTGAAGCATAGTTATACTTGGAACCTTTCTCTCATTTGTCAGACGATAACTTCAGTTCCTCTTTTTTGGTTTTTGACAGTTCTGTCATTATACTAATACTAAATAGGTTGCAGAAGAAACGAACCTTCCGTTCTCAGAGGTAGGCCAACATATTTAATTACCATTGCCCACTGTCAGATAGTGTAATTGTCGGGATATATCTGTGAAAGTACATCACTTCAGAGGTTGCAAATCGGTAGATGATCTGAGACAGGTGTTGCTTTGGGGGGGGGGGGGTGTTTGGAACAGTTTTAACACAAAGTCGGATGCGTAAAATTTTGTGTTCATTTGCTCTGTAATTACCGTAAAACTGCTGGTATAGTGATTCTTTGCGAGGCTGAAGATAAACATTAACAACATTCAGGGCCAACATTTTAACCTGAATCATTTGTTTGCAATCAAATAGCACTTGTAAGTTTCATCGAAAACGCCATGCTGTCTCGCCTCTCGCAGGCGAATTGTTTGACGTGGTGCCTCGACTGGATTTCGCATCGTGTAGCGTGTGCTTCACATACTTCCGATCAAAATTTAGTTTTAGAACAGTTCTGCGGGCCTGCTCTGAGATTAACCTATTTACATATCAACATAAATTTTACCAATTTCTCAGATACCAACCAGACATTTACATACACGAGTTTAAACAGGAACACGTTTCAGACTATTTAGCGTCCGGTTGTTGAGCGATATGAGCAGTGAATTGCGGCGTGTCTGACGATGCGAGGAAAGGGGACGGAGTTCTGGGCTGTTTCCCCTCTGCTGTAGCGTGCTGTACCGTTCCAGTGAGCCGCAGCAGCTGGAGGGCGTCAGGCGCGTGCCGAACTTTCGGCGAGATGCACAACATGGCCCTCTGTTACCTCCACGAAGAGCGTTTAATGTCACGGCGGAGGCGTGTAAGATTGTGTCTGATGTGGCAGTCATAGTTGCACACAGAGCAACGAAACGTCAGTTTACATGTGCCACATGTGGGGAAGACGCGGCAAAAAGAATCACTCGAGTTAACTGCGATACTTCCCCATGACGTTTCTCCTCTGTCTCCAGTACAACTGCTGTTTCTAAGGAACTCATTTAAAATGAAAGTGGCAGCTACGGACAGTTTTAAAAGAAAATATCGGCAACGAGAGGGTCTGTATGGGTAGGAGCCATGCATCCATTTGCCGAGAATTGGCCAGGATTACAATGGGCGGTTGAACTTGCTAATAACTTGGACTGCGGGAGCAACACATTGAACTAAGGAGCATTCATAAGTATATGAAATTATTAGCTGCAATAAACGTACGTAAAGTTGTACTTCAAACCGGAGAAACATATATTTCAAGTAGTATTAATAAGAGTCACGCTGAAGAATTAAATCAGCTGAGAAATGTTGGGATACTATTTACGCAGGAAGTTGCCAAGTAGCAGAAAATATTGGAATATCACCTGAACTGAATGTAATGATTGATGACGGAGAGAAACGGCAAGGCAGAAGAAAACGCTTTGTTGATGAAGCATCAGGGGACGATTTAAACCATAGCTCGAGGAACAGTTTTCAGCTAAATGTTTGCCACGTTATTACACAGCTGTAGGGAACTTGACTGTACCGTGTGCAGCCACACGCAACACGGACACATTCCGTTTCCCGTGGAACTACGTAAGCGAACACGATTCTCCAGTCCAAGAGCTTGTGGGAAACGATGAATCTTGCTACAGTGTAGACGTTAATAGCGAAGGTCTCGGAGAGGAAATTTTACTGTTGGAAAGATTCGTGAAGGCAATGTTGTGTGCGAGCATTTCTTCTGCGCCTTGTCAGTACCCTTTGTGAGTGAAGTGTGAGTGACGGCCTCACGGACTGTTCTGCCGTTTGCCTGCTGGCGCCTCACAAGCAGAGAGGCCGCTGACAGCTGTGGCAGGAGCCACGGACTGGCGGGGAGCGGCGAGCTGCGTCAGCTGCGGCCGCAGGGAGTGAAGTGAGGTGACAGCAGCTGAGTTGACAGGCGTATACACTCTCCACTACACTTATTTACTCGATGTACGAGTGAAGGTAAGTGTAGTTTTATTACCTGTAGTTGCACGACTTGCGTCACCGCCTCAGCTGTGCCGTTGTGACCGATGAGTGTGGAGACTCGTGTGCGTCGCTGCGAAATTGCTTTCGTGTGCTGAAACTCGAGCCTCGGTGTTCTGTCTCCAATACAACTAGGATTGCTTTGCTCGTTGCAATCTTTTACGTCAAGTAGAGACAACAGTACCAGATAGAGAGGATTTCCTTCACATTTTGTATGCGTGTCATGTTGTGGTCTGATTGTGTTTAGTTCAATGTAGACTGACTGTATGGTTCGAGATGATAGTCGCATTATGTGGTGTGAATACCGCTACTACTATGTCATTGTTATTAAACACAACAGGTACGGTAGAGTAGAATGTTTGCTGAATATGGAGAAGTAAATTGAGTCTGGTATCAGGAGCGAGAATTCTGGTGATAGAACTGATATAGCAGTAATCTCGGTATGTTGCGAATTACAAGACGCTGATATAGCAACTTGTAGAGTGGTGTGAAATACTTTTCAGCGATCAGATATCATAGAGCAGTTGTGTTTGTTCACAGTGAACTGTTGACTTTTGCCAAGTTTAGTCTGGAAGTGTACTCGAGACATTCTTGTTGACAGAAGGATTGTCCGTTGTTACCTGAATTATTTTGCTGTTATCTGGAGTTGTCCGGGTTTTGCTACAACGTTCCTTAGAGTATGTGTGTGCTGTATGTTACTTGAGGAGGCCTGCAATTAGTGAGTCACAATGGGATTGAGTTTTTTGGATCTTTATTTAAAAAATTATGAATATTGCTCTCGTACAAACTCTTTCAGTTCCTGTTTTTTTTGCACAGAGTTCGCTGGACTGTCTGCCTCATGACAGCATCTCCACCAGCCGCCTGTGGTTGCACTCCCTGGCGATGTCCAGCGCTGTCTGCCCACGAGGAGTTGTGGCCGCCCTGTCGGCCCCCGCGACGAGCAGCGCAGCCGCCACTTCTGCGCGGCCATGGAGTGCCGCGTAATGCAGCGGCGTCCACCCATCCCTATCCCTGGCGTCCACCGGCGCCCCCGCCCCCACCAGCAGCCTCGCCGCCTCGACGTCTCCCCTGTACGCTGCCCAGTGCAGGGCGGTCCACCCCCACCCCCCGCCCCTCGCCCCCAGGTCGGCCCCTGCGGCGATCAGCGCCCTCAGCTCCCCCACTGCCCGCTGCTCAGCCGCCTGGACCAGCCTCCTGTTCCTCTCCTCTGCAGAGAGGCTCCTGCACAAAACACACAAACTGCCACTCTCTGCTGCAAACACACAACACACAGAACGAGGAAAACAGTCACACGAGGAAACAACTGCTGCGAATACAAATCTGTCCTGAAACAAACCTACCGTATTCCCCCTCCCACAGTACAAAACAGTGCGCAGTTGTGTGTATGTATTAAATTACAGCAAATCTGTTCCATCTCCCGCATTAGAAAATCTTCATTCATCGTCCATTACAAATAGCATTATACAACCTCTGAAAGAATTTCATTACCACATTTTGTCACACTCATTCCTGCAAGTTGAAAGGTGGCTACACTGAGCCACAGCGCCAGAGATTGCGCCAAAGAGTTTTATTCCGCCGCCTCCACTGGCAGTTCTTGTCGAGATCTGGCAGTAGTCAGTGCTTGCTGAGATGTCGTAGTAAAGAGTTCTTGTCGAGATGTCGTGCTGGAGTGTGCTTGTTGAGATGTGGTAGTAGCGAGTCGGTGTTGAGATGTTTTAGTAGGGAGTGCTTGTTCCATGTTTTATGCAGTTGTTTGATGGGCTAGACAGCAGATGTTGTTCTAATGGAGATATTGTAATGATTAGAGTGCTTTTCATCAATGTATATGAAGGTAACAAAACTCGCTTTTTTTCTCATTATTTCAATGTCTTGAATAATGCGTCATTACAGGTTCAGTCAACAAAGCATCTGGCTTGTCTTCTTGTATTAGAGTGTAATTCTGGTTTTCTTGCGTAATTATAGTATTTCTATTTTCTTTAATTACTTCAGTATAAATGATATTTAAAATTTCTTGCCTTATTGAAGAAGAACTGTGCCAGATGTGTACGTTGAATCACACTTCCACACACAGAACAGCTACACTTGTGCTTTGTTGGCTTCGTGATGAATGTAACGCAGAACAGCAGAAATCAGCGCAGTCCCTTATGGTTAAAAGGAGTTTTAACATACAGAATGAAGTGAAATAAAGTGTACTAAAAAGTACCACGTGTTCTGTCGTGAGGACCAGCTTTTCCTCCGAGATTCCTTCAACACAAAATAGAGTGCTTCTGACCTGTGTATTTCAAATTAGATTTCTGTTTCCTTAAAAATAAATAAGGCGGTAAGAAACACCGTTTAGCACAAAAGAGCTTAAGGACGATACATTATGATGTTCTTGCGTTCACGCCTTTTTCTATTCACTTTGCACACTGTACCACGTAACTGTATGTACTGAAACATGTTGCGAAGTTCCTCTCGCAGTTTCCCGCCTCAGCGACGCACGCGCCGCCCCGTGGCCCGCTTGTGCCCGGCGTGCGTGCGGCGACCCACCCAGCGCCCGCCCGCCTCGCTTCCCTCTGCTGGCAGGCGGTGCGTTGTCTGTCCTCTTAGCCAGTTTACAGCATTCCTTTATTCACGCGGCACGTCGCTACGATTAAAAAAAATTTGGAAGGCAAGCTACTGGGAGTAGAGTTCGCGTTATTGTGGCTAACAATTGTCCGATAACTCACCAGATGTCCTTCACTTGAGCGCGTACCAACCTCGCCTGCTGTCAGGTCTTAATTCCCTCACGTGCTGCCGACCACCCAGGTGGACTGCCTCAAGTTTCGCTTTGGTTGCTACTTTCCTGTTTACTGCCCTCTACCGAGTAGTTTTCACACTCGTAGGTAGGTGAGGGGTGCCGATGTTTGTCCAGATGGCCCTCCAGCCGTAGTGCGGCTACTTTTGTACAGTCACGTTTCCGCTTTTGCTTCTCATTAATTCCACGTACATGTTCTTGACTTTTACCATATTCGACGGCCAACTCTGGTTTGAGTATAACTGAGTTGGAATCAAAATTGTTCAAAATGATGAAAGCCATTGGCGACGTGCCGTACATCTGTGGGTGGATTCCAGACAGTGGGAGTAATTTCGTCTGGTAAGTGCGGCGTGAGGGCCGTGTGTGTGTCTTCTTCCGCATGTCGTGTCTCGAACACACGAATATAGTTTCTCACTTTCTCCCAAAGTCGGCGATATTTAATCCCCCCCCGTTTCCGCCCGAGATGGTCAACGTGTCAAACTTTATCTTAAAAATATTACCACGAGTTACAAAATGGCGCAAAGCTGACAGAAATCTTGCTGCTGTTTCACCTGTTATGGGTAAAACTTGTGCCACACAGTTGACTTTAGAGACCATCTACATATGTGCAAAGTGTGGCCTTTGGATGTCGTCAAGCCTTCTCTATGTTCTTTGACTCCAACTGGCACGCTGGCAAGCACTTTCTTAGTTTGCAGCTGCAGTACGATTTACGTTAGACCTGTAGTCCAGAGCCAGAACTTGGACTGAGGTATCGCGTGTTTCGCAAAGATATTCCGCACCCCACATTCATGACGTGTGCTTTAGTGTTGCTTAGCTTTGAACCTGATGCAAGTTGGTATTTGCTGGTGACCTGCAGTGCCTTCTGCGACTCGCTCTCGCCGGAGATCACGACACCCCGTCACCTGTGTACGCCCTACACACGATACTCTGGCGACATGTGTGTGTGTGTGTGTGTGTGTGTGTGTGTGTGTGTGTGTGCGCGTGTGCGTGTGCGTGCGTGCAGCCCTCGTAGCTGTTTCTGCAGAGCGGCTAGCAGGGCCTCAGCGGCAGTGGCGAACGAGGCCCTCCACACAGGACCACCTCGGCGCACACAACTCTTTGAGTGCGAGCTGCCTGGTTAGCCGACCACTCACTGACCATGACTTGCAAACTGCTGTTCTTCAACATTATACCAATTACCTTGACAAAATATTGCAGAAAATCCAGTACGGTCATTGTTTCAAGAAGGCACTGGTGACTCTCCCTATCGAAAGCATTCCCGAAATCGAGCGACATTACGGCGCACTCGAGCGTGACAACATGTGCCGCAGCTACCATGTCGCTATATTCACGGACAGTTTGAATACTTTATCTGCCTCTACCCACCGTAGTTCGATACGGGCCAGTCACCTCATGCATTATCATTTTCACTCTCCAGCAAGAACGCGCACCATTAATTTTGTAACCACCATTCAGGACAATAACTCATCTCAAGAGTCCCTTTAGTCAGCCATAGTGCCAGCAGTGCTAGTGTTTTCAATACAGTCCTTAGACAGGTAGTGCTTTTTTATTGTTTTCTACAAGAAGTGTCTGGTAACCACAGTTTAGTCAGCTATCAGCCGCCTTTAGTGAATTAGCAGTCTAGTTAAAAGTTGATTAACTCTCTACAGTAAATTGATTCCTTAGGACGGACAGGATGTGTGACTGCTGTGTATGGACGCAGGGGGAGCTGGCCACTGTCCGCGAACAGCTGAGGCTGTTGATGGCCGCGGTCAGCCGTCTTCAGGCTGCTGCCTCGGAGTGTAGCGGCAGTGGGGAGTCTGGTGCGTCGCAAGGTACACCCCAGGTGTTACACAAGCGTCACCCACTGTCCCTGCTGTCGAGAGATCTTCGCGGGTACCGGGCGCGGTTGGGCCACCCTCTCCCCAAGGGGAGTGGCGGGTTCAGCGGCGTCCGCGGCGCACGAGGCGGAGGGTCAATGTGGAGGCTGGCCGTGTGGCATCGCCCGCTCTGCCTGTGAGTGGACATGTGGCCGCTCCTTCAGCAAGGTCCGAGCAGGCACACGGGGGGAGGGAGCTCCAACGTTAGGCTTAGGGAAAAAGCGGAAAGGTCTGAGAAATAGGCCAGCGTTCACTCTGTCTGCTTGCCGGGGGGTCTCACCCGAGATGTGGAGGAGGCCCTGCCGGCGGCGATAGAGAGCACTGGGTGCACCCGACTGCAAACTGTTGCTCATGTCGGCACCAATGACTCCTGCCGTCTGGGTTCAGAGGTCATCCTCAGTTCGTACAGGCGGTTGGCGGAGTTGGTGAAGGCGGAAAGCCTTGCTCGCGGGGTGGAATCAGAGCTAACTATTTGTAGTATCGTTCCCAGAACCGATCGCGGTCCTCTGGTTTGGAGCCGAGTGGAAGGCTTAAACCAGAGGCTCAGACGTTTCTGCGGAGATCTGGGGTGCAAATTTCTCGACCTCCGCTATCGGGTGGAGAAATGTAGGGTCCCCCTGAATAGGTCAGGCGTCAGGAAGCGGCTACAAGGGTAGCGGAGTATGTGTGGAGCGCACATGTGGGTTTTTTAGGTTAGAGAATTCCCTCCCTAGGCCCGACAAGACCCCTCTTGAGACGCGACAAGGTAGGAGTAGGCAAAACGCAATGGGCAATAACAAGGTCCCAGAAATGCTCTCATTAATAAACGGTCACAATGCCCACATAGTACTAGGGACAGAAAGTTGGCTGAAACCAGATGTAAACAGTAATGAAATTCTAAACTCAGATTGGAATGTATACCGCAGAGACAGGCTGGACAGTGAAGGGGGAGGCGTGTTTATAGCGGTAAGAAGTGCAATAGTATCGAAGGAAATTGACGGAGATCCGAAATGCGAAATAATTTGGGTGAAGGTCACGGTTAAAGCAGGCTGAGACATGGTAATTGGATGTCTCTGTAGGCCCCCTGGCTCAGCAGCTGTTGTGGCTGAGCACCTGAAGGATAATTTGGAAAATGTTTAGATGTTATAGTTCTGGGTGGAGATTTTAATTTGCCACATATAGACTGGGAGACTCAAACGTTCATAACGGGTGGCAGGGACAAAGAATCCAGTGAAAATTTTTAAGTGCTTTATCTGAAAAGTACCTTGAGCAGTTAAACAGAGAACCGACTCGTGGCGATAACATATTGGACCTTCTGGTGACAAACAGACCCGAACTATTTGAAACAGTTAACGCAGAACACGGAATCAACTACCATAAACTGGTTACTGCATCGATGATTTCAGCCGTAAATAGAAATATTAATAAAGGTAGGAAGATTTCTCTGTTTAGCAAAAGTGACAAAAAGCATATTTCAGAGTACCTAATAGCTCAAAACAAAAGTTTTGATTTAAGTACAGACAGTGCTGAGGATCAGTGGACAAAGTTCAAAACCATCGTACAATATGCGTTAGATGAGTATGTGCCAAGCAAGATCGTAACAGATGGGAAAGAGCCACCGTGGTACAACAACCGAGTTAGAAAACTGCTGCGGAAACAAAGGGAACTTCACAGCAAACACAAACATAGCCAACGCCTTGCAGACAAACAAAAATTACGCGAAGCGAAATGTAATGTGAGGAGGGCCATGCGAGAGGCGTTCAATGAATTCGAAAGTAAAGTTCTATGTACTGACTTGGGAGAAAATCCTAAGAAATTTTGGTCTTGTGTCAAAGCGGTAGGTGGATCAAAACAAAATGTCCAGACACTCTGGGCCCAAAATGGTACTGAAACAGAGGATGACAGACTAAAGGCCGAAATACTAAATCTCTTTTTCCAAACCTGTTTCACAAAGGAAGAATGCACTGTAGTTCCTTCTCTAGATTGTCGCACAGATGACAAAATGGTAGATATCGAAATAAACGACAGAGGGATAGAGAAACAATTGAAATCGCTCAAAAGAGGAAAGGCCGCTGGACCTGATGGGATACCAGTTCGATTTTACACAGAGTACGCGAAGGAACTTCCCCCCTTCTTGCAGCGTGGTACTGTAGGTCTCTAGAAGAGCGTAGCGTTCCAAAGGATTGGAAAAGAGCCCAGGTCATCCCCGTTTTCAAGAAGGGACGTCGAACAGATGTGCAGAACTATAGACCTATGTCTCTAACGCTGATCAGTTGTAGAATTTTGGATCACGTATTGTGTTCGAGTATAATGACTTTTCTGGAGACTAGAAATCTACTCTGTAGGAATCAGCATGGGTTTCGAAAAAGACGGTCATGTGAAACCCAGCTCGCGCAATTCGTCCACGAGACTCAGAGGGCCATAGACACGGGTTCCCAGGTAGATGCCGTGTTTCTTGACTTCCGCAAGGCGTTCGATACAGTTCCCCACAGTCGTTTAATGAACAAAGTAAGAGCATATGGACTATCAGACCAATTGTGTGACTGGATTGGAGAGTTCCTAGGTAACAGAACGCAGCATGTCGTTCTCAATGGAGAGAAGTCTTCCGAAGTAAGAGTGATTTCAGGTGTGCCGCAGGGGAGTGTCGTAGGAACGTTGCTGTTCACAGTATACTTAAATGGCCTTGTGGATGACATCCGAAGTTCACTGAGGCTTTTTGAGGATGATGCTGTGGTATATCGAGAGGCTGGAACGACGGAAAATTGTACTGAAATGCAGGAGGATCTCCAGCGAATTGATGCATGGTGTAGGGAATGGCAATCGAATCTCAGTGTAGACAAGTGTAATGTGCTGCTAATACACAGAAAGAAAGATCCCATATTATTTAGCTACAATATAGCAACTCAGGAACTGGAAGCAGTTAATTCCGTAAATTATCTGGGAGTACGCATTAGGAGTGATTTAAAATAGAATAATCATATAAAGTTGATCGTCGATAAAGCAGATGCCAGACAGATTCATTGGAAGAATCCTAAGGAAACGCAATCCGAAAACAAAGGAAGTAGGTTACAGTACGCTTGTTTGCCCACTGCTCGAATACTGGTCAGCAGTGTGGGATCCGTACCAGATAGGGTTGATAGAAGAGATAGAGAAGATCCAAAGGAGAGCAGTGCGCTTCGTTACAGGATCACTTAGTAATCGCGAAAGCGTTACGGAGATGATAGATAAACTCCAGTGGAAGACTCTGCAGGAGAGACGCTCAGTAGCTCGGTACGGGCTTTTGTTGAAGTTTTGAGAACATTCCTTCACCGAGGAGTCAAACAGTATATTGCTCCCTCCTACGTCTCGTGAAGAGACGGTAAGGATAAAATCAGAGAGATTAGAGCCCACACAGAAGCATACCGACAATCCTCCTTTCCACGAACAAGACGAGACTGGAATAGAAGGGAGAACCGATAGAGGTACTCACGGTACCCTCCGCCACATCATCTAACTTGAAACTAACTTACGCTAAGGACGACACACACGCCCATACCACAGGGAGGACTCTGACGGGGGCAGCCGCGCAGACCGCGCGGCGAACGGTGGAAAGTATCAACACCAAGGCATCAGACGTGACGAAAAGGGAGATCCGAGTTCGAATCTCAGTCCAGCACCGATATTTTGCACATCTCATGCCGAAATAAAATAAGATTCAGCCGCCCAGTGATCTTGCACGATGAGTGGCACATTCATCAAAAAACACTCTCGCGTAAGAAAGCTTACTGGTGACTGGCTTTCAACCTGGCATGATTAGGCCTCCGCATGGCCCAACCTATAAGGACTCTCGCGCATGTTACCATACTTCTTATTGTGATTCTGATATTTAAGTATTTTCTCGAATTCATTTTCCATATTTTCATGTTTCCGTCTTTCAGCTAAAATCGCCTTTGCTGTAACGTTTTTGGAGTTTAAAAGCTTTTTGCTGGGATAACTTAGTTCAATATTATACTCCCGAATGTGTTTTAGCTTAAAACTTATTTTTTGTATATTTATCGGCGGCTCTACACTTTCTGGCCTGACAATGTCTTATAGTTTTGCTGTAGTGCACCCTGGATCATTACACATTATGCCCCATGTTCGTTTAACATACAATGCCATCGCTTTAAACTTTATGTCAGACCCATTACTCCATTGCTTGGATCCAAAACTGCTGTCTTCACCGGCACTCGAAACAATTCCCCTATCCACAAGAACTTTGCTAAAGTGGACATGATCACCTTCTCCACCATTGATGGAATGGGGAGAACCTGTGCTATGTAGTAGGCCTTGGATAAAATATACGTGTTGATGAACAGTATTCTCTTGAACTGGTCTATGCTACGTTGACAGTTTTCAATCAAAGCTCCCTTGATTTTTCTTGCCACCTCCCGCCAACTTATTGCTATCATTTTTAGAAGGGGAGTTGTCAATGCTATTCCAAGAGCTTTGCATTCATTAACATGGTTCACCCACTCAATGCGCAAGTTAGCAAGCCGCTTTATATCTAGAAATTTACTTTTGTTTTCATTTACCCTCGGCACCTGATGCGGAACAGTATTTTGCAAGTACCATCTCTAGTTGCGTCACATCTGTTTGGTCTCTGATGATTACGCCTGCATCGTCAGCGTAAGCGCCTACCACGGTCTTTGTTCCTTCAATGGTAATGCCTGTCAGCCTGTGCTGTGGCTGTCTCAGGGGAGGTTCCAGCGATATAACGAACAGGAGCATGGATAAGGGGCTTCCTTGGGTAACACCCCTTTTTATTTCAATTTTTTTTGTCAGTTGACAGCTAACGGAGATTTGTGCAGTAACGCCCATAGCCACGTTCTCGGGGATGTCGATGGTTTTTGGCAGGAAGTCCATTCGACGCATTGTCTCTATCAGGTATTTGTGATTAATTTGATCAAACGCGTTATGGAAGTCTATGAAAAGAGCGTTATGGAAGTCTATGAAAAGCAGTCCACATTTTATGTTACTTGCCTGCGCTAGCGCAATGACATCGCGATACAAAGCCGCAGTTTGTAAAATCGTCCTTCTGAAAGCACAAATCCGCTGTTGGTCTATGACGTCAGCGGTGCATGGTGTAAAGTGCTTGTTAATTTCTCGAGCTATAATTTTATAATCCGAATTTAAAAGCGAAATCGGCCGTAGGTTGTTTATTTTTTTCAACAACGAGACGTCTCAAGTCTCTTGAGTAAGTGAAGTTGTGGATTTGATCCTTTCGACTAAATACACAATTAAAATTTCCTCCTATTAAGTTGGAGGCGGTTTTTCCTCAGTAAAGAAGTTACGCTTTGATTAAAGAATGTGGCTCTCGCAGCTTTATTACTGCTGCCAGAAGAAGCATATAAACTGACTATAGTGACTCCTGCTGCGTTTATTCTAATACCTCACCCCGATTCTAATTTATCAACGTTATGTACGGGGACAGGGACATGTCCCTCGACATGATGTCGAGGGACATGAAAGGGAAGCAGTGGTTGGGAAGGGAGTAAGACAGGGTTGTAGCCTCTCCCCGATGTTGTTCAATCTGTATATTGAGCAAGCAGTAAAGGAAACAAAAGAAAAATTCGGAGTAGGTATTAAAATTCATGGAGAAGAAGTAAAAACTTTGAGGTTCGCCGATGACATTGTAATTCTGTCAGAGACAGCAAAGGACTTGGAAGAGCAGTTGAATGGAATGGACAGTGTCTTGAAAGGAGGATATAAGATGCACATCAACAGAAGCAAAACAAGGATAATGGAATGTAGTCTAATTAAGTCGGGGGATGCTGAGGGAATTAGATTAGGAAATGAGGCACTTAAAGTAGTAAAGGAGTTTTGCTATTTGGGGAGCAAAATAACTGATGATGGTCGAAGTAGAGAGGATATAAAATGTAGGCTGGCAATGGCAAGGAAAGCGTTTCTGAAGAAGAGAAATTTGTTAACATCGAGTATTGATATAAGTGTCGGGAAGTCATTTCTGAAAGTATTCGTATGGAGTGTAGCCATGTATGGAAGTGAAACATGGACGATAAATAGTTTGAACAAGAAGAGAATAGAAGCTTTCGAAATGTGGTGCTACAGAAGAATGCTGAAGATTAGATGGGTAGATCACATGACTAATGAGGAGGTGCTGAATAGGATTGGGGAGAAGAGGAGTTTGTGGCACAACTTGACTAGAAGAAGGGATCGGTTGGTAGGACATGTTCTGAGGCATCAAGGGATCACCAATTTAGTATTGGAGGGCAGCGTGGAGGGTAAAAATCGTAGAGGGAGACCAAGAGATGAATACACTAAGCAGATTCAGAAGGATGTAGGTTGCAGTAGGTACTGGGAGATGAAAAAGCTTGCACAGGATAGGGTAGCATGGAGAGCTGCATCAAACCAGTCTCAGGACTGAAGACCACAACAACAGCATGTACGGGGATGCCTTCTCTAACTAAAATGGCCGTGCAACACTCGTTTCAGTGGAAATATTGTAAAAATCGACGTAACTGGACAAATTTAATTGTGGGAATACCACTTCCTGTAGGAAAGCAATATCCGTCGCTGACTCATACAGAAACTGTTTCAGAGCAGCTATTTTAACATCCGACTGTATCCTATTAATGTTTAGCGTGGTAATCATATGACAAACTTAGGGGAGTGACCTCTTTTCCCGCTAGTCTATCATTTGATGCCACTCCATGCCGGATACTTCCTGAGAATCTGACTGGAGACCACCGTCCCGGTTTGCATTAGAACCTTTCTTTATACTTTTCTTGCGATTTGCATTGACTCTGGCCTTCACCGAATGTCTGCTCCGCCCACCCCCTGAGCAGTTTTCCACTGAGGGCGGTGTCGGTGGATCTGAGGGGCAGTCGTGTCCCACCATCTCGTCTCGTCTGCCAAAGGCGGCGCACACGCAGTTTGCGAACGTTCTTCCAACGCCCCGTCACTTCTATGATCACTTTCGTTTGCTGTTTGTGTGTTATTGCTGTAAAACTCCGCTTCCTCGCCTTGGGATTTGGGCTGTGACGTCGCCTGTTGTTGACAATCACTCGCTACCTCGTCACGTTTGCTTTCAGTTGCATCTGCGAGTGAATCTGTCTGCGCTGGTCGACGTACGGCTACTGCAGCGCGGGGCTGTGGCATCACGAAGACGAGCGCATTGCCATCTACTGGCGCGTCCAGCGCTACAGAGTGGGGCTGTAGTGTCACTTTGACCTGTTCCGGTGATGGTGGCGGGTTCGATTTGTCTACTGATGCACTTGACTCAAGAGTTTGAATCTATGCTGACAATATTGTCTGAAACAGTAGTTCCCAGTACTGTTTTCTGAACGTCACCTACAGCTTTCAGCGACAGGCTGATACCTTCTTCATCTGTGCTACTGCCGTTACAAGTTCGACGTCTCTTGTTAGTGGCTATACTACTTTTTCCAGCCGGATTGTCTGCAGTGTCTTTCCTGAGTAAAGGTGGAAATGCTTCAAGAGTATTTTGTGGCCTTTCGTCCACATTTCCCGTAATGCTGGAAAGGTGACCGCCCGTCATTCATTTTCGGTCACAAGATCAGCCAGTGATAACCTTTTACGCTGTAGTAAATTATTCTGCAATACAAACACTTTTTTTGGACAGTTTTGCCGGAGTTGCCCACTTTCATATGTGACAAATCAAAGTCTGTCCATTGTATATAACGTGCGCTCTGTAGCCACAAACCAAAATATGAGATGGAATGTTCTGTTTGACATGCATATCGACAGAACAAATCTATGCTGGCTTGACCATCGTTCATTACAAATTTGCCTGATGGCACCTTATTTAGATAATAAGTCTTTTAAGTAGCAGTTTTCTACCTCAGGGGGCAAATTAAATTCTCTGACTTGTTTATAATCAACATCAGCATTTGAAATGGTAACTCTACTCACCGAATTATCGCGATGGCGGAATTCGGCTTTTCCTTCAAATTTCTGCAAAATCCGTTCCAGCACCAACGAGGAAAGCAGCTTCACAAAAAAGCAGTATTGCTCCAAGTTATAATAAGCAGTGTGCGTCTGGTCCGAAGTAACGCCAATAACGTCAACGATCCAGTCACGAGTTTCCAGTTAACTTGGCTGAACATTACGGCCTGCTTTGTCAAATCCAAATCTTGGGGTAAGCTTTCTGGGAAACGTGGTTGCCATGTCAGCAGTTAACAGCTCGGGAAAACAAGGAAACTAAAATGCTGCATCACCAGAATCAGTTTTACACAACACTGTAACGCGGAGACTGAACGTAAAGTCGTAAAACCCAAACAGAAGCGCCACAGCGCGCCCGCTCAGGACGGCCGGAAAAGCCGCTATTCTGGTCCCAGACAAACGAAACTTTTGTGTAATTGCTTGTCGAAAGGCTATGAACGATAATGGACACCGCCCAAAGTACAACTGTCCGTATCCAAATATATTTTTAAATTATTTAGCAGTGCGAACCAAACTGCGATCTCTGTTTACGTTGCTACGCAGAGATACGATCTACGATACAGGGGTTCACTGATGTCGCTTTGAGTACTAAAAACTCAACGGAATTGCCCATTGCTCTGCTTCTTTCGATGCGTTGTATTTACATTTGACTTTTTTTCCTGGAAGGGTAATCGGAACTTTGCGTCAATGACAGAGTTACCGCCACAATCTTATCTTTACAGATACGCACTAACATTGAATTTACTTGCGTTATTACAGTGCCTGTGGTATTCAGAATTACGATGCAAAGTTCCTGTGCACCTCCGAAGGAACGGGCGAAGCGGCGACTACAGGTGCTATGAAATACGAGAAACGCTTCCGCAGTCGCGAATACGGACAACCGTCAGATGAACAGTGGAATGACGACAGTGAAAGTTTGTGTCGGACCGGGACTCGAAGCCGTGTTTCCCGCTTATCACGACCGGTCGCAATATCGTATTTACTCGCCGACATCAGGCAAACGACTTGCAGGTAAAATGCCTCACCTGTACAGATGTACGAGCACACGCTGTAGCCGCCGTAGTGCCTGTTCCATTGGAGACGCAAGCATATGCAGCGGAACTTCGCACTGTGATTCGGAATAACACGGGCTCTGCAGTGTCGTATTCAGTATTGTACAACAAGTACGTTTAGATGAAACTTACACCAGTTGTCTTAGTAACGTTACTGGAACCTGAATAAGCGTTACTAATCCGTACAAATATAAAAATACCAGTTATTGCTATTATATACGCGTGCCCTAATTGCTTTATACATTAGCATTTGCAACGACAGAGTCCAATGTTATTTACACTAATGGGAAACATCTAATATTTTCTGGAATGAAACATTTTGTGAAGATCACATCAACAGCTATAAATTGTTTGCAGGCACGTGTTTGAGATGGACAATGTTATGTAGAAATTGCCCCCACAAATCAAAATCTTTGAGTGCAACTGTGTCAAACAGAAGAAAAAATTGTATTTGGTAATGCAAGCTGCCAGTCCTACCTCGTACATTATGTTCGAACTTCGCCCAACGCAGTGCTGTGAGTATGTACTAACTTTAGAGTGTCTTTGGTCCTTGCGGGAGAGTTTAAAATTTCAACTTTCCTCGGCGCTAGCGGCAACAATCATTCGCTGAGGTAGCGACAAAGGTCTGTGGGCTGCATTACACGGGGAATTAACGGAAAAGTCAACTCGGCTTCTGCATTACTACCACGTGAATTTGTGATTAATGTCTGAATGTGCTCACAATCAGTAATGTGTCACTATTCAAGTACGGTGCTGGTTTCGTGATTTTGTAGATGGTGTGCTGGCTTTCTAGTGACATGGCGGAATGAAATGATACGATCATTTGGCATTGTTGGGCGGGAGGCCCCCGCGTGGGAGTTGGGTCGCCGTATTGCAAATCCTTTTCAGTTGACGCCAATGATGATGACATGATGATGGACACACAACATCGTCTCGAAGCAGAGAAAATCCCTGACCTCGCCGAAAATCAAACCCGGGACTCCGAGCGCGGGAACCGAGAACACTACGGCAAGACCACAAGCTGCTGACGCTTGGCGGAATACAGGCTGACGCCCGGGTTGGCGGTCATTCAGTGATAATGCATAACGCACCTAAGAAATGAATAATTTAAGCAGTGCTGGTTGAGCGAGGTTTGCCATCCAACAACATTATAAGGGGCGCGGAAAAAGAGTTTGACGAAAAGTGTAGGGTGGATGGACAGCATGAAACATAGGAATTTGAGTATAGCAACTGCGGGATCGCAACAGCTTATTTTCGGCGCTACCGGAGCATAATCTAAAACTGTCCCGTGGACCTCTTTACTCAAAATAAAAGGTAATTCCCAGAAAATGTATGCATAAACACAGTCTTTGGACTAACCAGCTGTCACGATGAGAACAAGATAAACTGAAAGCATCACATTCACATGTATCGTACTTTGGACTTCTTCAGAAATGAAAACAGTCACACGACCATGTGTCATGTATTAAAAAGGTCAAAGTGGAAATGAGTGTGCAGACATGCGGATGTGCTGATCATGTGCACACATGTGCGGCAGCAAACTACAGTCACATCTGTTATTAGACGTGTGTCCTAAATGAACGGCGGCGGCTCCACTTCCCTGTTTATGTGGTACAAGCAACACGGCAACACACCCAGTCCCGTTTACCCCTGGTGTCCAAAACCTTGACAGAAGTACTGAGAAATGGCAGGTACTGCGAAAAAGCAAAGGACTCACCTCAGGGCGAGTGGCGGACTGCAACGCATTCGCGTCTCTCTAGGCGGAGGGCCAATGTGGAGGCTGGCCGGCTGGCCTCGCCCGTTCGTCCAGTCAGTGGGCAGGTGACCGCTCCTTCAGCAGGGCCCGAGCAGGCACACGGGGGCAAAGGCTTGCTGGTTATTGGGAGCTCCAACGTTAGGCGGGTAATGGAGCCCCTTACGGAAGCAGCGTACAGGGCTGCAAAGAATTCCAACGTGCACTCTGTTTGTCTGCCGGCGGGCCTCATCCGAGATGTGGAGGCGGCCTTGCCTGTGGCTATCGAGCGTACGGGGCGCAGTTGCCTGCAAGTAGTTGCTCTCGTTGGCACCAATGATGCCTGTCGCTAGGGTTCTGAGACGATCCTCAGTTCGTACGGGCGGCTGGCGGATTTGGTGAAGACCGCTGGCCTCGCACGCGGGGTGCAAGCAGAGCTCTCTATTTGCAGCATCGTTCCCAGAGTAGATTGGGGTCCATTTGTTTGCAGCCGAGTGGAGGGTCTCAACCAGAGGCTTCGTCGACTGTGACGGTCTTGGCTGCAGATTTCTAGACTTCCACTTTTGGGTGGGGAATTTTAGGACGCCCCTAGATAGGTCAGGGGTGCACTACACAAAGGAAGCGGCTACTCGGGTAGCAGAGTACTTGTGGCATGCACATGGGTTTTGTTTAGGCTAGGCAGTAGTGCGAGGTGTCCTGATGAACGCTCACCAGTCGACGTGCAGGCAGAGAAATCAGGACGCGCTCTGTGTAAAGACACTTCAGCTATCAAGATATCAGCAGTAAGTTTTCAGAGTGTTCAGAATAAAGTTCCTGAATTTACTGCCCTCCAGGAAGTGTGTGGCGCGCAAATTATTCTCGGGGTTGAGACCTGGCTGAACCCCAAGACAGGAAGTTCTGAAATATTTAGTGAGGGTTGAAACGTGTATCGGAAAGACAGATTAGACACCATACTAGGTGGTGTCTTCAATGCAGTTGACAAAAATATTGTGTCTACTGAGGTCGAAGTAGAGTTTGATAGTGAAGTTACTGGACACGTTTAACAGGGCTAGGGGAAATTAAGGTAATTGTGGGGTGTTATTACCGGCCACCAGGTCCCACCGTAACAGTTCTAGAATCATTCAAAGGGAGTCTACATTCTGTATCGCAGAAGTACCCGGATCATGCAATATTAGTCGGAGGCGACTTCAACCTACGTAGTATAGACTGGGATCTCTATGGATTCATTACAGGTGGTACAGACAAGCCGTCGCATGAATTACTTTTCAACACATTATCCAAAAACTGTCTTGAGCAGCTGAATCGACAGCCAACGCGTAATGGAAATATTTTAGATCTGGTAGCCACAAACAGACCAGACCTTATCTATGGTGTCAGTGTTGAGACAGGGATTAGTGATCATGATGTTGTCATTACGACTATGGTTACGAAAGTTAAAAAGTCCGTCAAGAAGGCTAGCAGAGTATTCTTACTAGAAAGAGCAGATAAGCAGTTGTTAGCATCCCACTTAGTAAATGAATCGACTTCATTGACTTCCGGTACGATGGACGTGGAAGTATTACGGGCAAATTTTAAACACATTATAAATCACGCATTGGACAAGTATGTGCCGAAAATGTGGGTTACGGACGGGAAAGACCCACCGTGGTTTAACAGCGCAATTCGGAGAATGCTCAGGAAGCAAAGGCAGTTGCACTCACGGTGCAAGAAAGATCGGGAGAATGAGGACAGGCAAAAGTTATTAGAGATTCGCGCTGCTGTAAAAAGAGCGGTGCGCGAAGCATTCAGCCACTACCACCGTCATACCTTAGCAAAAGATCTTGCTGAAAACCCAAGGAAATTCTGGTCTTACGTAAAATTGGTAAGCGTGTCGTAGGCTTCCATCCAGTTACTCACTGATCAGTCTGGCCTGACAACCGAAGACAGCAAAACGAAAGCTGAAATTTTAAATTGAGCATTTGAGAAATCTTTCACGCAGGAGTATCGTACAAACATACCACCGTTTGAGTCTCGTACACATTCCCATATGGAGGACATAGTGATAGACATCCCTGGGGTTGTGAAGCAGCTGAATGAGTTGAAAATAAATAAATCGCCAGGTCCTGATGGGATTCCAATTCGGTTCTACAGAGAGTACTCTACTGCATTGGCTCCTTACTTAGCTTGCTTTTATCGCAAATCTCTTGCCCAACGTAAAGTCCCGGGCGACTGGAAAAAACAGTAGGTGTCGCCTGTATGTAAGAAGGGTAGAAGGGCAGATCCTCAAAATTGCAGACCAATATCCGTAACGTCGGTTTATTGCAGGATTCTTGAACATATTCTCAGTTCGAATATAATGAATTTCCTTGAGACAGAGAAGTTGCTCTCCATGAATCAGCACGGCTTTAGAAAGCACCGCTCCTGCAAAACGCAACTGGCGCTTTTTTCACATAATATCATGAGATCCATAGATGAAGGGTATCAGACGGATGCCATGTTCCTTGACTTTGGGAAAGCGTTTGTCTCGGTGCCCCACTGCAGACTCCTAACTAAGTTATGAGGATATGGGATTGGTTCCCAAGTATGTGAGTACCTCGAAGACTTCTTAAATAATAGAACCCAGTACATTGCCCTCGATGGTGAGTGTTCATTGGAGGTGAGGGTATCATCTGGAGTGCCCCAGGGAAATGTGGTAGGTCCGCTGTTGTTTTTTGTCTACATAAATGATCTTTTGGATAGGGTGGATAGCAATGTGTGTCTGTTTGCTGATGATGCTGTGGTGTACGGGGAGGTGTCGTCGTTGAGTGACTGTAGGAGGATACAAGAGGACTTGGACAGGATTTGTGACTGGTGTAAGGAATGGCAGCTAACTTGAAATATAGATAAATGTAAATTAATGCAGATGAATAGGAAAAAGAATCCTGTAATGTTTGAATACTCCATTACTAACATAGCGCTTGACACAGTCACGTCGATGAAATATTTGGGCGTAACATTGCAGAGTGATATGAAGTGGGAGAAACATGTAATGGCAGTTGTGCGGATGGTCATCTTTGGTTGATTGGTAGAAATTTGGGAAGATGTGGTTCGTCTGTAAAGGAGAACACTTATAGAACGCTGGTGCGACCTATTCTTGAGTACTGCTGGAGCATTTGGGATCCCTAACAGGTCGGATTGAGGGAGGACATAGAAGCAATTCAGAGGCAGGCTGCTAGATTTGTTACTGATAGGTTTGATCATCATGCGAGTGTTACGGAAATACTTCAGGAACTCAGGTGGGAGTCTCTAGAGGAAAGGGGGCATTCTTTTCGTGAATCGCTACTGAGGAAATTTAGAGAACCAGCATTTGAGGCTGACTACAGTACAATTTTACTGCCGCCAACTTGTATTTCGCGGAAAGACCACAAAGATAAGATAAGAGAGATTAGGGCTCGTACAGAGGCATATAGGCAGTCATTTTTCCCTCGTTCTGTTTGAGAGTGGAACAGGGAGAGAAAATGCTAGTTGTGGTATGAGGTACCCTCCGCCATGCACCGTGTAGTGGATTGCGGAGTATGTATGTAGATGTAGATCTATGTTCTCTGTTGTTTAAAAATGACTGGGTACTGCAATTCTTTTTTGTAGCCATTGGTGAAAACTCAGTGTGGGCTGTGCCACCGAATAATAGGCAGCCAACGTAAGTTTTCAATTGAAAGACACTACAATACATATCACAAAGATGAGTGTAGTGTACTCAACAGTGAAGAACGGCAAGCAAAATTAAATGTCCTTAAGAAAATGGATGAGACACATCAACTCGATTTTACAGTACGTCAGAGTAGCTGATACTTCTTAGTTTCTTGTGTTACATTTATGTCTATTTTACTGTATGCTGTACAATGTACTGTTTTCAATTTTCCAGAATGACAACCACACAACTTCACTGCAAGCAAGTTTTAAAATCGCATTAAGAATTGCGCAATCTGGGAAACCCTTTTACGAAGGGGAGTTTGTGAAAGGGTGTCTCACCGATCCTGCAGAACTTGTGTGCCCCATGAACGTTAGCAGGTTTCAAGAAATCAGTCTATCCAAGCAAACAGTGACAAGACGTATCAGTGCTATGGCCGGCAATGTGCACAGGCAGCTAATAAATAAGGCAAAAGAATTTGTTGCTTTCTCTGTTGTGCTCGATGAAGCAACAGATCTTACAGATACAGCCCAAGTTGTGATATACATACGAGGCGTCGATAACGCACTTTGTGTAACAGAGGACGTTTTGGACTTAGTACCTTTGAAAGGGACTACTACAGGTGCGGACTTACTCCAAGCTGTCGAGCAAGCGATTGATGGTGTCGGTATGGATTGCAATCTGTGAGTCTCAGTGACCACAGATGGAGCACCATCAATGCAAGGCCATCGGAAAGGACTCCTAGCATGGATGCGCCAAAAGCTAGGGCGCACAAATGGGACGTATGAAATTCACTGCATTCTGCATCGAGAGGCGCTTTGTGCAAAATCAGTAACGTTAGCAAACGTCATGCAAATTATTGTGCATACTATAAACTACCTGAAGACACATGGGCATAAGCATCGCCAGTTTCGGCGGTTATTGGAGGAATTAGGAGCGGAGTACGGCGACATAGCTTACTATACTGAAGTACGCTGGATCAGTTGAGGTACAATGCTGAAAATATTTTTTGATTTACGTTTGGTCATAGTAACATTCTTACATGAGAAGGGAAAAAGTGAACCTATGTTGGAAGACCCTTGTTGGATATCAGACCTTGCATTTCTTGTGGACATTACGTCTCACATGAACAGCCTGAACATCAGTTTGCAAGGTGAAAATAATTTCTGACACGTTGGAAAAAGTAAATGCCTTTGAAAGGAAGCTTGCGCTTTGGGAGCGCCAGCTAATGACAGAAAACACTGCACATTTCCCGACTCTTGGACTGGTCCATGAAAGTGCTAGATTTCAAGAATACATATCAATAATTGTAAAAATTAAGGAACAATTTCGAGCACAATTTGCAGATGATACGAGTTTGTCTCCTGCCATTGGCCTCTTTGCTCAACCGTTCTCGTCGTCAGTTGAAGATGCTCCAAATGTTCTACAGAGGGAACTGATCGACCTACAGTGCAATACAAGACTGAAGGGCAAGTTCTTTGAAGTGGGAAGTTCAAAAGAATTCTACGAAAATTTTTCACAACAAGAATTTCCACGCCTGCACAAAGATGCCGCGAGACTTATGTCCATGTTTGGGTTGACATATGTTTGTGAAAGCTTTTTCTGGGTGATGAAAATGAATAAATCAAGGTTTCTGTCAAGCATAAGTTATGAAAATCTACACAACTGCTTGCGTTTGTCAATGAGCTAATCCTTTACGCCCGATATTAACTATATCATTCCTCATGACCAGTGATAAACGTGTTTGGATTTATTCCTTTCATAATTAAAAATTATTGTTTACTAACTGTGCATTATTGCATCATTCTGCTCCATGGTACACTATTATCAGGAAAATTGCTCATTAAACCGATTGTTCCAATGTATACTTACATTTAGGGTTTTTTTAATGTGTGAAGGGCTACGCTCAGCTAAAGTCGATAAAGAATAACCTTCATCTAATTGTCTGTTATTATGCAGATTTTAGACGGAACTGATAATAGTATTGAAATAGCAGGTGATCGAGAGGTCTGCGGTTATCATTCTGTTCAGAGGTCAGTGAGACAGAAATTATGTGGGTGTAACTGAGGGCACCGAGAATTAGTTATAGGAAACCTTGCATTAGTTTAATGTTATTTGAAATCATGAGTAAGGTTTGCTGGAAGTCACTGACTGCTCTCTTTCTTAAATACTAGATCAAAAACGGTACGCATATTTGCGTGCCGTCAGTCAAGCTGCCTTAATAAAAACCCACGGTTGTTAACTGTATTACTTGTCTTACTGGGTTAAACTGGTAACGTAAAAGTAGACGTCTCAATGAGTAGACTGTGACGGTATTTTAAATGTTTTAATACGCAAAATACCTCCCCATGGTTGGCTTGCATGCTGTGGAAAGAGCACTAGAATGCTCTGGTACAGAGTACCCCAGCAAGTGGATAAAGCGACATCTGTGCATAGAAACATGCACTATATGAACGCTGGCGGCTGCGGCATGCACGCTGTGACCCGGAAGTTGCACATGTGCAGGAGCACCGCACGCGTGCAGAATTTCTGGCCGGCCCTGAGAAAGCGGAATTTAATACTATCTTAGAAAGCAACAGTAGATCATTTTCAGCTAACCCGGACTGGCTCAAAATTTTGGATACTGTATTGCAACTCTGGATCCATTCTTTGTGGAACCGTATTCGGTACCTTTTTCTAAAAAACAGGCCGTACAGAATGAAACAAATAAGATTATGGAATGAGGAGTGATATAACACAGTAACAGCGAATATATCAGTCCACTTATCATTGTAAATAAGGATGGAGGAGTACATGTGGCCATTGATGCACAAACTCTAAACAAAGTAAAAAGAGAGGTGCACAGGCCTGAAAATCTGGACAAAATGTTGCAAAAATTTCATAATGAGGTATTTAACCAGTTTCGACATGACTGCTGGCTATTGGCAAATCCCATTAAGTCTAGAATTGCATGAATATAAAGCAATCCTGTTTACCGGGAAATGTTATCGATACAAAGTAGTTCCATTTGGACTGAATACCTCTCTGGCAGTGTTTATTAGAGCTCTGGACTGTGTTAGGAGAGGAGTTGAGTTCCAGGTTAACTATCTATGTAGATGATTTATTTATCTACAATGAAAACTGGCAAAAAAGCTCCAAATTGTTGCTCTTCAAGCAGGAGGCATCACTTTAAAATTATAGAAATGTGAACTTGTAAAATTAGAAATTAAATTCTTGAGCCATATAATTACTACTACCGGCATTAATAAGGACCTGGAGAAAGCTACGTGCCTTAGAAAAATTTCCCCCACCAAAAAATAGGAAACAGTTGTAAGCCTTTTTAGGTTGGTGTGGATTTTACAGAAAATTTGTTAAGGGGAAACACTTCAACAATCCACACTTGAACAATCTATAAAAAGATTTAGTGCTTTTGTTTGGACAGATTAGAGTCGGCAGGATTGTGAATCTTTAAAGATTAAACTTTGACATGATAATGTTTTACATCACCCAGTACTGTCAGAGACTTTCAATATGAATACTGACAGTAGCACCTATGGGACTGGTATTGAAATTTTCCAGGAGATAAATGGTACAGGAAATTTAGCACATAGAACAATAGCTTTTGCCAGCAGGGCATTGACAGGAAACAAAAGGAACCATACCATATCAGAGGAGATAGCCTTGGCCATATTATGGGACCTAAAGAAATTTATAGGTTGGTGGGGTTTTACGATCTTCACACATTGACCACAAAGCTCAAACATTCCTTAAAGGTTGTTGCCTTCTAAATGGCAGGCTAACCCAATGGGCTTAATACCTGGAAAAATTTCATTATGAAATCTGCTATGTAAAGGGTACAAAAAATTATGTGGCAATGAATTTTCCCAATGGTACTGATGAAATACCCAAGGAATGCAATGGAGATGGAACTTTCCAAATTAATTACATGAAGAAGATCAGGCAAAAATGAATCTGAACAGATTTGCAAAACCATGCGATATCATCTAAATGAGCAACCAAATTGGAAATCTGTATAAGCAAATTTTGATTTTTAAAAGTATCTTGTATAAGAGGAAAGGCTTCATTACTGAAGAATGGATGGTGTGTTGGCCTACCCAATTTGATACAGATGTCAGATTATTTTCACTAGCATTGGGCCAAAGGAGTGTCTAGATAAATTGGCTAGTGTTATAGTGATTGCCAATAGTACGAGTCGAAAGGTAACTGAACGTATTAGGTCTTGTGACATCTGCCAGATAGCTAAGGTAACCAATAGAACTAATCAAGGCCCAATGCAGAACACGTTACGTAAAGATACCATGGATTTACTGTCTGTGGACCTGTATGGACCCCTCCCCACAACTTCTGGTAATTGTAAATGTATTTTAGTGATTTCGGAAGTATTTTCTACATTTATAAAATTGTATCTCCTGAAAAAGGTGACAGCAATGTCAGTATTCGATAGGATGATTCAGTATTTGAGAACCATTGGAAAACCCAGTGCAGTACTGCCCAATAATGGCCCCAATTTAATTTCAAAACCTGGAAAGATGGAATGGAGCAGAATGGTGTAGAAACTAAATATATTAATGAAGACGTTGCCTCATGGGTTTACCAAGTTCACACCTGGGGAAATTCTGCTCAATACAAAGAGCAAATGTTTAAATGAGGAAAAACTAGAGTTCCCACCATTTACAGATTTGGGATTAGCCCAGAAGAAAGAATTGGTAAAAGAAAAAACAAAGCCGAAACGAGATCTAAAACGAGCAACCTGAAGTTTTCCATGTTCAAAATTGGAGACTATGTTCTTCTGAAGACCCATGAATAATCAGGTGAACTTAACCACGAAATTTCTAAATTTATGTATATATAATGGGCCCCCGAAATTTCTAAATTTATGTATATATAATGGGCCATTCACAGTACAAGACACACCTCACAACAATGCCTACTATTTAATCTACCCAGAGTCAAAGAAGCTCCTTGATGTCCATAATGTAGTGGATCTCAAACTGTATGTACCTAGGAATGAATAAATGAAAAAATCATACCAGACTAAAAATGTGTATTATGCTGTAGATGAAATAATGTATCTATCTTATGAAGCTACGATACTGTATTTAACTGTAATTTATGTTCCTATAAAAATGTTACCTATGTAAAATTGCTGTTACTATCTTAGAAGTTTCAGATTCTAAAACCTGTTGTAAAATATGTGAAACCCTGTACTGAAAGGGCTACAAGCAAATGTTGCCAAATTGAAAAGAAATGTGGAATGCCTTAAATACAGAATGGGCAGCATAGAAGACTTGCCAAAGTGGGGAAAAAAAACTGTTTATAATAGACTGCCAAAACCCAATATGGGCAGCCAATTGATTAATGTGATATGTAATTTGTTAATGTTGTCAAATGCAATGCAAGATGCTATTGTAGGTAGCAAAATTATTTTATTTTCATATCTGTTAGTGTTGTATGTGTTTTGCTACAGTTTTCAAAGAGGGACTGTGTTTCAAATAAAGTCAGTAAGAAAAGAATAGTAGGTTCAGTTTAAATATGTTTGTTTATGTAAATATCGAAGAATGGACTACTATTATTAGAATCAGCATTGATAGTTTCCTCCTTTGTAAATTCAAAATCATGCTATAGGATGTGTTGCATGTACAATGTCAAATTGCTTGTGATATTTGTAGAGTGTATACTTTTATGTGTATACCTACATTTCTTAATGCTTACAAAATGCTACTCAATATTCTTGGCAATACAGATAAATTTTGCTTACTACTCAACTTACTGTTTCACAAAATGAGAGTCAGATGTGACAGGTGTACATAATTGAATAATGTTGCTTATGTCTTGTTTTGATAATGAAGTGTATAGTGGTTTAATGTGTTTTGCAATGTATTCTTTTCATGCTCAGCTCTGGATGAAGTGATTATTATTTTAGACTGCTTGGTACCATTAAGGTGTTATTGATGTTTGCCTAGCAGGAATCTTCAGTGAACCATGGGGCATATGTAACATCCATTTTTGACCTACTTTGTATTGATATTTCTATTTGTAGAGTTGCTTATGTAGAGTGCTGTATCTGTCATATGCAGAGTGTTTTACCTGTCACGGAAATTCTTAGACAATGTATACATATTTCAGTTATGTGAACTTTTTGAACAATGTTCAATTTATGCTTATGAATGTAAATAACTCCCGGAATGATTATTATATAATGTACTGTAAATGACTTGGTCCATAGTTAGGGAATGCAGGGTTGAATGTAAAAAATGTGGGGAATCCCTGCAGCTACAGAAGTAGCCGGGCAGAATGGAAAAGGTGTCGTTCACGCAAGCGGCAACTCGTCCCTTGCGACGGCTAAGGAGTCTGGCTTGAGCAGTGCTGTGGTTAATATCTCGCTAGCAGTAGCAGAACATTGAAGTTCATATTTTTGGAGTATTGAGGCAGAGGAACTTAAGAGTGTTACATATGGACCTCAGATGCTGCATTTGGTGATACCATGTATAAAGGCATTGTTTTTGGCCCTGCAAAAATATAATTCAGAAGGTCTATAACAGGGCGGGGCCAACAGTACTGCGATGACTACATCGCTGCCATGTTAACAGCCACTGCAAATCATGCCACCAGTGGCAGTGCCACCAGTGGCAGTGCCACCAGTGGCAGTGCCACCAGCCTTCCAGCAAAATGTTTATATTTGGCACTCTGTAAATGGACCAGGTATTTGTGAAATTTGGTTGATTTTAATAATAATCACGGTATTGCTAAAAGCTCTATCTTGCACCTGTGATTATCCCAAATCACAAACCTCACCAGGAATCCTATCCTAGTGAATTTAATTCCGAGTGAGCTAATTTATTATGAAAAGACTATTCAGCAGCCGTAAAAATAGTTGTGATTGCTTTCTAATGTGTGGAGTTATTGTGTTTCAAGTTCAGTTTAATAATTTGAGAAATACACCACTTCCAGTGCATTTTTAAATTGATTTGCATTACTTTTCTTAAATACTTTGCCTTACTTAAAAGCTGTCCAAAAATAGTAAAGTTGTTAGTTAAAAGAATAATAATAGTGATTAGAAGTGAAAAAGATTATTAATTGTTGCATTTATGCACTTTAATCAGACTTACAAAGTTTTATTACCGTTCATTCCATGAGAAGGTGTTTGAACTTGAATTTAATGGTGTTGGCATTTGCCCAGCCAACTATATTTTGAGAAGGTTAAAAGACTACTTTTCAAAGCACACTTGTTATTTGAGGAGTTATAGTTTGTTGTGCTTCACTTAATGAATAAATTAATGATGAGAATACTCACCATTTTCCATACACACTTGTGAAGATTTGTTAATGAGCGTGGCTCTTCAAACCATGAAACTTTTGAGGCACTCATGTGCTAAACTAGTTAGTTAATGAAGCAAAGCAAAGGTACCTCCACAACTAGTGTAGTTAGATTTCCATTCTGTTTAATTGCTTCAAACTGAGCTCAATAAAGAAATATTTACTGCATTAGCTACTTTAATGCAAGCTGGTTAATGTAAAGGTATAGAGACCCTGTACTAGCAATGATGTTATATGGTATGATCATAATAGACCTCTTGATTTAAATCAATCATTTCATGCTCTGCCCTGTTTAGTATTCCTATTAGTATCATGTGTGTTGGTGACTGGTTCTATTAACTGCTGCATCTAGTTCATTCAAGGCAGGGCTTCATTTCTAAACTTTTAGGTGCCGTAAGGCACCCCCTTCTACCACTCCCCCCACTGGCCATGGAGAGAGACTTGTGATAAGACTTACAATGAGAAATTCTTTTTTAGAAAATATAGTTCTGAAAATTCAGGTTTTTAAACCATAATATCTTATAATCAAAAACATAACACCACAAGGTTCCACCACCTGCCGTACCAGTGTCACTTTGCTCCATAGTTCTGCTTCACACGTATTGGCACCAAGTCATACTCACGACATCAAGTTTTCAAATGCAATGTAAAATGTAACTAATAGTCTAAAAAATATCTATGACTTACTTTTACAATTGTAAAATAATTAAGTAGTTCCTATGTTACTAGCCAAAGAGAAAGGTCTTTACCATTTAATTAACATGAGACTCTACGTGTAAAAATAGAACTGAAAAACCACTATTGTTCCCAGAATGAGATTTCCACTCTGCGGCAGAGTGTGCGCTGATATGAAACTTCCTGCAGATAAAAACTGTGTGCCAGACCGAGACTCGAACTCAGGACCTTTGCTTTTCGTGGGCAAGTGTTCTTTATGTTATAATAATCAGGAAATGATAAACTCGTCATAAAGATGACAGATTTGTTCTTTTCTATAAGCCCATACTGTATTAACTGAGAGAAACATATTTCATGAGTAGCCGCTGCAAACTGAATATTTATTTATTAAACCACAAACAATCAAAAGGGACCTGTTATTATAAATGTTAACACATTTGCTGCAATCTGACCGAAAAACGTTTTACATGTAGAATACATCTTATAGGAAAAGCAATCAATGCATTTGGCATTGGGAGAGAATTATTACAACAATAAACATGCACTTATATTAAAATCAGCTTCACAGTGAAGTCGACCATTTCAGTCAAAGTCGCACTTATAACAATCATCCATCTTTGGCGAATATTTTACAAAAATGTCAAAGCTTCTTGAGTTCCATTATAGCTCTGTTAAAATTACTTTTTCATTTCCAATAACATACTGTGTATATAAAAAAATAAGTTTGTACGTTAAACCATTATTTAAACAATTTTACTTCAGCGGGCTGCACGAAGATGTTATACTGTTTCAAACAGCAGTTGAAACTTCAAGAATCCCACATCTCAGTAGATTTTTAGCTCGATTTGCCGTTCAACAATTAAACCGCTAATGACCAATAAACTGAATCGGTGGGATTGAGTATTGATCTGTTAACTCATATATGATAAAATTACAAATGATTCCAAATCAAGAATATCACATTAATAATAAATTGTACCGAGCGTTAATTTTGAGATTACAGTTTTGTAGTTTGAAATATGAATTTAATTTCCCTTCACTCATAAAATAAGTCCTGTCAACATGCAGTATATATCTTTGACCTAAGGGTATACAACTTTGTTTAAATATTTCCCTTTAAATTTTATTACACTTTCAACATAGTGTATTAACTTAAAATGACAAACATCTGTTATCCTGACAAAAGTCAGTGGCATATGAGCAGTCAGTTTATACAGAATATACATTGTGTATTTATTGTTAAAAAGTACCTTTTTAGGATGTATTATTAACTGAACTCATAGTTTTAAGTAAGTTCATACTCAGTGGCTCAAATAAAGGAAGAAAAAGTAAGCATTGTGAAATTATTTTAAACACAATCAATGGAGATGGATTACGAAAAACATTTCCATAATACAGAATTATCCTCATTATACACTTTATCACTTCGTGCTTTTGACTGTGTAGCAAGTGCAGAATGATATCCCTTCACCATCCAAGACGCCCATTTTCATATCTAGCTACAGGTGGTCCCAGAAGTCTGATGCGTAATGAACTACAAACAGTGCTGATGTAGAGTGACGATCTCAGTGGTGTCATAATGAAGTTCATTGCAGAAATGCCACGTTCACACTCTGCAATCGACACTGCAATGCTGTTTATTATTGATACAAAATTTTTGAACATTGGTGGCTGTACAAGAACAGTTGGCACTTCTCCACTTAGTAGTGGTTTCAGACCCTGTTTGTACTCCCTGAAGTCCTTCATTATTTCAGAGGGCTATTAATCTTAAATCTTTCACACATTCGAAAAATCTCATTTTCTCCATAAGTGATCGATATGGTTTTAGGCCACAATTTCAGGTGAATGGCCTTCATGTAGTTCTTATCATCATCGTAGCTTTCAGATGCATTCACTGTTGATAGCAACCTGGATCACAAATTATTTGCCAAGCTGCGATTAAACTGTTCATCACGAATCTTAGACATAATTGTTCTTTGAGAAAGTTTAACACATTGAAAGTTCATATTTTCCAGTGCAATGTTAGCTACATTTGCATGTTGTCCCATTGCATCAAACAGACTTTCAAACACTTTTAATAAAAGTGTAATGTCGTCGTGAGCTTGAGCAAGGTTAACACTTGATCTTTGAAGCTGTAGGGATAGATCGGCCAACTCTTCTAAGGCATCAGAGATTACAACTAGGTTGGAGACGAAAGTTGTAGATGACAATGTATTACAAAGCCCTTTGTAAGAAGACCGTTGTTTTGAGTCTCGTTTCGTGTCCTCTGATACTTCTAAAAAATGACTGTACAGAGCCCTGCAATCTTTCCACACAGCTTTTACTGCCAATAAACTGGAGGCCAACCAACGAGTGTCAAAACACATGATCAATTTTTAAATTTCTAGCTCCAAACCTTTAGCAGCAACTGCCAACTCACTGCTGTTTTTCGGGGAGCAGCTGAAGATATTTCTCACTTTATCCATGAATATTTTAAAGTGATTAATTCCCACCACTTCTTCTATCGTGTCATGCATGGTGAGTTCTGAACGATGATTCAAACAATGCCAGATGAATAAGTTTGGAAACATCAGCTTTGCAAGGTCAGACTTTTTTCCTAACACGACAGAAGCTCCATCGCAAGTCAAAGCGATTAAATGGTCTTTCAAAAACTCACAGCCTAGTCCTAGTGATTCTAACTGCTTTAAAAGTTCTTTCAAGATATCAGATGCTGTTGTGTCATTTAGCTCAAAAAGTCTCAAAGAAATTGTCATGGCGTTTTCCCTTTTAACAATGTTCTGAACTAGACAATCAAAGCTTTTTTGTGTGAAAGAGAAGTGGCTTTATCCAAAAGAAGTGAAAATTTGGAGTCATTTTTTATTAAATTATTTATTAGATCTGATGTCATCTGGTCAGAAATATGAATCACTATATTAGATCAAGCAACATTTGAACATAGTATTCGGCCCATATCCAAACCAATTTTAATTTGGAGATCAATTTCTGTCTCAAACTCATTAAACCGTCTATTTAACTTTGCTTGCTTATAAGCTGTCCAAAAATACGCTCAGTAACAACTTCTTGTTCCTTTACTGTGGAAGCGACGGAGTTCTGAATGTGATATTTTTCTGCGTAGTCTGGATTTTGTTTGCTAAACCGTGAGCTTCAAATGTGCAGTGATCAAACAGTTTTTTCCTAAGAGACGTTATTTGATCATGTCCCACATGAGCTTACAGTTCCTAAAAGCCATTGCTCACTCAGTTTTAACCGTTTTGTTTTTTCAGCACCTAGTGTAGATACACTTCTACAAACTTGGCCTTTTTTTAATAATCAACCACGGGTTTTTAGCTTTATAATCTGTACATTGTTCGACAGACCGACAATCTGGCTTTTCATCATCATTACAATTATCAATACTGTCTATAGATGTTTTGTCTGTATCCATATCCACCAACTTATAGAAATTTTCATTTTGCAACAATGACATAAGAGAAGGATTGTCTACTTTGTTGTTTGCATCTTCTTCTCCAGCCACAGCTGACGTCATGGATTCTACATCTAAACTGTGGTTTTCATTGCCCTCACTAACGTTTTGTCTTTTAGGTTTAAAGAAGTCACTAATTTTTGTAGAGATATTCATTACTATTAAACTCTCCTGTCCACTGAGTCACAATGTGTAAATAAACACTACGAACAAACCAAAACAATGCTGTCGGTTCTGAGCAGAACAACTGCACTGCAAGCGACTGACGTACAGAGAGTGATTGAGTAATATTGTTGAATGTGAATTCCTGAAGTGCCTGTTGGATTGTTTGTTGGCTTCTCTGTGAGGCAGCGATGGCTAACAAGGTAAACTGATTCAAATTGAAAAAGCCATAGACACGACCTGTCTGAATCGTGGACTAAAAAGACTGAATTCACATAGAGACATACAGACAGGCAACTGTAATGCGAGAACCACTTATGGGATTTACTTGTTTCTTTCTTTAACTCACAGATATATTCATTTACTATCTATTATTATATATTTAGCTACTTTAGGTAGCACAAGAAATAAGCTGTGGCTATAATTGTAAGTCAAGTCGCAAAAAACTGGGCTGCCGTCGTGCTCCTTACACTATTAGAGCAAAATCATTTGATTTTTTTAATGAATTGTAGACCTCAAAAAGAACCACAAAAAGTCAGCAAGAGCATATGTTTGTCTTTCACAGTTGAGTCACACTCAATTTTTCTGCTTTGTGGGTGTTTAAACAGCTGACTTCAGAAGACAAAAATCATCATTATTCTTCAACCTTAATCTTTTATTTAGGTACATCTTTTTGAGCTCTACAGTTTGGTACTACATAACGTGATATAGTTCTTATGGATTATGTAATGTATTTCAAGAGAGCATGCTGGCGGAAAACATTTTTACTTCATATAGCTGATGATATTTAAACGGCTGAACAGACTTTCAGAAATAGAGCTAAGAACCGTCCCCATTAAACCAGCTTTCAAATAAAAAACGGCTTTAAAATTGGAACTTTTGTTTGAGAAATATGTTGGGGCAGACAGACAGACTTAAGGGTCAAACATATACATGTCCGTTCTGCATTGGGAGTTCAAATTTGCCCCCCGTGGGAGCTCCCCTCTACTGTATAGCGTCAACCATGTTCTAACGAGGGTGCGGGCAGATAAAGACAAAGGTCAAGAGTGCCGTGGGCAAAGGGACATATCGGGTCGCAAGGCTGCCAACTTTTAGTCATGTTTGCTCCATTCGCACATATGATTTTTAGCTGTGACGTAAATTACAACATGGAATAAATGATTTCGTGAAAGCACATTATAAAGACATTCACATTCAAACATGGCTTACATTATTTATTTCTCATTAACACACATAACATGAGATGTTGCCTTGCTACTACATTGCTGAGGTGGTTGGCAGTCTTATACAAAAGGCAATATGCACCAATCACAACTTTAGAATGATACTCCACGTATCTTGGGTATACTGTATGTGCGTACACACACACACACACACACACACACACACACACACTACCTCCTGCCCGTCACATCATGTTGGCTAGCCATTGTCATGTTCACTTGTGCTGGTGCAGCGGAAAATTACGGTTACGGTTTGATTTAATACACATGTACTACTTCAAATCTCCGGTACTGTACTGTTAAAAATGGGGGGGGGGGGGGGGAGAGAAAAGAGAGAATTAGAAGAAAGGGAGTTTCTGGGAGGTGCCAGAATGCATTGTGGCCAAAATTAAGCCCTGATTCAAGGTACATGTTGTTGTGAGGCATATGCTACAGTTTGCAATCTTATTGGCCATTTGTTTGACCTCCAAATTAGTAATACATTTATCTGCAAGGTTACGTTGCTCTGTTGTAATGTGAACAGATATAAAGAAACGGGTGTGTGTGTGTGTGTGTGTGTGTGTGTGTGTGTGTGTGTGTGTGTGTGTGTGTGTGTCAAGGAAGGTTAGGTTAGCCTTAGCACTGCCTTCTGCTTTATTACATTGTTTGACAAGAATTCCTAATTAGGCTGGTGACTGATATTAATACATAACTAATATGTAATTAATAAGACTTGCTTTTGTGCTGGAGAACATCTGTTCCTCACACAAATGTTAAGTGTTGGTTATACTCTGCTGGGGTCTGCTGGGGTGTTTTGGAAACGAATCCCAGTCTGTTTGTCCTGTTCCCACGAGGTTATATTGTGGTCACAACTTTCCTAAAAATTCCTCACAGCGGCTTAAGGTTAGCACTGATTGCCTTTTATGGTCGGCCACATTACCGCTAAAAGCAGTCCCTTTGCAGGGGCCCTCCTGCACAATTCCACCACATGTGGGTGGCTGACTTTCTGCAAGGCTGTGCCCTGTATTCTGTGACATTTGTATGGCTGCTTCGGTATCTTGGCATTTTCAGCTCTTCAGGAGGAAGGCAGAGCTTTAGTTGGTAAAGACATTTCCAGCTGGAGTACATCACAACCAGACACACACTCTGGAATCAAGTATTGAATTGTAAGGTGTATCCAGCAATAGATGTGCACTCAGAGCACAATTCAGGTATGATAATGAGTGAACTAAATTTTAAGAGAACTGTTACGAAAATTCAGTGTGTAAATAAATAGGATAGCGAAGTACCCAGGAATGGAATGGGAATTTTAACTTCTACGAGGCTCTAGACAACGTGATAATGAACGGCAATCAAGCGAGTATGCACATATGTCTGCATAATCCGTGAGACAGGAGTCATAGCAACAGAATGCCAGAGAAACACCATCCAGATACTACAGAAGCAACCAAGCACTTGTAAGTGCAATAGCTAAACAGCTCATGAATAGAGCTTTTTGAAAAAATAACAACAACATGAAGAAGAATGGAAGACAAAGGTGATTATCTGTTTGAGGAAGATAAATTTGGAGTAAAGGATCCAGGGATAGTGGAAGGAATGTGTAAGAAAAATCAAGGTATCTTTATTGGATTTGAAGATCTTTACATGACATTTGACAGCATGAAATAATGAAAGTGTGTGAAATTTTTTTAAAGGGTACATATAAGGTATATTGAACAGCAGGTAACATAGAATATGTACAATAATCAACAAGAATTGGTATTCTGAATTAAAGATTGTTAAAGATAAGGATGCAGGTAATCTCCACACACGTTCAGATGAACACTGAAGAATCATTGGTGGAACTGAAGAAACTTATAGCAATTTAATTAAAACTGAAGTTGAAAAGGATATCATTGATAAAATTCACTGGTGATATTTCTGTGTTCACTGAAAGTCAGACTGAATCACCAGAATTGGTGAATGTAATAAACAGTTGAATGAGTGCCAAATCAGGATTAATGAATGGAAGAAAGAGGAAAGTATTGGGGTGTGGCAGAAGTAACATTGGTGGCAAAGTTTACAGAATTAAGGACCACACAGTAGACCACTTGTACGGACTCTGGTACATGTGATGCTAATTTACACTGAGGGTCAAAGCACGGTTGTTATAAGGAATAATGTAGCATGGAAAAACAGGAGATTCCCCGCAAAACAAAGTTACTAATATCAAAGATATGCCTTAATTTGTGTTAGACATACCTGAATGTATGCTTGGAGCATAGTACTGCATAAAAATTAATCATGGATTATGGAAAAACAAGAGGGGAATCGGAGCATTGTAAATGCGGTGCTATTGATGGATGTTTAAACTAGGTGAACTCATAACAGAAGAACTATCGAACATCTCTGCAGAATAGGTGAGGATAGTGTGATATGTGGAAAACTGTGACAAGTACAAGGGTCAGCAGAGTAAGTTATATTTGAAGGCATCAGGGAATAACCGCTGTGGAACTAGAGGTGGTTGCTGAGGTTAAAAACTGTAGGGAAAGACAGAGATAGGAATGCATGTCATAAATAATTGTGGACTCTGGGAGCTCATGGCACTGCAATTCTGCTGCTCAGACAGACAGCCACATTGTCAACAGAAGGCAGAGTTTCCCCTTTGCATGTCTGTGGTTACCGAGACTGGCTGTTACAGCAGACTACAGTGGGGCAACCAAGGTGGTCCACACCCTGGCAAGCTGAGGCTCTGCTGGCGTTTGCTTCTGTTTGGTGATTGCCGAGTATATTTCTTGTTACTAACAGAAACTATAGCAAATTATTGGGTTCTTTCTCCTCTCTCATTCCTGACAAGCACCAAAAATGGTCTCATAAATGTGTGTGTGTGTGTGTGTGTGTGTGTGACCTCTGCTAGACCATTCCAATACATCTAAAGTAATAGACATTTATCTCATCTGACAGTGTTACACATTCAGTGCACTCATACTCTCCCCATCACTAAATTTTCTGGGCATGACATTGTCTGAATTATTGAAACTTCCTGGCAGATTAAAACTGTGTGCCGGACCGAGACTCGAACTCGGGACCTTTGCCTTTCGCGGGCAAGTGCTCTACCAATTGAGCTACCCGAGCACGACTCTCATTCTGGAAACATCCCCCAGGCTGTGGCTAAGCCGTGTCTCCGCAATATCCTTTCTTTCAGGAGTGCTAGTTCTGCAAGGTTCGCAGGAGAGCTTCTGTAATGTTTGGAGGGTACGAGCCGAGGTACTGGCAAAAGTAAAGCTGTGAGGACTGGGCTTGACTCGTGCTCGGGTAGCTCAGTTGGTAGAGCACTTGCCCACGAAAGGCAAAGGTCCCGAGTTCGAGTCTCGGTCCATCAGACAGTTTTAATGTGCCAGGAAGTTTCATATCAGCGCACACTCCGCTGCAGAGTGAAAATCTCAGTCTGAATTATTGTTGGCATTTGTTTGCTGGTCTTTGTGAATAAGACACTGAACTGTTGACAATAACTATTTTTCCTACCAACCTATTCTTAACTAACCTCTCTTCCATGGTACTATGATCTAGTTGTGGGGATACCACCTCTGATTGTATGTTTTGATTTTATTCCCAGTTCACTTTGCTGACCCTCATTAAGTCTAGACTGAGCATTTACACTTTGCTTTTCAGTATTTATATCTTATCTACCATATAATGTTGTGTGCACGCGCGTGTGCGTGTGTGTGCGCGTGTGTGTTTTGAGGGAACTCACCGCATTTGAGAGACAGTGGCCTCATCAGGTGGAGGAGTCGTGGGCCGCGCAGCAGCAGGTGTCTGGCGAGGTGCGCTGGCAGAGGTGGCGGTGGTGGTGGTGGTGGTTCTGGTTGTGGTTGTGGTGCTGGTGGTAGTGGTGGTCCTCAGCTCTGTAACGACTGGTGCACTGCACATACAGAGAGGCAGGGTGTGAGCTGGCTAGGCGTGTCCTCGTGGGGATGTGGAGGTGGCTCACTATGGCCAGCACTGCTGAGGGACCATCCACACTGGGGATAGGGCTCCAGTTAATACAAATGAATTACCAGTAAGCTAATAACAATCAGTTGTACCATCCGAGCTTTCCACGGCAGTCGCTCAACCCCGTACAACAGGTAGTTCAAATCTAAGTGCAGCCAGAAGGTACATACAACGCCCAATACTTGCACAAAACATAATTACAGAATTACTGGACAGGTTAGCTCAGGTGCTGTCGCCATCAAAACTATCCAAACGGCCTGAATTCCACTCCACCTAAATTGTATGATGATGATGAAGTCCCATATTCCTTGACAGAGTGTAGGGGAACGACGAATGCACCCACATAATGTTACTGTCTTGCAGTTCCTCTGATCTCTTTTCGATATGGGCATTTCACTCTACAAAACGATTACTAAAAGACCCCACTTGAAGCAACTGATTTGTAACACTGAGTCCACAATCAGACTAATATCACGATAATGTGAATATCGAAACCTGTTATAATTAGATGGCAGCTTGTAAACCCAAGTTTATTGCAATAAATGACTTTTTGGAAACTAAGTTTCAACTTGAAATTAAGTGACGAAAACATTTGTATTAAGACTACCATCCAGGATTCCAACTGAGCACCTATTGTCTCTGTTAACTAAGTACGAAAGATCTTAAATATCATTTCAGCCACAGGTAAGCATGTGTGTATGTGTGCATGTTGGAATGTTGAAATGGCTTCGCATTGTGTTCGATGATTCAAACCTAGCAACTAATAGGATTGTTAACTAAGTGCAGTAATACATTACATATCCAAATATAGCAATATGAGAATCTGAACTGTCGAGAAAAAGTATTTTGTTCCTTTACTGGGATCTGAATCCACCACCTCCCGTTGTTTTCTAACCACAAATACATGTTAAACATCCGCTTAGTTTAGCTGTAGCAGGATGTGCCCATATATGAACTGGAAATAACCTAACGGAACATTCTGTGTGGGGTGGGAATCTATCCCTGCATGCTGCATGCACCATCGTTGTTGACTGCACACAAGATAATGTTGATTATCGAATTCTTTTTCGCCACTTGCTACGAGGTACGTGTTTTAACTTTTCAAGCAATCATTTAAAGTTTTGTGTGACAGACTTGAAATCGACACCAGCTGTCATAGTTGACAAGACATGCAGAGGCGATAAATCAAAATTGCTTTTCTCCTCTGGTTTTATGTGCATGACACAATGAAAATCTTTGCAGACAACCATGAATACAATGGATGCTAATAACTATGGACATATCCGTGGGAAGAACTTCGTAACACAAAAGAGCTTCATTACACCAGATGTGTACTGTTACATTCTGTGGACTCACATTAGCCTTTGATTTTAAGTTTTTTGTCAGGACCAAACATTTTTGTTTTATGAAGGTGGAGCCAAATAGTTCAAATGTCCATCCAACCATCCTGTTTTAAGTTTTCCTTTATTTTCTTAAACTAAGCAATGCAAATACTGTGACCATTCCTTTGAAATGGCACTATCTATTTCCTTTCTAACATTTCAGAGCTGTAGATTCTATTTTGTCTCTAATGGTCTTGCAGTCGATGGGATGTTTGACAATTTCTTCTTTCTTTCTTCCTCAACATTTCCTATGAATTAAAGTGCCGCATGATGGCTAATTGGTCACATTTTATGACATTTGGCAGTGATCGATTGAGCCATACTGGTAAACCACCACATCAAAACAAACCAACTGCAAATGAAAAAATTATTTCCTGACGTAATTTCTTTGACACACTTACCACATACACACACACAAAATAATACAACAAAACAAACACATTTCCAGAATACAAAAGGACTCACAAGCTGAAAACTTACACACACACACACACACACACACACACACACACACACACTGACAACACCACACAGAAAAGAACCAGCTGGTACACCATAACCTACACACAAACTAACACACGTAAGCAGAGCCAAAATAAAAAAAAAAAATACCACACCATTACACACACACACACACACACACACACACACACACACACACACACAAATGCATGCACGCACAAATGCGTACACAAACAGATCACAGATACTTCAATAATTACACTTGAAAGTTTTGCAATAACATTCGATATTTGGCAAAAACATTTGACAGTCGGCAACAGAAACCAAAACATTGCATTGCAACAATCTTTCAGTTCATAGTGCTGTGGAATGTGGGAAAAACTGCAAATTGGCATTCATAAGAAGAACACCAAAAATGCAATGGGAGTGTAATATGTAAGAAATTGTCCACACAACCTGTAAGTACAGTTCAAAACATTACTACCTAATAGGAAATACCAACCACCAGAACTGTTTATAACCTATAGGCACAGTGACAAAAATGTAAATTAAATAGCTAGCATATGTACATATTCCAGGCCACTGATAACGCCTTGCAGAAAATAAACTCTAAACGCGTATGGCACTAAAATTGTGTTTTATTCAGTTGCTGTCAGCTGGTCCATAAGTAAAAATTATGAATATACTGAGATGCACAAAATACTTCATGCAGCATTTTCGAAGGTTTAAACAACAATCCTTATGACCTTCAAGTGTACAATATTCAATAAGTCACTCCAAGAATATTTTATAGCTACAAATAAAAAATTGTGATTGATAAATATACTTATTCCAACCTGCATGACAACACGTCAGACAAAAGTCTATGATATTATGCATGAATCTACTTGTTTCAATTAAATTATGGATGGTCCTTTTAGGCTACATGCATCAATGTAGTATGCTACATGAGGAAAAATGATGGACTTTCTTACGCACTTGCACAGTACATTTTTAGGCCCCCTTTTTCCACATGGAATTTATATGGAGGGATTATCTGTGCTACATAAGCTACATTTACTGAAGACAAGCCTCATCTTTGCCAAGATTGACGGTGTTAATAATAACAGAAGAAATTATAATAATGAATGATCTCTTCAAAAAACTATTATAGTGGATAAACATGGCTGCTTAGTAGCTTAATACCACTTTAAAGTAAAAAATAAATTCCTTCTGAAATTATAATAAAGGGAAGCCACTTCAAGAATAACAATGGACGCATTCTCAAACAACAGTCACTGCCTATGATTGACTTCCTTATATATCAAATGACCTCTCTTCTTTTAGTAAAATTATAAGCCTCTATCACAATAATAAAGAGCTAGAAAATAATTAACGTTCCTTGACACAATGGCACACTACTGCAGTTATAAATGTGACAATGGAGAACATTCTGGAAGTTTGATTGATACTTGTCGCTGAGTTTATTTTGTACGATCTAATGTTGGTGTAACCTAAACTCTTACAAGATCACAGCAGCTCAGGTGGGAGAAAACACTTCCTGCAGAAATTTCTGTAGCCTACAATAATGCCAGTAGTGCAGCTGACAATTATGCGATTTTATTTCAGTGATTACAAAAACAACTCTAAAGTACACATTAGGTAGCTGAGGCAACTAGTGACCATTGACATGGATTAACAAGGAAAAGAATGTTTTGTAAAGGCTGTAATGAACCTCAGGGAAACGGAACGCTCATCCAGTGATGAGCATCCTTCGTTAACAGCAAAACAGTGGCACTGCATTGAAAGTAGTTTGGTGGTCTGTTAAAATTGCTCTGGCTTCATTTGCTTAAGCTCTATATTCGAGTCACTGATCAGCCAAACACTTGACTAGTATTAACAGACCCTCTTTGCCTCCGGTGACTTCTGTTTAACAACATAAGGTTCCACTTTCCTTCCTAATCTACAATAAAGCCGACGCTCCTTCACTACCTGCTGGAGGAGAGTCGGTGTATGTTGGGCCATGACAGAGGCAGACGTCCAGCTAGTGGAAGCTCACCATTAACCTTTCTTGCACCAGAAATTTTATTTCATCCCTGAAACAATTGTCATGTAAAGTCACAGCACACTTATTTGAACTTGCAATGTTGAAAATGTTGGTGCTGAACTGGGAATCTAACTTGGATATCTCTTTCTGCCATCTTTAACACTTTTCGGACAATACAGTTCCATCGTTTTGTTGAGTCCCCAACATTCCACAGTTTTCCAGGTTTCAATGAAAGGGGAAGGTCTGGTTTTAAATACTGGTTGGGTACAAAAATTTTCGCTGTGTGATTTCACGTTGTAGCATTCGCACTGCAAATAACATGTGGAAAGCAATTACGATTTTTAGCATTTGTGCATGCTAACATCAACAATAACAATTGGTGCCAATTTTGGCTATGAAACAGGCAGAGAACTTTTTATCCTATCATTTCAGATTTATAAATTCCACTCCTAGTGGCTGGTGGAAAAGTATTTGACAGGTGTGTAGCCAGTGGTGATAGCACATACAGGATTAAGAGTCCCAGTCAGCAAGGAACTTTTCCTCGCATAATTTCTAGTTCAGACATGAGCATATCTCACTGGTGGTGAAATGAACTGACATTGTGTATCTATATGTGGCTAGAAAACAACATGATATATGCTGGGTTCGAAATGCAGCAGGGGAATACTTTGTTGTATAATCATTTCAGTTTCATCATCCCTCTAGCGGTGAAAAATTTTGATACATAAAATTATAACAGTTTATTGTGCTTCATTCACAATCCCTGCCCAAAACAAAACTTTATGCCCCATCATATCAAGTTTGAAAAAGTGCATATGATGTCACATGCAGTTAAAATGATAGTTAAGATCTGTAGTGACCGGATTGGAGTCCTGGATCGCAGTCCAATACAAAAGCATGTAGTTTGAAGCTGAATCTTGCTTTTTGAAATCTCATTTATTGTAATTCACTTCAGTTTACAAGCACTGAGGACCATCATCTCTGGTAAAGGGTTTTCTGATATTTACATTACTGTGGTATTGGTTTTCATATGGACGATAATAGACGAAGTGCAAGAAAGTTATGTGCCTGCATACAAACCAGGTGGAACGCAGTTCAGGAAATTTGGCTGCTTCTGAGCATGGTAACACACGCATATAAATTCGACAGGCACGACACTCGTCTGATTGTCAAACATTTCGTATTGTAATTAATGTGATACTTTGATCATCAGACATCATTCAAAGCCTGTCTTAAAACTGGTCTTTGAAAGGTACAGCTAATGAAATGGTTGACAGCGTGTTTCAAATTGAGCTGGAGAAGGAAATCAGTACAGCGGGCAGTAAGGCACGGTGAAACTCGTGATTTGACAACAGAAAGAGGCTGTGGGTGTGGAACAGTTACATGTCATAACATTATTACCACATTCATCTCAATTTCATTAATTAAATACGGTTGACAGGAATTTAAGTATTTTTCAAGTGAGCATCCTCACAGTGTAAGCACACATGAAACCATGGGGTAGTTAAAGTAAGCTGTGTCATTCCCCAGTGATGGAAAAACACACACTAATGTGTGTGTGTGTGGGGGGGGGGGGGGGGGGGGTGATGAGCAATGTTTGTGATTGATGATGTAAGTTGTGCTGTAAACTTGCTACTGAAATAAAATTAAGTTTGTCCTCCACAAACAGTAGGTATGAATGGTAAATTCCGTGAGAATCGGAAGTCTATCTAGAAGGGCTGGCATGGGTACAAGGGGGAGTAGGATGAACATGGGATAGTGAGACATCCCCAAAAAATGGGAAAACACTGTATCACTTCACTGTGTGAAGTGGACACTGTATGAAGTAAAAAATAATTCTACTTACATGTGGTTTTATACGTCTTATTTTAATTATTAAGATCATATGTACCTGCGGTGTATAAAATTTGTGTGTAATACTATGTATAATTTTGAGAGGCTGGAGGGGGGGGGGGGGGGGTGTCAAGTAGAATCAGTGAAAGACAGAGGCAGTTCCAGAACCAAACATTGTATATCTGTCTGTAACTGACACCCAATAGTGTGGGAAGTATGAGGCAGTGAACTAGGTGAAGATCACGACAAGAATCTATTATACATCATCAAGAGAATTTTTAAAATGTACACAAAGATAACTGTTAGTAAAAAGATTCCCGTTAACAAAAATTTTTTCAAACATAAGAGCTCGAGTCATTTCCCACAGCGTGCATAACGAGTTTTTCATTTTTTCAAGAATGTAAATAACAATTGTAATATGTTTATTGCTTGAACAATGAATTTTGATGTTAATCTTTATAGAATAAAAGAGAAAGACACTGAATGATTTACAACACTGGCTCTATGTTCATTACAATTGGTTCAGGGAATGCACAGTGTCATCTCGAACACAAGATTTCCAATATGTCAAATAGCACATAAAATACTACATAAGTATTAAAATCTAAATGAAAAATAAATGATCATTTATGAGTGTTAGTGGCTATTAGACTTGTATGAACATATGTAACTGTAAGATGGTGCAGAAAAATGGTAACTCTGGTCGCACAGACACTTTAATGGTCACAGACTATCAGAGTTGGAACAGCAACAATGGATGGGACAGATAATGTCATAAGGTGTGCCACAGGAGAATGGAAGCCTGTAGTGTTCACTGGGTGGCTATAGTGAAGCCATAGACCCACTGAAACACACCCACACAGGGTGGACACCTGTTCATCGAATACACAGTAAGGCACGGTATTCTGTGTGTCACAGAAGGGAACGTATCCAAGCACTGCGTGAGCTTTATGTAATGCTGAGTACAGAGGTGAACAAAGCGAGGTGGGAAGACTCAACTTTATGGGACCAGCTGGAACTGCTGCTAGGTCTGGCCTGTGATCCTGCGAGGTGGTCTCAGGCTGCAAGAGGTGTGAGCAGTCAGACACTGGGGCACCGATGCTTACTTCACCTGGTTTTCTGAACATCCTCCGTACAAGCCCTCACAGCAGAGCATTCTTTTATATTATGTGCCTTTAGAGCAATTAACATCTTCCGTGTACTGTCTGGATTTGGAGAGAACTAAGAATTATCTTGGGATAGTTACTGGCATATGGCCTGCACGTGGAAAGAAAGTGACCGACAACTACGTAAGAGCCAAAGCTGTAATACTAAGGTGTGAATAGTGATTACTCTGATAATCTGCTTTTATACAAGACGAAACTTCCACAGGTCAACATCAGCCATCTAAATTTGTAAAAATGTTACCACCATCCTCTATAATCATTCTGCAGTACACTACCTTGCTCGAGGTGTCGATTGTAAGTGACTTTGTCATCATCTTCATGCAGTGTGGCACTATTCAAAGGTGTCTCATTGTCATCAGCCACAGAGGCAATGGACAACTTTAGAGACCACTTCATGGGAACAGGCCTACAGCAACGAGTACAGGCTGCCGGTTGCAAACTACACCCGTCACTGTGTCTGAGCCTATGCTGGGCAATACAGCTTTGTGTCCACAGCAGTCTGCCTCATGCTCTATTCACACAGTGAGTGTACCCTCTGTCATGACAGTTGATGCTAAAACCTAAACAACCACTTTCTGTATACATGTAGTTTAATATAATGCCCACAAACTGGCTCTTTGATGGTTTTTGTTAGCTAACATACCTGGTAATGAACACTGTTCAGTTTAGGGGTTCACTGAAACTGCTACACGAGGGTAATGATAGCATTGTGAGCTATCGTGAAATGACTGTCTACGATGGTGTATTTTACAGCAGACACACATCTGCGAAAATTCAGTGGGAAAAATTATACAGTTGGAAATACACACACCTAGAACCGAGAGACACTAATCAGTGGGTTGTCTCACACTTACCTGGTTTGTGGTGGTGGATTGTACAGCAACCGGCTCACTTCGATCAAGTCTTCCGGCTGCTTCCGCATCGCATCTGCCCACCCCTGAGTGGCCATCACCTCGTGGGTACGAGTCTTAATAAATTCGATGGCGGCTCGCCTGAGGTCACCGCAGGAGTGGCGGACTGCGAGGACGGCCGCGGCCGCCGCGGTCTCCACGGTCAGCTGAGCGGCCACCTGCCGCTCGCACTCCGCCTTCAGCCCCGACGCCCCGTACTTATCCGCTGCTGTCAGCAGCTGGGGGGCCGTGCCGGGCCGCTGGGGGGCCCGCAGGGTGTACAGGTAGGAGACGAGCTGCCTGAGCACCGGGCCCCCGATGTCGGCAATCCTCACGACGCCAGTGCAGGCCTCGAGGGTGTCGTGGGCGAACATGGCCGCAAATACGGGGCTCCTGTCCGCGAGGACGGCCCTGTGCACCACCAGCCGAGTGTCACCTGCCTCGAGTATCACCACGGCGTCGTCCCCGGCGTCCAGGAGTGCACCCAGGTCGACAGCCACCGTCTCTGTGATGTCCTTAACTGCTTCCATTGCGGACGATTCTGAAACACGGCAACACGGAGCAGCCGTTTCAGCATACAGGTGACTGACAATACTTCTACGAGTGACAGCCACATCTGTTTCCAGCGACAGTTGATAAATACAGGGTGAGTCACCTAACGTTACCGCTGGATATATTTCGTAAACCACATCAAATACTGACGAACCGATTCCACAGACCGAACGTGAGGAGAGGGGCTAGTGTAATTGGTTACCACAAACCATAAAAAAATGCACGGAACTATGTTTTTTAACATAAAACTACATTTTTTAGTTGGAACCCCGTTGGTTTTGTTAGCACATTTGAACATACAAACAAATACGTAATCAGTGCCGTTTGTTGCATTCTAAAATGTTAATTACATCCGGAGATATTGTAACCTAAACTTGACGCTTGAATACCACTCCTCCGCTGTTCGATCGTCTGTATCGGAGAGCACCGAATTACGTAGGGATCTTATTCTGGTACGGATTTTGCTATTTTAGGCGTCTTCGAAAAGAAACGTTCACTTTAAAAATATATGGCTTGTGATGTATTTGTATGAGGTTAATGAAATTTTAATACGTTATAGCCAAATATATTGTTAATGTAAATCTCAAGTTACAACATTTTCCGATCACCCAAAAAACCACGATAGTGCAAAATAAATCAATAATCAAAAACTTTGTCATATCGTGGAAATTTCAATAAACAATACAAAATTCTTACTCATTATCTGTTTTACTTCAAAATAGGATCAAATAAGATCAAAATACAGGTATAGTACTGGAATAAACCAAGTTTAAAGGGCAATGTGCCTTCCATTTATTTTATATTGTAAATGAGTGGTGAGTTATGAAAAAGAGCTAATTCATTTCAGGGAGTGAACATTTCTGATCCAATCTCTGAAAAGAACAGTTTTGCCCATCTCTAGTGCTCACCCCGGCATGGCGCGTATGGGCAGTGGAAGTATTGCCCGTCCGAAAAATACAGCCTTACGGTATACCGAATTTTATTAACACTGAGTAGTGTTTCGTCTTTCGCCGTTCAAGCGCTCCATCTATTTACGTTCCTACATAATAGTTTTCAGTTGCAAATATCTCTACAGTTCTTTTGGTTTGTTTCTTCTTTTGTCAAGAACAATGGACAGTTCAGTAACTGGTGAGCCCCTAGCCACTGGCATTATTATCTTCTGCCTCCGCCATGTTTTCAGATCGTAAGAAGGGATAGACGATTCATCCTGAGGGTAGTGAATAAGGAACTAAGGAATAATTATAAAATCAAGTGATTTAGAAACGAGGCAGAAAATTAAAATAAGGGTATCTACTTGCTGCCTGTAATGCTGACGTATCTCTACGATCTGCTGCAAGAAGTCGAAAAGGCGTTATTTCCACAGGTATGACCTCTTTCTGCTTCTGATAAAACGTCGAAGATATGAAGTACGTAGCTTTCACTGTCGTTACTTGCCTATAGATGTAATAAGAGACATTATAGTATGTACCTGTGGACATTAGATTTCCATTGCAAGCTAGAAACACTCGAAAAGCAGTCAGAAATAACAGTGTTTCAATTGGCTCGCCAAGATGAGAAATAGCATTTCAATTGTTGCATGCACATTATTCAGCATTAATACACTAATTATACAAATGAAAAAAAAATGGTCGGTATTATTACGAAAGTAGGAATATCCTAAAAGAGTGTGGTGCTTAGATATATTTAATTTGTTGAAATGTACTGCTGACAAAGGGAGATCTACTTTCATGACAATGTTCTTCGAACTGCAGCTCACAAGGCACACACTATCCTCCGCTGCTGACAATACACTGACCAGTGTGTTGTGCGACAGACCAATTCTTTCCTTTTCTCAGTAACAACTATTTCATTCGCCATCACACAGTTTGGCCAGAGCAGTAGGTGAGTAACCAGCATCCGGCAGGTGCGTATTATTCCGCCTGAAGGAACGCTCGTCATTATTTTAATACTGCTCAGACAAGAGAAGCAATAAAATCCTTTGGTAATTTTCCATTCCAGTCCCTCAGTGTTAGACACCAATGGGTTACGGGCATTCGACCAAAACTCCGACATAATTGGTAATTAATTTTTGTGTGAGTTAACCTTTTCTCATTCGAATAAGCGTCACCATTTATGAGTAACGGACACACTTCTGTTGACAATTTTAATTGTACTTTGTCAAAACACAGTGTAATTTGCGCAAACTCATCTCACAGCAGCTACTGCGGCAGAATCCTGAAACAGAGTGCCTGAGAAAACAAGTAACTGGCAATCACACAGATCAATAGCTTACGAAAACCTCAGTGTCGGTTTGTAGTAACATAAGAGAAGAAATTTAATTTTTTTTTTCATACTAGGAAAATAAAATGAGACAGGGTTGTAGCCTATCCCCGATGTTATTCAATCTGTATATTGAGCAAGCAATAAATGAAACAAAAGAAAAGTTCGGGGTAGGTATTAAAATCCATGGAGAAGAAATAAAAACTTAGCGGTTCGCCGATGACATTGTAATTCTGTCAGAGACGGCAAAGGACTTCGAAGAGCAGTTGAACGGAATGGACAGTGTCTTGAAAGTAGGATATAAGATGAACATCAACAAAAGCAAAACGAGGATAATGGAATGTAGTCGAATTAAGTCGGGTGATGCTGAGGGAATTAGATTAGGAAATGAGACACTTAAAGTAGTAAAGGAGTTTTGCTATTTGGGGAGCAAAATAACTGATGATGGTCGAAGTAGAGAGGATATAAAATATAGACTGGCAATGGCAAGGTAAGCGTTTCTGAAGAAGAGAAATTTGTTAACATCGAGTATAGATTTAAATGTCACGAAGTCGTTTCTGCAAGTATTTGTATGGAGTGTAGCCATGTATGGAAGTGAAACGTGGACGATAAACAGTTTAGGCAAGAAGAGAATAGAAGCTTTCGAAATGTGGTGCTACAGAAGAATGATGAAGATTAGATGGGTAGATCACGTAACTAATGAGGAGGTACTGAATAGGATTGGGGAGAAGAGGAGTTTGTGGTACAACTTGACTAGAAGAAGGGATCGGTTGGTAGGACATGTTCTGAGACATCGAGGGATCACCAATTTAGTATTGGAGGGCAGCGTGGAGAGTAAGAATCGTAGAGGGAGACCAAGAGATGAATACACTAAGCAGATTCACAAGGATGTAGGTTGCAGTTGGTACTGGGAGATGAAGAAGCTTGCACAGGATAGAGTAGCATGGAGAGCTGCATCAAACCAGTCTCAGGACTCAAGACCACAACAACAACAACAACAACAACTAGGAAAATCTTGTTTCGCTAGCTGTCAGTAACTCAAGAAATTAGTACCAATGGAGTCAAAAAAATAAGAAGGGAAGTACTGATATATCGCCAAAGATAAAGTTTCCTGTGTTTACGAATTAGCAAAATACTCTCCTTGTGTGCTATCATTCGCCAATCTTTCGTTTCGATGTCTCGAGCGGTTTAGGAGATACGAGAGATGTTGCGCGTATTTCATTCTCGTCTCGCGGGCGTGAGACTGGAAGTGAGCGCGCTACATAGGATCCGTTTTCTCGAGATCGGAGGCAGATAGAGACCTCCTCCCAAGTCTAAACAAAATTTCAACATGTTGGCTAAATTTCAAACGCAACAACATATGGTGTAACCAAACGCAAAATCGTAGCGACCCTTATTTTTCATTGCAGGCTTTTCGAATTTTGCGTAGCGTCTTACTATAATGTGTATACCGAAATAAGTATGACCATTAGCGAGATGATGGGCACTTGGCCACATAGCTGCCATATAACGCTACAATCAAGTAAAAAATGAAATATTTTTACTGAGTAGTTTTTGTAAAATCGTTTGAGAAAGAGTACAGTGTGCGCGCGCCTCGTTTCTGTCAGCGGAGAGCGCCGTCAGCCGGCGCGTGCAAAACACGTGCACGCGTCTCGACATGCGTTGGACACGCGCGATTCGTGCGCGTCGCGCTGTAGCGTCGTGTCGCGCCTCAGTCCGCGCCCAGGCCTAAAGACGGCCCTTCCTCAGCAGCGGGAGGGCTGGCACCAGCGGGGCTCTGGTGGGAGTGTCGCGGACTCAGTGGCGGCAGGAACGCACTGCGGAAGCGTGGAGCAGGAAAGAGGACGCTGACCGCCCATCGACGAACCACACTCACCACAAAACCGTACAATTTGTGTTGTCAAAGTACGCCAGCATGTCAACAATTATATTATTTATACGATCTGAAGGAAACTGTTGTTCCACCCGTAACCCGTAAATTTTAAGTGGTCCCAGTGTTTCCTGTTACGAATGTACCGGTATACTCTCATCTGCATAATTGTTAATTCGTTACATCACCCCTTACCCGTAGCAATCAAATCTAAACATAAAGTACTAAAAACCAATATTGCGATGCATAATGTAACAGGAATGAGTTACCACCTACATCTTCAAACCTAAGGCCACTTTACGGTGTGTGGTGGAGGGTATTTCGTGCACCGAGGCCATTCTACTCTGCGCCTCGCTAGGCTTCCCGCCCACCCCCGCCGACCATCACGAGCGTGGCCGCGTGACGTCACCTCCCGCCGCTGCCGACCCTGAACTGGCGACACGCACTTATCTGCACCCACCGCGCGGACGCCCGCTTCCTGCCGACAAACCGCAGTGCCGCAGTGCAAGCGTGTCTCCTCGACGCTTTCAGGCCTGCAGTGAAATGAGCGAGACGAGAAAATTCGAGAAACTGCAGCCTACACACGGGCCTACCGACGATGACGCCAGCCACGTACCACTCGCGAGCGGCACAGCCAAGGCGGATGGGAGCAGTCAGTGGTACCAGAGTACCCTCTGCCACGCACTGCCACGCGCCTTGCCGGCACGTACATACAGACTTAGGTGTTGGACTTGCAGGTTTGCTGAAAGTCCTACAGCGGCATGAGGTACAGTGCAGAGGTCTCGCAAGTCACAACCAGTATAAACCCCACGCCACGCCCATTCTGTCAAGACTACAACTCGCACTTATACTACACCTGTAATCTATTACTTTACAAATGCGCCACTGTCTCTAATATTTGACGTTATGCATGGAAGCGAGAGAAACTTTTGAGAAGGTTTGAGATAATGTTCAAACTTTGTTGCAAGTTGGCAAGTGCTGTCATTCCCAGACAATCGATGAACGTATCGTGGGTTATTTGGGCTCCACGAGATGCGATGGCAATCTCCGTATCTGTCTCGTTCAGCGTAATACTTGTCTCGCTGTAAGAGGGCTTTAAACACAAGTTTGGACCTCTTAGCGAGCAGTTTACGACATAACTTTTAAATTCGCCGGATAACAGAGTGAAATACTGAGAATAAAATTTTTTTTGCCTCCAGAAGTCGTTTGAGGCGCCTTATTTAACGAAATGGGTTCAACTACGTAACTATTTGTAAGAGGCTTGTACAGACGATGTGGGCCATTTGTAGTTTGATGTAGGCTTGTCGATATAAACGAATTTTATTTAGCCAAGACGGAGTCCGAAGTATCCTACTTACTTCACCAGAGTACTTTCAGTCACAGTTTCACTTCTAAACATGGAATAAAATTTCCAGAGTGAAATTCCAGAGTGTGCACTGATATTGAACTTCTTGGAAGATTAAAACTGGGTGCCCGACCGAGGCTCGAACTCCCGACCTTTCCCTCTCGCGACCAAGTGCTCTACCACTTTTTTTTGCGTTTTGTTCGTTGTTGATCGTTGTGTTTGGTCGTTGCGGACGTCACATGACATCCGGTCTCGTTCGTTTGTTGATCCTTCGACTGAGTTTTTTTATTGCAGAGGCCAAACAGCTCTCTGACCGAACACGCTGAGCCACCGTGCCGGCTTACCTGAGCTACCGAAGCACAACTCAAAACATCTGCTCATAGCTGTACTTCCGCAGCAGAGCACTTGCCCACGAAAGGCAAATGACCCGAGTTCTCGACTCTCGGCCCGGCACACAGTTTTAATCTGCCAGGAAGTTGCGTGCAGTAAAATTTGTTTCGCGTGAGGCCGTGTCTCAGGGAGCAAGTAATTTTCTTTCATTTCTATTCTGTCACTTAGTAGCAAGCTGAGTTTATTGTACCTAAATGAGTTGTGAAATGCATGTTGCTGCCTTTTCAGATCACTACAAGGAGAAAATTTGTTTGTTTTGAGATTAAACTGAGTACATGCTGTCAATTGTAACAGCTGTCTGTACTTTGCCGCTCTTTATACTGAACTCAACTATTAGTACCGGCATCAGTTGCAACATTTTTTGCGCACAAATCTGGCACTCTTCAGACAGCACGGGGCGACTGCGCGCCGCCCCCTCCTGCTGCTGCTGCGCCCACACGCACACTCGCCCGCCCTGCCGTGGGAAAGCGACTGAGCGCCGCCTCGCTGTCCCACAGGGGCAGCGGCTCTCAGGTCACGTGACCCTCCCCCCCTCAGCCGCCAGCAACGAAAGCCGCAAGCCGCGACCTTGGCGCTTCGTGCAGCGTTTCATTCCCTTCCCCGAGAAGCGAGCACACGCAACGCTTACTGCGACAGAACGCTGCCTAACGAATGAACAACTCCGTCGCTCGCTTCTCCCTACGTTCAAAAATGGCTCCGAGCACTATGCGACTTAACTTTTGACGTCATCAGTCGCCTAGAACTTAGAACTAGTTAAACCAAACTAACCAAAGGACATCAAACACATCCATGCCCGAGGCAGCATTCGAACCTGCGACCGTAGCGGTTGCTCGGTTCCAGACTGCAGCGCCTAGAACCGCACGGCCACTCCGGCCGGCTTCTCCCTACGTCATCGCCTGTATTTTCCGTAGTTATTTTGATTTCAGTTTTAACCGAGAAGCTCATAGGTCACAAGTACATAACGTAATTAATTCGCATGATCTGGCCATTCATCTTATAGTGTTTCAGTTGACTGCCTGCTGCCCTGGTGTCCATGCAAGAGCTTAAAATTTTCTGTCTGCTCCTATGTACTGCGCAAAGTACGACGGTCGAAATGTTTATTTTGCAGCAGCAGCTTTTGCAGTAAGCGGTAGTAATTTTTAACAGTTCGTAATAAGAGGGTGTCATGTGTGCTGTGATTGGCTGAGGCAGAACACACTGAGCAGTCGCCGTATCCGGTTTCATACTATCGGCGCTTTGGTGCCACATTTGCCCACTTTGTATTGAAACTTACGTCCAAAGCAAAAAAGGCCACCCAACACTCGATATACCTGCGCAATTTCTTACAATACAACGGCGCAAAATGACGCAATACCAAAACGTCATCCCCGTAAGCTGCAGTTACTTTAGGGTCAAATACCAAGTTTAATTTCCGCCGCTTCAGTGTAAGGCCAACACTGTGGATCACCGCACAAAACATTTGACGTCATAGTAGTTTTGTACACTCCTGTCTGACAAATTTCGTTCCAGAAAAGCCAAGTTTATAAACTTTTGCATCAACTGGAAACACTGTCCTATTCGTCATGTAAAGACTAGGTATTGCATCTCATACTGTGAGAACACACCCTACCACACCAATTACTACACTTTTTTCAAGACCTTCCCAGTGACCTCTGCTCGTGTTGAGACAGTATTTGACTGCCGTGTCCTCTACAGAGTCCTGACTACTGGACCGGCGTAAGGGGTCGTGGGTTCTCTCCCAGCAGTTGCTTTCCTGCTCAGGAATCCGCGCCCCGCCGTGGTGTGTCAGAACGTGGCGGTATCTGCTGGACCGCGGCCACACAGGACGGGCCTGGGAATTATTTTTGCATTTTTCATTATTATTCACTATCGTTGTTGGTTCCAGTATTTAGCTTTGCTGCCACTCGTTCTCGGCCGACGATAAACTGCTATAAAGATAATAAACATCAAATTAAAATTTGATTAATAAAAAGATAAAAAATCAGCTCCTTATTCTCATATCAAGTAGACAGACTTTCATCCCAATTAATTCTGAGACGACAGATAAAGTACGACAGGTAGAACTGCGTACTTCCGAAGCTGATGTACATCGAAGATACCCCTAAAGTATAGATACACTTCTCGTCCAATTTCGCATCAAGAACTTACTTACATTTCACCATGCAATATGCAACAAAGTTTTCCAGATGAATAATTCATATAATTTATGCCACACAACATTTTCACCGTGTACATGATTACGGCGCGATTCACTCGTAAGAGCCTGGCAGAAGGTTCATCGAATTACCCTGCGACTAATTCTTTCCCGTTATACTTTCCCAAGAGCGCGCGAGAAAAATGCACACTTCAAGACGTTCCACGACATCTTTAGTTCTCTTGTTTTATTGCAATGGTCATTTCACTCTATGCAGCGAAATATTCTGGTACTGGCAGGACAAAACTCGTGACTGAAATTTCGTGAAAAGAGGTAACGTGACGTCACAGAACGATGAACAACAATACGAAAGGTTTATTTCATGAACCACAAGCATTACGGTAAATTCTCAAGAATTCGCCAACTACTAACCATATCTTCGCCTCACGCTAGCGAAGGTACTGGGGAAAGGAACAGATGGCCCGTGCATCACAACCTCAGTTCCAGAAAACTGTGAAACTGCTGAAATGAATGCGAGTACTGTGTTTCATCGCCAGAAGCATGTCGGCATGGCGCCACGACTTCTGATTAGCAACGCCCTTGCACAAAACCACTTCCGACGTCCGATTACATTGCGGGTGAGTTAACGTGTGATTACTTTGCGGGTGAGAGTGTAATATCTGACGTTAAGCTTGTAAGCGAGAAGTTAAGGGAGGGTTTGAAATTATTCTTAACGTGTGTTCGAAGTCGCCGAGTATCCTAATTCTGAAATACTGGGTGAATACAGCCTGGCTAATTTGCTCTCCTTTTTGAGAAAAAGCCAGTTTTTCGCGCGCCTAAATGTTTGAAACGTCATATATCCTGACGTGTGTCTCGTATGGCGATATAATTTTGCAGATACTTTCTATTAGGTGTGCGGGCACCGTTGCGAATAGTCTGTTTTATTAAGCCGGCCGAAGTGGCCGAGCGGTTCTAGGCGCTACAGTCTGGAACCGCGAGACCGCTACGGTCGCAGGTTCGAATCCTGCCTCTGGCATGGATGTGAGTGATGTCCTTAGGTTAGTTAGGTTTAAGTAGTTATAAGCTCTAGGGGACTGATGACCTCAGAAGTCCCATAGTGCTCAGAGCCATTTGAACCATTTTTTTGTTCTTGTAAATTAATAAATGAAAACGTCACGTCTGATGGCGAAGTTGACTGCTACGTCACGTGTGTGTGTGTGTGTGTGTGTGTGTATGTGTGTGTGTGTGTGTGTGTGGAGGGGTGGGTGAGGAATTAGCAGAAAAGTATCTCAAGTGTTTGAAGTGACGTCTGGAGTTTATTGCAAGTCACTAACTGCTCTCTGACTGAATAACGTCCGCGTATTACAGCACTGTGAGTTACGTTACGTCGAGACACGCCAAGTTCCCAACTGATACATTTCTTAGTGTGTAAAACCCTACTGTCAGGTTATACCTCTGAATGAGTACATTACGAGAACATTTTAGATGTTCAAATTCGGCCAAATTAAGAGATATATTGAAAAATAAATTTCTGTTAGCCCTGCAAGCCGCTACATAGGCAACCTGTAATCGGTCTCCGATTCCAGGCTGGCGGTCCTGTGTTACAGGCAACCACGGCTGCTGGAATCAGTGGCGGAAGACGCCGCGTCGCACTAAAACTCACGTAGTCCCAAGTACTGAATTTAATGGTTTTCACAAACTTGCGTCCTACGAACATAATCAAGAGCGCGAGGTTTTCATATTAAATACCTTTGGTACGAGAATCCTGGCAAAACAATAGTCGACTGACTGTGGTGTTATTTTCCATTCGTTCCACGTTCCACTCGCTCAAGTTTTCACCGATTAAAAGACTGGAGCAAGGCGATAAAGTAGCGAACAATAAATTACTGAACACTCAAAGCGGTAATTTACCACACTAGACAGGAGCAACCTTGGCGTTGCTCTGTTGTGAGTCACTCGACAAAGCACACAAAAGCATGCAGAAGATGCGCAGCTTCCAGAATTTCCTGTAGACGCCAGATGCCTGCCTCACCTTTCTGCGATATTTCCACGGAGTACACGAGATGTGGGTGGGCTGGACTGCGTCGCACGCTCCGTGTCGCCTCGGCCGCTCCCTCACAACTGGGCCGCACAGACAGACAGCCGCGGCGCGCGGCTGCCCCCAACTAGCGATGACATCACGGGGCGGCGTTGCCAGCTCGGCCCGCGGCAGGCGAGGGAACGGCTGCGGCAGGGCGGGCGAGGCGTCTACGTCGGTGTCGGCACCGCCGGACCTGCCTGCCTGCTTCCCCGCCACAGTTCGTTTATCTCGTACCGCGCCGTACAGCTACGTGGGGCTCCAAAAACCGGAGGTCGTAAACTTACTTGCCAATACCGTTACTCGGTAGGCGCGTGAAGACTACAGAATCAGCTCTGGAAATCCGCTTCTAGTTGCCGGTTTTCCAATTTGACAATCTGTTCTCGCTCCCATGCAAACGCAACGGGTCCTCAAATGTTCTTGGGCTGTCAGGTTTCGTCTTATTTTTAAATATTTTCCGGTAACTTGGATGGAGTGGCTTTTTGTACAGTGAAGCGTGTAAGTGTAAATGTTGAATTAACTATTTCCAACTTGTCTTATTGAACAGAAATTGCCATTGTCCAGACTAAACCAGATACCGTAACAGCTCTTTTCCGGGCGCCATATTGAACTGGGCAGCAAATGCGCTTCAGACCTTAACATGTGAACACGACAGCAAAAAACAGTTTTCGAAATTCGGTTTGCGTCTTTCGGAAGATGTGTCGCACGTAAACATTTGACGGGGGCCATTTTAAGTCGCGCAAACAACGGGGGGCCAGGCTAGGGCGACGAGACGTCCCGTTCTTAACGAGGCTCTCCCTTTTACCGTTGTGTGTCCCGTTGCCCAGCAGAGTATCGAACGGGATGCCAAATGCCCACGTGCCCTTACCGCTAGGATTTCACCCGGAACAAGTCCCGCCCATTCACCCCCTCTACGCCTATCCATGCTGTAAGGCCCTCCCCTAAACAGCCGCCACATCCATAAACTGGAAGCTACATCAAAGTTGTTATCGTCACAGTTCAACACACCTTAGACTGTGATGAAATTCAGTAATCATAAGAAATTTAAGTTTTTCTGCATAGTAATATAATATGAATGTACATTATTAAAGAAATAAAAATATTTATTGAGAATGGAAAGCATCGGCAGCAATAGAAAACAAAAAATAACGTGATGTTATTTAAAGAGAATAAGGACACATTTTCATTAACTAATTCACTTATAATAATACATTTATTTGAGGGAAACAGCAGAGTAAACGTACAACTCGAATCGTACAACTCCAAAACAATGATCTTGAATCTGTTATGTCGGTACTAAAGCCACGGATGCAGTCGAATAACTAAAATCAAAGTTATATAGAAATAAGTCGAGGTCGTTTTGTTTATGTAGGCCCTCATAGGAGCTGACGATAATTAAAGAATATAAGAATGCCATAAAGTAGAAATGCCTAATGAATGCAGTAAGATATTTGCTTATATGACATATTTCGTTAGTATTTGCATGGGTGATGGGTAAATTCTTCCAATTCTTCTGACCTACGCGTCATAAAGAATTGTGACTGTTTCTGTGTGATTAGTGTCCTATTGCTGTTGCAAACGTCTCAGGAAAATAATCTGTCGTTATTCTCTGCCCTGTCTGTTTATAACCAAAACATTTATTAATTTTGTAAATGTCATTGAAACCATTTTTTAAAAATAATAATGATGATGTTTATGTTTGTCACAGAGCAGTTATGGAGGAAATAAATGCTGCAGTGTTTCACGGCTGTAAAACGTCCTTCATGCTGTGCTAGTTCTTCTTCCGTCCCTAAAACTTTTCAGCAAAACTATTCAGTGAATAAAACGCAAAAACAGCTTGGATCGATCTAGCAGGAACAACGTAATTTTGATGCCCTTTGGAAGCATAGTGAACATTGGTGCTCGTTTCACATATACTGTCTGAGTTCTGAAACTCAAGTGTCAAGTATACTGTGGTTCCTCTTTCTCCAAGCAAATTATTCTTTGAGGGGAGGTTTATCCTGTTTTAGCTTTGGGTTTGTTTCTTCATAGGCTATTCATCTGACTACTGAGTTTTAGTATTTAAGGAATTCAGTGCTAAATTGTTTTCTCTTACGTTTGCTGTGGAAGTATCTGGCACACCTGAGGCCAATTGTGCACTTTTTTGTAACGTGTCTTTTAATTATCTGGCAAAACTTAAGACCTAGCAAGATGTTAATTTAACATTCACTGCAAGTGCAGCCGAACGCGGTAAACCACGTGCGTCAACTGAAACGATGCCCAGGAGCCAAACAAAGACCGGGAAAACCGGGGGTGAGTGGTCGGGACTTGTTCCAGGTGAAATCCTGGCGCTTAACGATTCCTCAAATGCCCAGTTTCTTCGTATTATTTTTTGTTTCATCTTGTGCTTTTATTTGTTTTTACGTCAATTTTGCATCACAGGCATGATTCTTAGCATTTTCACGAGTCTTGCTTTGTCTTGAACTCAAAGATGGAATAAAGAAGCTGTATTTTGGTCACGGGATGAACAGAGGTGTAATCACAGGATTTTCCGTCATCGTGCTCGGTGAAATTGACTTACGCGTTTGCGTCGCGACTCTTGTCGTTCACTTGCTACTGCACAAATGATGGACGGACGTAACAAGTTGTCAAAGAACGTTACAGGGCTATCAACGTTCAACTTTATTTCGAGTTACGATTTAGCTATTCACTGGTAGATGACATAAATTCCCAGTAGATGCAACCGACACGATGTCTTCGGACTGTTACAGAGAAGAATGAGAAGCACGCGGCAGTTTCAACACTGGATTCGTCAAACCTGATTTAGTGCGGTCCATTGTCTGTTGTCTGCTCTTTGTGAAGCTAACTCGCGCCCATTAATACGGGGAAACGAAAGTTTTCTTCCTCTAAAACCATGAAAAACGAGTTCGCTTTCTTGAAGGAAGGCAGAATGTGCGCTGCGTCGTTCAGTTTTTTCCACTGAACAAACATGGAGGCCGTGCTGGTAGAAACGCATCAGATGAAGAACAAGAAGCGCGTGTTGGCAGTTCCGGCGGGAACGTCTAGCAGCGTAGCTTGCGAGTGAACTACAAACAAGCAGACGAAGACAACAGCATCGCTGCGGAAGAAGAGCTGTTCGGGTTCCAAACCGCAAAACACGGTCGTTCTTCCCGTTCAACGGCCTGCTCGGCTCTTCTCGTCAGAGACGAATTTGAGAACAAATTCACACATTCCATGACAAAATGCGAGTCGATCTTTGTGAACTTTTTATCGCTATACGCAGTGCGTGAAGTTCAGGCAGAATTTGAAGTACATGCCTGTGATGACAGACGCATCAAATGACAAAAGCTGAAAGCTGGTGCCGATTCTAGTTGGATATTTCATTCGTGCAGAAAGTTGGTCAGTGCAAAGTAATCTTTCATCGGAACACTGGCGGAGAAACGACAGCATTATCAGCTAGATATAGTCTGGATATTTTTTTTAAAAAAAAAGAGAAATATAGTTGGCAAGATTGTCACGTTTTGTGCATATAATTGTAAAACCAACTATGATGGGTACAAGAGGGCAGGAACAAACAATGTTTATTCCAAACTGAACAATCTTCTTGAGATGAGCATTCTCCGTTGGGCAGTCCATGTGGTACACCACGGAGTTCAAGTGCAAAAGTTCTTCCCATTGACCTAGAATCAACAGTGAATTAAATTTTTCAGTATTTACACATTAACACTCAGCATATGGAGGAACTGAAATCATTCCGTGATTTCGTTGATGCTGAATACAAACAAATTGCAGGTAGTATTAAAACTAGAGGGTTGTCATTGTTGCCAGGAGTTATAAGAGTTATTGAACCTTTGAAATCTTATGTTCTGTGTCAGGATAGGTGTCGTACATTGCTGAAAATTGTTTGAGAACCCACAGACACTTCTTTGGCTTCACTTCACACAAAGGTAATTGAAAATGTTTTCAAATTCAGTCCAAAAGTTGGAAAGAACCACGATTTCAGCTACACAGTCAGCTGAAGAGTTAGAGCTGCTTAAAGGAAAAAAATCAGTAACAGGAAATTCGGTAAACTTCAAATTTCAGTTATTTTTTCAACTGTAATTAACTTCGAAAAGGAAGGTATTTTGACTCTGCTACTTGACGGTTATCGATTTATTTTGCGACACCTTCGTGATTTATTTATAAAAGTGGACATCTCCATTTCAACCTGTGAAATCATTTCATTGGACAAAACTGAAAAATTCCGTTTCTTGGGCTTAACTTTTAAATTGTCTGACAATTCTTAAGACAGTAGACTGATGTGCAACATTTCAGATGAGATAGGATGTATGAACAACATTGTATTCCAGAAGCTTGAGGAGTGGGAAAAAGCTAATTTGGAAACAGATAAGAGATTGTGTGATATATTGCATACACTTAAAAGTATAGGTACTTGATGTAAAAATATAGAGACGCTCGTGAGTTTTGCTCTTGCTGTACCAGGCATAAATGCTGTTGTGGAAGGAGTATTTTCAATAAATTGTGAGTTCCCTTTGGAGGCCGGAATGTGTACTGCTATAACCACTTCATTCACCACACATGTTAGTGTATCTCATATTAGAGGCCAAAACCGAAAATAAAATTCTTTGACAAGTAGGGAGTAGAGGTGCTCCTATTTGATAATTGTGCCATCTAATTAGTGCATTTATACTGACTTCTTGGAATGGGCCTTGGTCCTGAGAGGTTGATTGTCGAAACTAGTTGCTCTCTGTCCCAGTGTAGCTAAAAGTAGAATATGCAAGCATTCTTCTAAACTATGTAATGTATGGATGGTCAGCGTGCGCATCGAGTAGATCTTACAATATTTTCGTGTGTTTTTCTCCCGACATAAATGTTCAGTGATTCTTCACTTACAACTGTTATATCTCGTTGCACAACTCTGCTTCCTAGTCAGGCTCCCTAAAATCATTCAGTTCTTATGTTCCCTTAATACCGATCAATAAAATATAAAATTGTAATACGCTGTCTTGTGTATCCAGTACGAGGATATTTAATTCCTTAGCTTATACAACAGTCTGACAGGTGGTGCTTTTTTCGGCTATTTGACGTGTACTAAATGAATTTCAGTCACAATCTATGTTTTCGTGTCTGGTGCGTGTTCAACGAAACGAAAATACGCTCTGTTTGCCCGGTGGCTGTTGGTATTTAAAGTCAGGTACAGGTTTCATTCAGAATACCGACTTTACCATTAAATCTGAGTTTTGCGAACAACAGGTAGCCTTCATAATGGCGAGACCCTTTTGCACAGGATTTCGGTCACCCTAGGGATCTTATGTTGATGCTGGAGATTGTTAGGGTGTACTAATATACAAATTTTATTTTCTACAGATCTCACATAATTTCTGCATTGTGCTTCAACAGCTTTATCACCTGCGTTATGAAACAGTGTCCTCTTTGTTATCTGTTCTATATTCTGTGTGAAGTGTATTTGTTACTCTGGGAGTTTTTTAGTTGCAACCCTTTTGATTGGGTAGACTTTCCAATGTAATTAATGTGCATGTGACGATGTTTTTGCGGTGGGTATTGTGTGTGAAGATAATTTTCATTCTATTATGTTGTTTGTGATGAATACCATTGTTGTTGTATTTGCGGTGGGAATTGTGTGTGTAGATCATTTTCATTCTATTAGATTGCTTGTGAGGAATACCACTGTTTAGCCAGTGTAATGAACTTCATAAAAATTTAACATGTTGTTTAAGTGAATCTATTTCAGACACTGTATTTTTCTGTACTATATTTTCATTTGCGTTATTGCAAATAGTTACGCGTAGTCGCTCCAAAAGTGGTACGAGGAGAAAAGAAAAAAGGTGGTGAGGAGTCAGTAGCCGAAATGCCCAGAAAAGAGACTTCGGAGGTACAGAAAAGTGTAGGAGATGAGAATCTCGCCACTTTTAGCCACTGAGCCGTGGTAAACATGCTGTGTTGAAGAGCGCCCCGCAGCGCGTAGTGTGAAGCAGTCGCCCTCCGTTTCTGGCGGTGCCGCCGCTGTGGCAGTCGCAGCTTTGGTGTCTCCCCCTGGTGGGAAAGGGGAGAGGTAGCCAGTCCACGTGCATTTAAGAGGCGCTGTCAGCTCGCCAGTGAGTCAGTCTGGGTCAGTCTCTCGTCTCCAGCTTGCTAGTCTGTCTCTCGTCCCCAGCTTGCTAGTCCGTCTGTCGTTCGGAGTGCTAGTCTGCCTGTCGTTCGGAGTGATAGTATGCCTGTCGTTCGGATCAACCTTTAAAGCCGGCACAATGAGAGTCTTTCGACTCCGCCTGTAAGAGAACTCAGCGAGTGGTCGCCCTGTCGTGGCTTAGTTCCTGCTTCTGAGTCTGCGCGTTAGCCCGCCAGTCTGCTCGAGTTTCCTCAGGCAATGGTCATTGGCGGTTGGATCGATCGGTCGGTCGGTCGCGCACTGAGACACGAGATGACTTGTCCGTCTTGAGCGTCGGCGCGGGTGATGTCGCCACGTGGGTCCAGTGGGCCGCGCCGTATAGCGAGGGGTAGTGGCTTCGGGGCCGACACGAGAGCAACTGGAGTCAACCCACGACATCGGTCTGGTCGGTGCGAGCTGCGACGCCGTGAGACGGGAGACGGCGCGCCTTCCTGCGTCCGTTGAAGCGGCTGGCAGCGGACGGTGCGGGAGAGCGATTTTGGAGGGGGGTGGGGTTGCGCCAGGTCTTCTCGAGAAACCGCAGTTTATTAGAAGTTAAGTGATTGATGATATTTTGTTGATTTACTCTTGCTCAATTCTACATGTTTTCTTGGTGAGATCACCAGCCGTTTTGCTTTGGGGTCGTCCCAACATTCTTCTCCGTTGGCCCACCCGCGGGACGGTGGTTGTTTATAAATTGGGCGGTCCGTCTTTCCCTTGTGGAGTAGGGGTGGGTTAGAGCAAGCTGCAGTCCGGGTTGTTCGGTAATCTCCCTATCAATCTACCGTACATTAGTAGCTGCCTCTGTCATGTTTGTCGGATCTGGTGTGTTAACGAATTTATTGCTTGGAGTGTAACGGCCTAATACGTGAAATATGTTTTGTTCTTTGGAAACTTTGATATTATTGTCTATGATCTTGAGAGGCGGTATCTGTGTACTGTAGAGCGTCTTAACTATTGTTTGGCCAACCTTGTAGAATTTTATATAAGATTGCATTTCATGGGCTTTTATTTAAATGATCATTTTAGTATATAAAGTTGCCACCCTTTCACCGTAAGATTTTTCTTCAAAGTTAAAATCAAGTTGCACCTTTGGTGGCAAGGTTAACATTTTATTTGTTAGCGTTTTCTACCATTTCCATCCCTCCTACAAGGGGTGCAGAGTTTGTGTGCTTGTGTAAATTGTTAAAACTCTTAGTTTAAAGTTATGTTTCAGATTTAAAGTGTGTTGCAGATTTGCACTAGTGTAGTCCTTCAGAGGGTGTTGTGAGCGGTCGTAACTACGGCTGTGTCAAAAGGGAGCGGCAAGGTTCTCTGTCCGAAAGCTCGTAGAGTCAAAACTCGTTTCTTTGTGCCTCTCAATAAATTGTGACTTTGATATCTAGAGGGTGCTTTCTGATTATGATTTTAAATCTGTTTCTTTAAAAAAATGATTTTAGGCACTATTAAAGCGAATAAAATTCCCATTTATTAAAAGGAATTTGATTAGGATTTCATCAGTTACTCCCTGGCAACTACTTCCATGCTTACATAGTGTGATTAAATGTGTTAATGTTCTTGATGAATCGCTATTAAATAAAATAAATTCTTAAGAATATTGTTTGAAAATAAATCACGGTTCAGCCACGAAGATGTGCAAAATGAAACAGTAGGTCCTTCCGATGCGAGCCAAAAAGTGAGCCGAACTTTATTGGCTCAGTGGAGATACATAAATTTAGGATATGCACAGTCTCATCCACTAAAAGCTAGGATTGTTTCGGGTCAAGTGCAGAATTTGCTAAGCGTGAGTGTGGACGAGGCTGAAACAACGATAAGTGGACAGGGGCCACCGGTACATGTAGCGCAAAAGCACATGGTTGGCCTGTTCGGCCAAGCTGATACAAAAATAAGCGCAGAGCAAAGAGAAGTGTTGCACTCCCTAACGTTACAGGAGGAGCTAAAAAGAGATTTAGTTGCGGAATATCGTGCCTTAAAGAATACGGTAGAATCATTGAGGGCAAAAATTGATTGAATGGCACAAAAGTTCAAAAACTAAAAAATCGATATCAAGCAAGATGCCGTTGCTGAAGTTGATGCGAAATTTGAAGAGGTAGGAAACCGATTAAGTGTGATAGAAGTAGAACAGAAAACGATGAGTGGTGAAGTTAGGTTGCCAGGTGGAGGGTTAGAACATGTGAGCCGAGCCGGCAAAGCGCGTTGCGTGCAGGGGAGCACGCAGAGCTGCTGGGCGGGTCCGCGTGCCGATTGCGCTCTTTAGGCCTTCCTCTCGGTCTTCTTCGGCAGCAGGACGGCCTGGATGTTGGGCAGGACACCACCCTGTGCGATGGTGACGCCCGACGAGAGCTCGTTGAGCTCCTCGTCATTGCGGATGGCGAGCTGCAGGTGGCGCGGGATGGTGCGCGTCTTCCTGTTGTCGCGGGCGGCGTTTCCGGCCTGCTCGAGCACCTCAGCCGCGAGGTACTCCATGACGGCGGCGAGGTAGACGGGCGCCCCGGCGCCGACGCGCTCGGCGTAGTTTCCCTTGCGCAGGAGGCGGTGGATTCTGCCGACCGGGAACTGGAGCCCGGCCCTGCTTGAGCGGGACTTTGACTTGCGCTTGACTTTGCCTCCCTTTCCGCGTCCGGACATGGCGATGGGCTAGTGGCGAGCGAGCGACGGTGTAAACGGTGCGAGCCGCAGCGAGTCGAGCAGAGATGTGACTGATTGTGATCATAGGGAAATCTTGAATCGAATAGAATGTTCTGAATCAGTTAAGGATAGGGTAGAAGCGGAAAGTGCCGCCATTCTCGAACTGCAAGAAAAATTCAAGGTGTTAAAAGGTTATGAGGAAAATTGGAAGTTCAAAGCGGAGCTGAAGAAGGTCACAGACAGGGTGGAAATTTTGACTGCATCGGAGAGCAGCGATAGGAGGGCACCGGTGAATGTTGTGGAAAGCGAAGAAGTCAGGTGCTTGCTTAAATGCCAGCAAGGGCAATGTGAAATTAACAGGAGGCAACTGGGGGCTGTTAACGAGTTGAACGAGCGCGCGTCTGACGTGGAGAATCTACTCTGGAGTGATGTTGAGAGCAGGACGCATGCGCGCTAGGACAGGAGCGAAACTCGTGATGAGGGAGGTTCGGATCGTGAAGACGACTATGCATTTAGACACGAATTAAAAAATGGGGATGAAGTAGGTGAGAGAGACGGAAAAAGGTTTGCAATAGATAGCAGAGTGAGGAAGTGCGAGGTTCTTATTATAAGCATTTCCTCTCTTTACAAAAATCCTAAATGTTTCGAAATTCTTCAAGCGCTTGGCTTGAACAGTGCCAATATTCTCTCCCTCCTACGTGGCCGAGCGAATATTAAACTGAAGTTATGAGCGGATACCTCGATGCCGAACTAAGAGTACGACTGAGATCGGTGGGACGAATGTGCACCACTGTGCAAGATTTCCACCTCTCGTTCTTGTCGCGATTTTGGTCCGAGGTCGCTCGAGACAGGCTGGGGCACGGGACAGTGATGCTGCCAAACCTAAGTCAGTCCGGATTTACGAGCCCAGCCTCTCTCTCTCTCTGAACACGGCGATTCAGAGTAACCAAGTTTTTATGTAATCCCTTCAGTCTGGGCGAGTTGATTCGTATTCGTATAACTGAACTGCCAAACACTTTAGCCATATGTGGCTGGACGGTGCAAGGATGACGAGGAAGCGTTTGAGTGTGTAGCGCAGCAGCAGCTGGAACCCGGCACTGGGCGGCGCCGCCAGTGCAGTCGCGGCCGCAGTGGGACCCGGCGACGCGGGACGCGAGAGTGGGAGGAACCGTAGGAGAAGTGGCGGAGGCAGGCCAGATTGGCACAGGAGTGCTGACGCAGCTGGAGAGCGGAACTGTGAAGAGCGGGGCTACAGTAATAGTGGGCTTGTTATTCCAGAGGGTGCTGAGATTAGGCCGGCCGACCCCCGAAATAATCCACCGGCGAACAGAGGGCAGCCTCAGCTATGACCGGCACCTGTCGAGGAAGGCGCTGTTAGACGAGGACCACTGGCAGAGGCATGCGGTGTGCGCCACACCGGCCAGGACGGTGCGAGACAGGCACTGCTGCACGAACCAAACAGTGCTGTTACTACCTCTGTCAGGAAGGCATCTCTGTCCCGCATTATCGACACAGCCCTTTTTCCATCATTAGTGAGGACGGGAGCTTGAAAAACCTTGCGACTGCGGGGAACGAAGGTGGAGGGAGCAGTTCATTGAGAGAGTGTAGGGGTCAAATGGCAGACTCTTATGTGTCAGGGAATTGAGTTTGGAGTTAATTTTTTAATTGTTCCTCTGATGAATATCGAAGCGATGTTGGAGACCGACTTTACGACTACAGACCGTGGCACAATAGGTTTAGGTGGTGGTGTGATGACCTTTAGTGTGGAGGTAAACCACGTTGTATTCACATTTGGTGACTGTGTACTGACAGGTTGAGTCGGAGGCGAGCTGCCTGCGGTTTCTTGTTGGACCTGAGTTTATACCGGAACCTGAGGTCCTTCTCAGTTGCATGTGTGGGGAAGCTTTTCCGCTTTCAGAGCGTGGAAGGAAACAATTTTGTACGCGGATCTGAGGGGAGGATTTTGCTGGATGTGGGCGACACGTCAGAGGTTGAGCGAACGAGTCTGTGGCGCAGGGCTGGCGAGCCTGCTCGCGTGTCCTGCAGTGCGCCTGGCGCAGCTGCTGGTTCCGCTGGAGAGTTCCAGCACGGGGACGACAAGTGTTGTTCGGGGAACCTCACTCCATGCCGGCTACGTTGGAGGCCAAGATAAGGGTGGAGGTAGTCAGGAGGCTGAAATAGCGTCGTCTGGTATAAAATATTTAGCATGTATCAGTGTTAAAACTGTCAGTAACCACGTGTGTTCAGACTCGTGTAAAAGTTTCAGAAGTCCATCGAAGGGTCAGATTGAAAAAATAAATGATAATTAATTGAGACCCTCCGCTGCCGACAGGCGTTGTTGATATACCTCGATGGGGACAGCTGAAAATGTGTGCCCCGACTTGGACTGGAACCCGGGAATTTCTGTTCTCGTGGCAGATACTCTATCCGTCTGAGCCACCGAGGACACAGGTGAATAGCCCACTGCAGGGACTTATCCTTTGCAGGCTTCCCGAGAGACCCATACTCCCAACTGTCCACAATCCACATTCGTAATGTACGTAATAGATATTTGCCCATCCACTCATTACTCGCGCCCACTAAAGTGACGATTGCCACTGATTCTAGAGAAGCTGCACGGTCATCAATGGTATCTGTTTTTCCGAGAACAGTTACTGTCCTCATATGTACTTAAAAGAATACATTTTTTTGGGAGGAGAAACGACGAGATCAGAATCCGATGATGATGGCTTCGGAGGAATAAGAGGAAATAAGAAGATATAAGGAGAAATTAGCCTGGTTCGGTACCTAGCCAGGTATCGTCGTAACTGCCGCCTGCTTCACGTCTGCTGTGCAGCGAGCTACCTTAATTTAAGTATTAACTGTATTTTTCTTACTTGTCACTTCTTCTTCCGTGTGTATTTGCTTTTAGGAAGCTTTAATTTTCGAGTGCTCTTAATAGTGTTCCATAGATTTCGTGTTTGTTTTGAATACAGTCAGAGAGAGTCCCTTTAGTCAGCCATAGTGCCAGTAGTGTCAGTGTCGTCGTAACTGCCGCCTGCTTCACGTCTGCTGTGCAGCGAGCTACCTTAATTTAAGTATTAACTGTATTTTTCTTACTTGTCACTTCTTCTTCCGTGTGTATTTGCTTTTAGGAAGCTTTAATTTTCGAGTGCTCTTAATAGTGTTCCATAGATTTCGTGTTTGTTTTGAATACAGTCAGAGAGAGTCCCTTTAGTCAGCCATAGTGCCAGTAGTGTCAGTGTCGTCGTAACTGCCGCCTGCTTCACGTCTGCTGTGCAGCGAGCTACCTTAATTTAAGTATTAACTGTATTTTTCTTACTTGTCACTTCTTCTTCCGTGTGTATTTGCTTTTAGGAAGCTTTAATTTTCGAGTGCTCTTAATAGTGTTCCATAGATTTCGTGTTTGTTTTGAATACAGTCAGAGAGAGTCCCTTTAGTCAGCCATAGTGCCAGTAGTGTCAGTGTCGTCGTAACTGCCGCCTGCTTCACGTCTGCTGTGCAGCGAGCTACCTTAATTTAAGTATTAACTGTATTTTTCTTACTTGTCACTTCTTCTTCCGTGTGTATTTGCTTTTAGGAAGCTTTAATTTTCGAGTGCTCTTAAGTGTTCCATAGATTTCGTGTTTGTTTTGAATACAGTAAGAGAGAGTCCCTGTAGTCAACCATAGTGCCAGTAGTGCTAGAGTTTGTTTTCAATACAGTCCAGAGACAGGTAGTGCTATTTTCATTGTTTTCTACAAGAAGGGGCTAGCAACCACAGTTTAGTGAATAAGCAGCCGCCTTTAGTGAATTAGCAGTCTAGTTAAAGGTTGATTAACTCCCTTCAGTAAATTGTTTCCTTAGGATGGATAGGATGTGTGACTGCTGTGTACGGACGCAGGAGGAGCTGGCCACTGTTCGCGAACAGCTGAGCGTGTTGATGGCCGCGGTCAGCCGTCTTCAGGCTGCTGCCTCGGAGTGTAGCGGCAGTGGGGAGTCTGGTGCGTCGCAAGGTACACCCCAGGTGTTACATGCTTCACCCACTGTCCCTGCTGTCGAGACATCTTCGCGGGTACCGGGCGCGGTTGGGCCACCCTCTCCCCAAGGGGAGTGGCGGGTTCAGCGGCGTTCGCGGCGCACGAGGCGGAAGGTCAATGTGGAGGCTGGCCGTGTGGCATCGCCCGCTCTGCCTGTGAGGGGACATGTGGCTGCTCCTTCAGCAAGGTCCCAGCAGGCACACGGGGGGAGGGGTTTATTAGTTATTGGGAGCTCCAACGTTAGGCGGGTGATGGAGCCCCTTAGGGAAATAGCGAGAAGGTCGGGGAAGAAGGCCAGTGTTCACTCTGTCTGCTTGCCGGGGGGTCTCATCCGAGATGTGGAGGAGGCCCTGCCGGCGGCGATAGAGAGCACTGGGTGCACCCGACTGCAAATTGTTGCTCATGTCGGCACCAATGACTCCTGCCGTCTGGGTTCAGAGGTCATCCTCAGTTCGTACAGGCGGTTGGCGGAATTGAAGGCGGAAAGCCTCGCTCGCAGGGTGGAATCAGAACTAACTATTTGTAGTATCGTTCCCAGAACCGATCGCGGTCCTCTGGTTTGGAGCCGAGTGGAAGGCTTAAACCAGAGGCTCAGACGATTCTGCGGAGATCTGGGGTGCAAATTTCTCGACCTCCGCTATCGGGTGGAGAAATGTAGGGTCCCCCTGAATAGGTCAGGCGTGCACTACACGCCGGAAGCGGCTACAAGGGTAGCGGAGTACGTGTGGAGTGCACATGGGGGTTTTTTAGGTTAGAGAATCCCCTCCCTAGGCCCGACAAGACGCCTCCTGAGACGCGGCAAGATAGGAGTAGGCAAAATGCAACAGGGAATAACAATATTAATGTGCTAATAGTAAACTGCAGGAGTGTCTATAGAAAGGTCCCAGAACTGCTCTCATTAATAAACGATCACAACGCCCATATAGTACTAGGGACAGAAAGTTGACTGAAACCAGACGTAAACAGTAACGAAATCCTAAACTCAGATTGGAATGTATACCGCAGAGACAGGCTGAACAGTGAAGGGGGAGGCGTGTTTATAGCGGTAAGAAGTGCAATAGTGTCGAAGGAAATTGACGGAGATCCGAAATGTGAAATGATTTGGGTGAAGGTCGCGGTTAAAGCAGGCTCAGACATGGTAATTGGATGTCTCTATAGGCCCCCTGGCTCAGCAGCTGTTGTGGCTGAGCACCTGAAGGATAATTTGGAAAATATTTCGAGTAGATTTCCCCACCATGTTATAGTTCTGGGTGGAGATTTTAATTTGCCGGATATAGACTGGGAGACTCAGACGTTCATAACGGGTGGCAGGGACAAAGAATCCAGTGAAATTTTTTTAAGTGCTTTATCTGAAAACTACCTTGAGCAGTTAAACAGAGAACCGACTCGTGGCGATAACATATTAGACCTTCTGGTGACAAACAGACCCGAACTATTTGAAAAAGTTAACGCAGAACAGGGAATCAGTGATCATAAAGCGGTTACGGCATCGATGATTTCAGCCGTAAATAGGAATATTAAAAAGGGTAGGAAGATTTTTCTGTTTAGAAAAAGTGACAAAAAGCAGATTTCAGAGTACCTGTTGGCTCAACACAAAAGTTTTGTCTCAAGTACTGATAGTGTTGAGGATCAGTGGACAAAGTTCAAAACCATCGTACAATATGCGTTAGATGAGTATGTGCCAAGCAAGATCGTAAGAGATGGAAAAGAGCCACCGTGGTTCAACAACCGAGTTAGAAAACTGCTGCGGAAGCAAAGGGAACTTCACAGCAAACATAAACATAGCCAAAGCCTTGCAGACAAACAAAAATTACGCGAAGCGAAATGTAGTGTCAAGAGAGCTATGCGAGAGGCGTTCAATGAATTCGAAAGTAAAGTTCTATGTACTGACTTGGCAGAAAATCCTAAGAAATTTTGGTCTTGTGTCAAAGCGGTAGGTGGATCAAAACAAAATGTCCACACTCTGTGACCAAAATGGTACTGAAACAGAGGATGACAGACTAAAGGCCGAGATACTAAATGTCTTTTTCCAAAGTTGTTTCACAGAGGAAGATTGCACTGTAGTTCCTTCTCTAGATTGTCACACAGATGACAAAATGGTAGATATCGAAATAGACGACAGAGGGATAGAGAAACAATTAAAATCGCTCAAAAGAGGAAAGGCCTCTGGACCTGATGGGATACCAGTTCAATTTTACACAGAGTACGCGAAGGAACTTGCCCCCCTTCTTGCAGCGGTGTACCGTAGGTCTCTAGAAGAGCGTAGCGTTCCAAAGGATTGGAAAAGGGCACAGGTCATCCCCGTTTTCAAGAAGGGACGTCGAACAGATGTGCAGAACTATAGACCTATATCTCTAACGTCGATCAGTTGTAGAATTTTGGAACACGTATTGTGTTCGAGTATAATGACTTTTCTGGAGACTAAAAATCTACTCTGTAGGAATCAGCATGGGTTTCGAAAAAGACGGTCATGTGAAACCCAGCTCGCGCTATTCGTCCACGAGACTCAGAGGGCCATAGACACGGGTTCACAGGTAGATGCCGTGTTTCTTGACTTCCGCAAGGCGTTCGATACAGTTCCCCACAGTCGTTTATTGAACAAAGTAAGAGCATATGGACTATCAGACCAATTGTATGATTGGATTGAGGAGTTCCTAGATAACAGGACGCAGCATGTTATTCTCAATGGAGAGAAGTCTTCTGAAGTAAGAGTAATTTCGGGTGTGCCGCAGGGGAGTGTCATAGGACCGTTGCTGTTCACAATATACATAAATGACCTGGTGGATGACATCGGAAGTTCACTGAGGCTTTTTGCAGATGATGCTGTGGTGTATCGAGAGGTTGTAACAATGGAAAATTGTACTGAAATGCAGGAGGATCTGCAGCGAATTGACGCATGGTGCAGGGAATGGCAACTGAATCTCAATGTAGACAAGTGTAATGTGCTACGGATACATAGAAAGATAGATCCTTTATCATGTAGCTACAAAATAGCAGGTCAGCAACTGGAAGCAGTTAATTCCATAAATTATCTGGGAGTACGCATTAGGAGTGATTTAAAATGGAATGATCATATAATGTTGATAGTCGGTAAAGCAGATGCCAGACTGAGATTCATTGGAAGAATCCTAAGGAAATGCAATCCGAAAACAAAGGAAGTAGGTTACAGTACGCTTGTTCGCCCACTGCTTGAATACTGCTCAGCAGTGTGGGATCCGTACCAGATAGGGTTGATACAAGACATAGAGAAGATCCAACGGAGAGCAGCGCGCTTCGTTACAGGATCATTTAGTAATCGCGAAAGCGTTACGGAGATGATAGATAAACTCCAGTGGAAGACTCTGCAGGAGAGACGCTCAGTAGCTCGGTACGGGCTTTTGTCAAAGTTTCGAGAACATACCTTCACCGAAGAGTCAAGCAGTATATTGCTCCCTCCTACGTATATCTCGGAGAAGAGACCATGAGGATAAAATCAGAGAGATTAGAGCCCACACAGAGGCATACCGACAATCCTTCTTTCCACGAACAATACGAGACGAATAGAAGGGAGAACCGATAGAGGTACTCAAGGTACCCTCCGCCACACACCGTCAGGTGGCTTGCGGAGTATGGATGTAGATGTAGATATCGAGCTGAAAGATACGACGAATGGTGAAGTATGACTTGTGGGTGTAAGTGTCAATCTTGAGTATTGATGACAGGTTTATTGCCAATTGTTGCATTTAGTATTGGTTAAGTTGAAGTAAATTTCTGGTTTAAATATTATGAACCTTGTAACGCAATGTTTTTGTGTTTCCCAGGAATATGTTCGTTTGACTGATGTTCATGCCGTAATCCGACTGTACCGATTACTGGAATCATGTTCTAGGTATCCAACACCTTCTCCCTCGCTCCCTCGCGCACAGTAGCCACGTGCGGCTGCCTCTGCTGCCGCCTTCTGCTGACAAAACTTCCGCTCTCTCTCACGTCGACAAATCTCCCGCACACTTACCGTCAGGAGAACTTTCTGCAGTGACCTTTCTTACTACAAGGAAACGACAGCCACATTTTATGTCTGTCCGACGAGACGTCTTAGCCCAGAGCCGACCGTCAGACTGGACCCTGGCCTTCCTCGACGAGTTTACTTCACGGTCGAGCTATCCGGCCGCGCCCCACCGAGTCTCACAAGGCGGACTAACCGGCCACTCTGCCCTCCCTGACTTTCCACATACTTACAGGGTCTGAAAATCAGTCTTCGGAATTCAGTTTCCTAATGAAGTACGCTTGAGTTCTCAACGAAACTGCAAAAAATAGTCTTTGAAGATTGCCGAGTACCATTAAGAAATAGTGTTCTTTTTATTTCTAACAGTGCCAAAATGCTGATGATCGTAATTAAAATGTTTGTACTAAATTGCAAAATTTATTATTGTAAATGAAGAAACTATAATGCATATGAACAGTACTACTCAGATCGAGGAATCAGGTTGTGTTTGATTTAAAATTTAACAATTTGCACTTTATACGTCTAATTTTAACTTCTTCTGATTAAGCGCGTTTTCGTTCCAGTAGGAGGCAAAAATAAAAATGTTCTGTATTCATTACTTAAAACTTGAAACTGATTATAAAATTAGAAGTTAACTGATGCAGATTCTTACTAGCGGAAACTGAATTAGTTTACTCTGTTACACCATTGCACGGCAACGTTCTCATATTCAGGCAGTTTGATTTTAAATGCTCGCAATGTTTTGTACTTAGACGCCTTGCGAGGTCTTGAACGTCGATATTTTCGGGTGTAAGTGAAAGTGTGTCGTAATACTGTAGCGAAATGATCTCTAGGCACTGCACTTCCGTTCTTTTTGTTTTTTTAGTTTTTGAAGAAAGTCAGCTACACGATCCCCGGCGGAGTGCGTCCCTTTGCGGCGCGTGAATTGGTGCAGAGTTGACCGTTCAGTCAGCGCGCTTCGTCATGAAGGATAATTCAATGTTTTCTTCAAACTTCAAGGGGGTTTCAGAAGAAAAATAGTCGGTGTGGGCTACGCTACACGCAACGCTATCGATATTTCAGCACATCTCTTACCAGTGGACGTCGAAAATATAGTTACGGAGACTTATTCGTAGCTTTGTATAGGCACACACAACGCGTGTAGAAGCAGAGTCATCAGTACAATCAACTCCGAACATGTAAGTCCATTGAGATGAAAGAAAGTCTGGAATGGGCAGACTGACCAACATTCTGAGGTGCGGGTGTGTCTGTGACGGCTGCGTGTGTTGCAGCTGGAGTCGCAGGCGACGGCGGTCGGCCTCACGCTCGTCCTGCGCGCCTGCGTGACGCACTCTCCGACAGCCAGTGAGCGTCCAGTGGAGTTCTGGGAGCTCTGCTGTGACCGTAGCGAGACACTTACTGAACTTTAATCCCGTTTGCTGCGACTTGTCACGCTTGGTGGTGGTGTCAGGCGACGCGTTCTACGCAGTGGAGTGGGAGACGCGGTTTGCGAGACTCACGGCCTCGCGTGGAGCGCAGAGCCCGCCCTGCAGCCGCAGTCCGCCTCTCGACCTGCGCGATCCGCCATCGTCCGTGGGCCGCACTGTAGCCAAACTGAACTTATTCGACGAAGTAAGTCACGCCACAAATCGCGCGGACCACGGTGTTCTGAAGAGGGAGGCCGAGACGGAGGCCGCTACGCAGCAGCAGTGGTGAGAGGCGTTCCGAAAGCCGGACGCCCGGCAGACGCCGGAGGCAGCCGGCCCGGTCGGCGCCCGCCGCCTTCTCTCGTCTGCCAGCCACGGCCCCACCTGCTGGCGGGTATCTCCGCTGATCGGCAAATAAGCGACTCGAAGCTGGAACGCTGTGTCCAGTGTTTACAGTAAAACAATGTGGGGAGCTATGAATAATGCAGTGAAATTATAAACCAAAACCCAGAGTCAATAAAATTTCACTCATGTCAGAAATATGTATTTAAAACAAATTAGTGCTTCAGTAACGTATATTCCTTGCCTCCGTTCAGCGCATCCGACACCCTCAATGGCTTGTCCTCAATCCCCACAGACATCGACGAGTTGTTCCGCATTTACTCTCTATTAAGCGGCCGCCTTAGAGAAAGAGAAGTTGCGGCAGGAAAGACGTGTAAAGCCGAACTGTATTCCGTCCAAGGAAAGGTAAGGAACGAATTGCTCCCGCACACACCAATAGTTTCATCAGAAACTGAAGTGTGAGGAACCAGAAGTTGTGGGACTACGAAATACACTGAGAAGAGCCAGAGCTGGAAGAATCGACTGCAGAAACGCGTCTCGAATGGGAACCGCAAGAAAGCCCTATCACTTCTCTGTGAATATTGTGAAAGTAGTAAGAAGCGGAAAATACTGCCGGACACTATGTGAAATTCCAACAGCGAAATACGGAAATGAGCTTCAACAACTAATTTCTTCTGGACGGCGTACGTTTAACAAAGTAAGTAGCCCGAACGGATGTGCAATTTGAAGCTTAAATTCTTGCCTCTGCCCTTCGACAACAGATTGTCGAATTCTAGTAAACGCCAATACACCTTAGTACACATGCCGTAGATGCGATCAGTAACAATTTTTAGGTACAAGATAAAAAAGGATTCGGTGGTCCGAATTTCGTAAAAGAGTGAAGAAAAATTACAATTTATTAACACTTGTCTGAGAGTGAATGGTTTCCTTCCTCGCCAAGTAAAATTAAGATAGGCACAAACATTTCAACAACGCAATCGTATTAAATTATAATTAATTCAAAAATCTTCTTTTTAATATGTATTACAACTGTCGACCTCTGTGCCTGGACTTCAGGGCACCGGTCATGAGTAGTGTTTGTTAATTATTGTTATTGTGAGAAATTCCTATGACATTGTTATGAATTATAGAAACTAATTGCCTGTATTTTCCCCTTGCATGAATCACGACGGGGAGCAAGTAACGCAAAAAGTCACAACTGAGGAGAAAGATTTTGAAAGGAATAAGAAGTGGACCCACGTCACGTCAAATTTTCCATAGTACGTTGTTTTGCTTGGCGCAAGTTCCTTGCATGGTTACGCTTGGTAGTGTCTCCTTTGATGTACGTAGAATCCTTTTCCTCATTATTCTCTTCCCTGAATTTTATTGGCGAAAAATTTACTGGCATTTTTTAGTGTGATACAGTGTCAGTAAAATATAAAGAATTGTGACGCAATAGTTCGCACGTTATAATAGACGAAATACAGGCTTTGACATTACGTAAATTGCATTTATGAAGTGTAATAAGCAGCATATGAAATTTCAACATTTTCGTGAAATTTCTGTTTTGGCAAATTCATATAACATGGCCGAAAATATATACCAATTGTTGAGAACAATAGCGAAAACGCAATCAGCCAAGATCGCGTAAAATTGCGAGATCGAACAATTGAAGTTCAGGCGCCATAAATGCCTACTGTAGAAGGCTTAAATAGATCATAGATGAGTGTCGCAGGACTGACAAATGATAGCGACGCTCCACAACAGAGTAACCTTGACGACACAATGTTTACAGTTGACTAGACAATGTCACACATCTCCCAGAGCGACACATCGCTCATGAGTGAACCGTCGGTAAGACGGGTTTTACGATTAATCAAGGAAAACCCCCACTTGGGAAACGGTGCCAAAATTAGTTGGTTACTGTCGAGTTGCAATTTACAATTTATTTATTGATTACTTCAACCATTAAAAGTCATTTCTTTATCACTTGACCAGGAACAGATCCAAAAAGCTAGTGGGCATGACTGCCTTTTCAAAACAATTTACTTTACAGTTAACGGTCAAGTCACTTTTCTTAAAACCGACTCTGATAAAACATTTGATAACAAATCAAAATTTTCCAAGTAATGAAATTAAAAACTTTACTTTACCGTTAATAGCCAAGCCATATTACTTAAAACAGACTTTGATAAAGCATTTAATAACAAAATTAAAGCCTTACAAATAATGAAACAAAAAACACCAATTTACGTACAATTTCGCTACCGAACATGTAGGGAGCCAACTTCTTTGGCACAACAAGATATTAAATTACAAGGGCTCGCTAAGAGGGAGGCAGAACAAGCATTTTCAAAATTGGATCAAATGGCTCTGAGCACTATGGGACTCAACCGCTGAGGTCATCAGTCCCCTAGAACTTAGAAATAGTTAAACCTAACTAACCTAAGGACATCACACACATCCATGCCCGAGGCAGGATTCGAACCGGCGTCCGTAGCGATCGCGCGGCTGCAGACTGCAGCGCTTAGAACCGCTCGGCCACTCCGGCCGGCCACTAGCATTTTCAAAGGATGCCAAGTAGATTAAAACAATCAAAGTAAAGATACACTCATTCACCTTTTACAATAACTAACAATTTTAAAGCCTCGTAATTTTAAAAACCCACAAGTGAAAGGCAAACTTAACCTTTTTAAACAGTGGCCAAAAAACAATCAGAGTAAAATACAACCATTTAACATTTTACAATAACTAACAACTTTAATAGCATGTCCTGCCGCCAAAATGTCCTGGGATAGAAATAATTAAACGACCGGGTGTAAGGGAGGCCACCATTGTCTCCCGAAGGATGCTCAGGCTAGAAGCGGACTAACAGACCCACGACACCTCACATTCAGCAATCACATCGACCTCACGCGAGGCCAGGGGAGGAGGAGGAATCAAATCAGGAACCATAATCTCTGCCCAAAAACACACTTCCTCCCAGGCAGTACTAATAAGAAGCCAAAAGATCACTGTCTATAATTACACCGGCGACAGGGACAGGAAATCCGAACGCAGGAGGCCACAAGGCATAAAAGACGCTGATTGCACAAACCGAAATTCTCCAATTAACATCTAAACCTTTAACCAACTTAACTTGCAGTTTATCAGAGAAACAGCAGGTGAACTCCGATGCAAAGGTTCCTCACACCCGACCGTGTCCGCGTCGCCAGCGTACCCAACCGGGCACAGTCACGCAGCCACGCGCTCTGTCACCGGAGCCCTCGTCTTCTCTGCACCCACGGCGGCGAAACACCACTCCTCAGGTAGGCGAGTTTCTAGTCCATCATTCCCGCCTCCAGACGGAAAATTTAAAATCCCACCAAGTAGTGACTCGGAACCACAGCCGTGGCCCCCGGGTGCTCACAGCAAGAGCTTACAGCCTCGTCCCGTCAGCTCGTCCCACTCGTCTCGCACCGCCAGGATAGACCACGCGGCTTCTCGCAACAACAGCCAACTCTCCACCGCCACGCCACGCCGCGGTCTCCTCTGCGACATTCTCTAATTCCCGATTTTAAAAACCGACCGACCGACTCGTCACCGCTAGGCAACCAACCGGCCATTCCCCCAAAGATGTTCTTCCCTTACACAAGGCTAACAGAAAGCAACGACTCGAAGATCGATAAGACCAGACACGCCGCCAGAGAGGAATATCAACAGAATCGTACGCAGTATAACGATATATATGAAAGAATCAATTAACGATGGAATGGAAGGACTCAGAACGAACTTTACAGCGCGATATATGTTGAGAGCCGACACACGGCTCAGTCGGAGAGTGATCTAAATATGAATCTTGACAACACGTTACAAACACCACTTGGTCACAACAGAAACATTAACTTGGGAAGTACAGGTGACAGCAACTACAGTAGTACAAGTGAAGCTCTGCTACGGCAGCTACTATCTAACATAAATATGATGATATGAAACACAATATAAACACCAATTTCAGTAATTTGACACAAGATATCAACATGATAAAACAGCAGAAAAACACTGTTACACAAGATGTGAACACGGTAAAACGGCAACAAAACACTGTTAGACAAGATCTAAATACAACGAAGCAAGGGCAACAACAAGTATTTAAGATTTTGCAAGACACGGTCTCACAGAAGTTCGATGACTTAGCCAAAAATTTTCGTACTGTAATCGACGAAGAATTGAATGATATGAAAACACAGATTGAAGTACTTTCTGAAGTTAACGGTAACGTTATGGAGTTAAAACAGAAGGTAGATTCTTCCAATGACTATCACGATCGAGTAGAGCAACAGGTAAGGAAAATCACAGACGTAAGCACAAACATTGAGACCACACCCCTTTGTTGCCTGACGGTACTTAAAAGTACCAGTGAGTTTTGACTCTCATTATTTTCTCGTGGTGCAGTTTCGTGATCTGAGAGCCTGTCGGTACGTAACAGTAACTCTGCTCTACTGTTTCATAGACGTTATTGTGCAATACATAGACCTCTCTGGCGGTCAGAGCTTGAAATTGTTTTTCACGCGCTGCTGTGAAAACACAAGATTGTATGTGCTTGTTTCCATGGTGTTGCCTGAATTTGTGCGCAATTTATTGAAACTTCCGGTGAGTTTTCCCTTGTAAGCACTTACCTTCTTTGTTTTTTATAATAGTTTGAAGCATTACGTTACAAGTAAATGAGATAAAGTGGAAAATATAAAGCGGACTTATTAGTACCGTCAGGTTGTGCGAACACTTTATTGTAGCAACAATGCGTTACCTGTCACTAGTTGTTCTGTCCACTTTTTCTCACACAGATGGACGAAAATCATAACACTGGTGGCTACTTTCGACCTTAGAGTGATGCAGAGATTGAAGCAATTTTGTATGAGGACATTCCCTCTGATGTAGAGGATACTGAGATCGAAGATGATGAAGAAAATGTTAATAATTTTGACAAAGCTTTTTCGTGCAATTTGCAAGAGGCAGATTGTGAAACAAACTCCACTTGTTGGGATAATGATTCCTCAGAGAGTTCTTTGCCGTTTACACCTTCACTTCAATGTGGATATCGGACAAACAGAATGTGGAGAGACAAACACATTGAAACAAGGAACTGTGAATACAGATATAGTGAAGGTATCTTCTTACACTTAGATTATCATAAATTCTTTTTCAGCATTAGTCAATTTCTTCTTTTTCATTTCACGAATTGCTCTAGAATCCTGTTCCGTCTGTGACAACTGCAGTACTATTTCCATTCATGTATTCGTTTTGCAGGGCCTATGGAAGGATTATTTCAGGATTGACACATAGCTACTGATGTTTTTATTTTCATTTTGAAGCCAATTGTAGAAGACACAATTTTCCAGAGCAATGTTCACACAACAAAGAAGGAAAAAATTTTAAATCTGAAGGAACATGAGCTGTTTGTTTTTTTGGGAATTAATTTATTTATGGGTTACCGCAAGCTGCCGTCGTGGAAACACTACTGGTCTGCATGTGATGACCTTGGTATTTCTATTGTAAGGCGATGCATGAGTAGGGACAGGTTTGATTTTATTTTGAGTAATTTACATCTTAATGATAACACAAAAATTCCAGAAAGAAACACTGATAAATAGTATAAAATACGCCCGCTTCTGACTGCTTTGAATAAGCAATTTATGTCTATATTCAGGGGCACTAGAGAACTCAGTATTGATGAATCAATGATTGTCTTCAAGGGAAGAAGTAGCATAAAGCAATATAACCCATTGAAACCAATCAAAAGAGGCTATAAACCATGGGCAATTCGTAATCAAAAAGGATACACACTCAATTTTGAAGTGTATCAAGGTAGAAATGAGACACTGGAGAAGGGCACGGTTTAGGGGAGAGAGTAGTACTGAAATTATCTAAACCGTATTGGGTTCAGTACAGAAAGTTGTACTTTGACAATTTTTTTACTTCTATTCCACTTTTGGGAAAATTAAAATCCGTAAATACATTTGCCTGTGAAACAATTAGAACAAACAGGAAAGGTTAGCCAGTGAATTTACCTAAAGAAAAATGTCTAAAGCGTGGGGAATCTAATCACAGAGTGTCATCTTTAGACCTAACAGTATTTCAGTGGAGGGACAATAAAGCGGTGCATTTTGCGTCAAACTTCCATGGCAGTGAACAGAGCGTGGTGTCAAGAAAACAGGTTCATGGAACTAGTATGACTATACCATGTCCAGTTATTGTATGTGATTACAATAAAAATATGGGTGGTGTGGATCATGCAGACAGAAGGAAAGATAACTTTTCTGTTCCTAAGGATGTACGTCTTGGCAACCGAGGAAACCATTTTGCAGTGTTCAGTTGTAAAAGAGGACGATGCGAAATGTGTGCCAAAAATAAAATTCAGTCGAGACCACTTTCACATTGTAGTACATGTAAAGTGTATTTGTGCTGCAATGAGAAAAAGAACTGTTTCCTACAATTTCATGAGGTATCACTAAATATGTGGTATGTATATACTGTCAAAAATGTATAGCTAACTTACTATGTATTGTGAAGTTGCTGTAGAAGGAAAATTTATGCGAAATTAAAAAAAAATTCAGAAATGCCGGATTTTAGTTAATTAATTTTCTAATGTAAAAATATTTAATATTTATGTGGAATAAAGTTCAAGTTATAAAAATTGGAGCATTTTTATGCGCATGTTGTGATCCTGTCCATGGAGTCTGACGGTACTTCTGAGTACCAGGAGTGAAAAAGAAATTGTAAAAAATAAAATAAAATTTTACAAAAAATTCTACCGTCATTTGAGGCCACAATAGCATAAATTCTGCAAAGAAAATATTAAAAAGTAAATTTTTTCTTATGTCAGGAAACAAAGGGTTAAACCAGTTGCGTTTGACAGTAAAAAAGGTAACCACTGTCGTTAACAAAATAAATAGAGACTAAAAAGGTGTACCTCTAGTTGTAGAAGAGATTACGTTAAGGGTAGCAACATTAGAATTTAACTCAGCATGTGCTAAGAAGGAGAGAGAGATTAATGAAAATCTGAGTGATATCATTAGTCAAGCTGAAGCAGGAACGGTAGATAAGGGTAACACTGTTGCAGAGAAGTTAGTAAGCGATTGTAAGTTATACACGTATCTAGTAGAAAAGCCTATTCAGAAAAAAGAAAACGAGTGCACACACGTGCAACGGTAGCACACAGAATGTTGACAGTTGGCAACTAGTTATTGCCGCCAAATCAACCAGTGCGCCAGCGCGAAACCTGGCATGAGAATGAAGCAAACTGGACATTATTGTTAGCACGCTAAATTTAAATATGTTAAGTAATCACATATTATGTATATAATATTTTAATTTCTTGTAGAACTTTAACATACATGGGATAAGCTGACATATCCATTCCATTAACTAAAAAAAGAAGCTGACAATAAAGGGCATCGACCTTTATCAGCAAATGTAAGTAAAAAACACTGTACATCTCCGTAACATGCCAATGTACAGTGTGGGGGCAATTGTATCAGTACATAATGACAGGCCCCCAGTATGCCGTAAAATGAAGATTTATTAGGAAACACAAAATTTAAACACCGAGTAACCAGAAGGTTGGCAAAGACGTTGATTATAAATGTGCGGTAAGGCGCAGACAAATGAACGAAAACACAGTCAACTACTGTACAGTTTGTTTTTTGTTTTCTTCTCTCTTACAGACTCTCTCGTATGTAGAAGAACGATGAAGATTGCGAGCTTTGTGCATCACACGTGCGCGTGAATAATGTTATATGGAAAAACAGTATCAAGTATCTTTTATTTATTGAAGTAAGTGAAGAGGAAAGTTACAGGAAGAAGATTTTTGGGACCACGACAAGCACCTGTGTTGCCGGAGCCCTCCGCCGCCTGCAGCTTCAGCTAGAAGGTCAGCGAAGTCTGACCGCCAAGAAAAATTAAGATAAGCACAAACATTTTAACAATGCAATCATATCCAATTATAATTTATTCAGAAATCTTCTTTTAATATATATTACAATCTGTAAATACGTTATTGTCTTCCAGTGGACGCTATGAATATAAATGTCAGTATTCATTGACAACATATGTACAGACACTACCGAGACACTTGGGAAGGAATAAGCAGCAGGAGTTTAGGAACTGGAAAATACAGTTGAGGAAACGCTCCATGTTCCAGATACAGTACCTGCACAGAAGCCTTAGGCGAATGATAAATACCTACACCCAGTCCACTTAAACTGGAATAATTAAAAATCTATAGGAATCCAGAGTTCTGTAAGGTGGCAGAATAAATGGTCAGATTCACACCTTAAATGAGAGCTTTATACATCGCAACAGAAAGATGAATTTGACACCTAGGTTAATTCGGTGGTAACGAGCAAATTTGCCTATCAGTATGTAATGCAAAAAGGGAAGACACTCAGTTGACAGTAATTAACACACCGTTCCTAGAATGCATGTTTGAGTCGAAGGTGAAACAGGCAGCGAGAGGCGTTTTAGTTTGGAATTCAGAGGGACGATGTCAGAGGCAAGGCCGCCCTACAGGGGGTACCACGGAAACCACTTAAAGGGGTGTCCCAGGCGGAAAGTCAACGACCGACCAGGTCACTCAGACGGGGAGAGTGAGTGTAACGGCCCATCTGAGGGAGGACAGGAAAGAAAGCTTTTAGAAAACTGCGTTTCGGAATTCCAAATGGATACAAAACAAGACCAGCGACGCATTTTCGATCACGTGTCCAGTGTGTGGTACACATGTGATAGAGTCGATGTACGTAATTAGGCATCAGGAATTGCTTGAAAAGCGCTCCGAAGTAGAAAAGAGCCAAAGTTTCGACGCAATTTAATGGTAGGGACTCTGCGATTGGTAGAGAGAGTTTCCACAAAATAAGAGGAAATAATGTGACAAATTCAGCAAAAGATTACCCAAGGTCGCTCGAGTTTACGGCGGACGCAAGCTGGTGAAGCAACAAGTTTATGCCTCTGCAAGCGGTATTTTCCTTAATCTGCGATGAGCTGTCGTCTGCTAGGCCGCTCTCTTCCGCTGAAATTCCTATAAAACTAATTACACCTTTGCTAAATTTTCCACCAGAAACTTTCCCTATGTTTCTAGTTATCTGAGACAACATGTACTCATCCCTAGTCTTAGAAGGTGGTGATATACACGCGCATGGTTGGAGCAGCATGCATATTATAACGCCCTCTCAGTTCTCGCAAGAACAATTAATTAATTGGCTGGTATGTTTCTCCACAGTTGGAGCTAAACGATGTTACAGCTCATTTCTAGTTGGATATCGGCCGCTATGAACGGAGACGGAAATTTTAGGGTGGACTCTTCTCTGAACTGGTGTCAAGTGCAGAATGGAGTGCATAACGCTCTGTACGAAGCAGACGAGTAATTTGTGTGACCTCTCCGTTCGTAGCGGCCGATATCCAACTAGAAATGAGCTGTAACATCGTTTAGCTCCAACTGTGGAGAAACATACCAGCCAATTAATTAATTGTTCTTGCGAGAACTGAGAGGGCGTTATAATATGCATGCTGCTCCAACCATGCGCGTGTATATCACCACCTTCTAAGACTAGGGATGAGTACATGTTGTCTCAGATAACTAGAAACATAGGGAAAGTTTCTGGTGGAAAATTTAGCAAAGGTGTAATTAGTTTTATAGGAATTTCAGCGGAAGAGAGCGGCCTAGCAGACGACAGCTCATCGCAGATTAAGGAAAATACCGCTTGCAGAGGCATAAACTTGTTGCTTCACCAGCTTGCGTCCGCCGTAAACTCGAGCGACCTTGGGTAATCTTTTGCTGAATTTGTCACCTAACTAACCATCCACCATAGACTTGAGTGTCATCCTAAAAATAGTAACCGAACTTTGAACCGAAATCGGATGATTTTTTTAGTACTGACCAACATCATAACGTAAGTGTAGGAACAATTTTGTAAAGAAACTTCTAGTTAAACTTTAATATTGTCATGTTTAGGATAATTTAACCTTCTGGAAGTTAATTATTAATATTGTTGTGTTTAGGATTATTTCACTTTTTGTTGTTGGTTCAAATTCAAATGGTTGAAATGTTTCTGAGCACTTTTGAACTTAACATCGCAGGTCTTCGGTCCCCTAGAACTTAGAACTACTTAAACCTAACTAACCTAAGGACATCACACACATACATGCCTCAGGCAGGATTCGAACCTGCGACCGCAACGGTCGCGCGCCTCCAGACTGAAGCACCCAGAACCGCTCGGCCACACCGGCCGGCTTTTTGTTGCTGACGAGATGCGTTATCCTGACAACTGTTTTCTGTTGTCACATTGGAAACTGTGTAAAAGAGTGTATTTTTGTGCTGATATTCAACATGTCATTCAACTTACACAGTTGTCTTCAATTCTAGAGTAAGTAAACCACAAATGTTGCACCTTACAGTACTCGCGAGTTGAAACGAGAAACAAGATTAGATAATTGTGACACAGAAAATGGGAGCTCAACTGGATTCGACCGAAGTACAAGTAGGAACAATTGTGGATGAATAGCCGGCTCAAAAAAGTGCAGAAGAAATCTACAGCAGAATTCCTGCATCTGTGATGAAAAGAAAATTGAGATGCACGGCGATAAAAAAACAGAAAAGAAAATGAGAAGGAGAATGGCCCGAAACTACGAAAGACACTATGATAATACGATGCTAAACAGCAACTTCTACATCCTCATCTTCATCTACATATACAATTATATACTCAGCAAACGACTGTGCTTGTTCCTTTTCCATTCACGTATGGAGCGCTTGAAGAATGACTGTTTGAACGCGTCTCTGCGTGTGGTAATTATTCTAATCTTGTCCTCACGATCCCTATGTGAGCGATACATAGGGGGTTGTAGTATACTCCTAGCATCACCATGTAAAAGCGGTTCTTGAAGCTTTGTTAATAGACTTTCTTGGGATAGTTTACGTCTGTCTTTAAGGGTCTGGAAGTTCAGTTCCTTGCGTATCTCTGTTACACTCCCACGGGTCCAACAAACCTGTGACAATTCGTGCTGCCCTTCTCTGTATACATCCAGTATCCCGTGTTACTCCTATTTGGTGCTGGTTCCTCTCACCTGAGCGATATTCTAGAACTGGTGGCACAAGTGGTTTGCAAGCAATCTCCTTTGTAGGCTGACTGCTCTTCCCCAGTACTCTACCAATAAATTGAAGTCACCTGCTTTACCTACAACTGAGTGTGTGTCATCATTCCATTTCATACCAGCTACACTTTGTGTGTTGGCCGATTCCAACAGCGATCCGTTGATATAATCATAGTACTCTACTTTTTTTTTCATTTTGTGAAGTGCACAGTTTTACATTTATGAACATTTAAAGCAAGTTGCCGTCTTTCCAACACTGTCGCAGAGTTAGCGCTGTGGGCCGACCTTGCAGCTGTGTGAAGGGCAACCTACAGTTCACAGGAGATTCTGAAAACGTGACGTCATTTTGACGACACAGGCTGAATCGAAGGAGAAACGAGTTGTCTGTCGACTTTCGAGATCGTTCGGTTCACAACACGCCAGGCGAACGTGACGTTCAAAACAATAGCATTCATCTCCAGTAGAGGTAATTCGAGGATAAGCTTCTTCTTTACTGCTGAGTGCGTTAACCCCGAAGTCACACCCTTTATAAACGTGTTACGTGCCCGCCTGCTTAGTTGGGTGGTAACGTGCTTGCCTCCCATGCACTGGGCCCGGGTTCGATTACCGACCGGGTTGGAGATTATCTCCGCCCAGGGACTGGGTGTTGTGTTGTCTTCTTCATCATTTCACCCTCATCACCGGCCGCAAGTCGTCGAGTGTGGCGCCGAATGAAATAAGACTCGCACTTGGAGGCCAAACCCGACTGGGACATCCTTGCCAACAATGCCATACGATCCTTTCCTTTCATTTTTTCCATGTGTTACGTTCTGCATTCATGTGGACCGAGATGTGGACAGGGGAGAGATGTGTTGGTAAGAATTAGCTGCGAAACTTACTGAAAAAGTTGTGTCAACTGTTTTCCCTAATACTCCTTCATCAACACCAAAAAGACTGATTTAGAGGCAAAAAGAATCTGAAGCTATCCAGCACAGAATGCAGTAACGTGCTCATTAAAGTGTCTCAACAAAATAAACTTATTTTTAAAAGCTCTGAATGCTAGTGTGAGGAGTTGATCTGTAGTCAGAAAGGTCGGGCAGCCATTGTAACAGGCGAAGTAAAGCATCAGCTCATTTACCTTGTGCCCAGTGACTAAAGCCGTTTCGAAAAACCAACACAGCTAACATATCTCGAAAACACGTCACTATCGGTAACGTTTGCTGTAAAAAATGAAGAAAAGCGTAATATTGGTGGTTAAAGATGTACTTTAATCGGAGACGTTTGTTTGGGAAAGAAGTGGCCTAAAAGAACTAGCCCATAAATTGTCTTTTATACACTTTACATATGGCTACAATATATGTATGGCTGATATTACGTTACCTTTCTATTCCGTTGCAAATGTGTCGGTCATATGTGTGCCTTTTATTTTGAATGGTAATTTGCTTTGCCAAATGATCAATGTGTGAATGTAGAGGGAGAGCTAGTAGATGCACATATCATCGCATATTTCAGAGCATACTGCTGTAACTTAATAATGAAGTCCCATACCATTTTTACAAACGCGAAGGCGAGAAAAAAAAACAACTACTTTGATATGGCAGGACGCGAATCTCCTCCGTAGCTACCCCCTGCTCTGTTAACGCTTGCTACCGCTGCCTCACAATGAACTTCTTGAAGCTCAGCCCCCGTACCGTAACATGAATGTAATGAAGGCTGTAACAGGCTTATATGACGTTTAATTATAACAAATTGGAAACAAAGTGAGGTGTTTTTACAACCTTCTCCTTGAGACGGTATACTTTCATAATACGCAATTTAGGACACGAAATCCAACATGGCGTCTACAAGGACCGTGCATCGGACGCTGACGAGTCTAATAACAGTTGCTGGGATCATCGACAGCCTGCCTGTGACGTCAAAGCGACGTGACGTTTGCACAATGACGTGTGAACTGCAGGTTCGCCCTGTCTTAACTGGGCAGGAACCACCTGTTGAGACAGTCTGCCGCTCGGTGCTGGCTGCACACGTGCACACGGTGGCCGGAAGCAGGGGGGCGTTTACGGACGTGTCGCCATCTTAAGGGCGAGAGGGACGCGGTAAGTGGGCGCAGAACGTCAAAGCAATGCAGCTCGCCTCATGACGAACTACTTTCAGTGGAATATACCCTAGAAGAATTCACACAATACGTCAAGTCAAACTACTTCAAAACGGAAGCCACTGTTTGTCAATGATTATTCTTTCAGACAAGTTTGTGTACCGTACACCCTTGTTATTTATGCCGCAATATTTTTCTCATTATTGTGGAACATTGTTCTCAAATGATAACGAAACACATGAAATGCACTGTAATGAGTATACTTTCATATTCTGACCCACAAAATCATAATACTATTGAATAAATCGAAGTGTCGCTAATCACGCACCTTGTGTAAAAACGAAACCTAAACATTAATACGAACCTGGAGCGCGTCGCAAAAACGAAAACATTTCGGCACAAAAAGCACCACCAAGTAACGTACATCTGTACGTAACTGAATACTATGACTGCTGCTGATAATAATAATAAGAATAATAAAAAATACATACTTCCTCAAATCTTCACATTCCAGTCAGGCAAAGTTGTTTATGCTGTCCTTTCTGTGTAGGAAATTCGTGGAACACATCTTCACATTCTGGTTGCTGTGTTATGCTGGGGTTCACTGAGAGGATGGCAACACTGTTGACTCATTCCTGCGACGTGGACGACCGCAAGTTGGCCCTCGAGTCTTTCGAGGAACGAGAAAGAGAGCACCGGGTGTCCACGCAACACTCTGCACCGAGGACTTTGGGAGGAGGTTTCAGTTTCGTTGCTCTTCACGAACGCCCTAAAATGAATATCCTCATCACTCAAAAATTCTACCAAGTTGCCTTTGCAACGGTTTGCAGTTTTCTAGCACATTTCAGTGGTTCAGTGTTGTCTCGTCCAGAAAAATTAGTTAGGGAGTCAAAATTGCTGAGTACATCTACTTTTGCACTTTTTGGTTATCGCCTTGTTGCACTTTTTGGTTATTGCCTTGTGTTTCCAGGGTTTCAAGTACCGAGAACTACTTACTCTTCCCAGAATGTCAATTTAATTAACACTGAAATATAAACCACAAACTAAGCAGTGAACAGCTGCACTCTTTATAGAACCAAATTTAATTGAACCTCGGCCAGGCAAGTGGCCGGCTGTTGGAATGACTGGCGGTGCACTCTCTCAGTTTGAGTGGATACTGCTGAGTGTCGACGCTGGCTGCTGCTGTGTCAGTGAGTGTTAGCGGCGTCTCCCGTCACGAAGCTGAACTGCCAGCAAAGGGACTTACTTGCCTCTCTGACGTACACCACATGTCAAGTAACGGTACCGAAGTTAGTCAGTAATGGGCACATCGTCACTACGTAACATCATTACTGAAACAAAACCCACTTTTTTCCTTTGCCTAATCAGCTGATTCAATTCAGGAGCCGTCAACAGAACGCTTTTTTAAAAAGAAAAAAGAAAAGCAACCGCCCATAAACCGCCTCTTAAACTCTGCCATCCTAGACGCCTGCCTCGTCTGCCTAGGCCTAAATACACCTCTGGTGTGTGGCGGAGGACACTTAGGGCACCAAAGTCATTCTGTGCTCCGCCGTCGCGTCAGTCTCGCTGTTGCTATTTCCCTCCCCCCCTCTACTTTTTCGCCAGTGTGGCAGCACTGCGTCAGCTGCTCGGGGAAGTCCCGGCCTTTCTCGACTCTGGGCTGGCCGCAGTAGACCAAGTTGCATCATGGCGACATATTTCCTCACAGCTTCCATAAAAAGTGCTTACTGCAGCGTCCAGGGAAAGAACTTCTGGAGGATCAGACGGGTGTGACGTCCACGAGGCTCCAACGTTAACCCCTGACTTGTACCGTCCGAGCTGGCTGTGGATGCCTTACGACACATCCAGACGTGCAGTGCTGACATATCGTGTGCTTCACAAATGTAAACTGTCTGGAAAGTTTGTGGCATAAACTACACTGCAGACTTGGACATTTATTATAATTTTCGATGAAGTAATTGGGACCCATTTGTTTGGAAGATACTGAAGAAGCTTCACACCCTTGTGACGCAGTGAAACAGTAAAAATTTATGTTGAAACAACTTCTTCCGGTAAAGAAAGAGGTAGGTGAACGACAAATTGAGACGCATACCCGCAGTAAAAACGCTACGTTCGCATAGCAGGTTCATCTAAATGGCATGTGGTTTTATACAGGGTGAGTCCGGGGGAATAGTGCGTACTTCGAGAAGTGATACTACTGGTGATTCTGAACAAAAGAAATCTTCATATCGACACACACCCCTATGAGAATGGTTTCCCTTTAATGTACGTTGTTATTTACTACATTATTATCATGTACATTGTAATTGTTCCCTAAGTGGTACAGCGATGTAGAGGAATTCGAAACGAACAATATCAGATGGGAAACTTGTAGTGTGTAAAGTTTCGAAACTATCTGAAACTGGTGTACGAGACCTACCTAAAATACAGTACAGCGCATGCGAGTCACTCGAGATTGTCAGTATTCTGTCGCTCTCTTCACGCAATCTGTTAGCCCCAGAGAAAATGAATCGAGCCTTTTAAATAGGGAATTTAATGTACTCTGACCCGTTTCAGACAGAGGGCAGAATTTTGGTGTCATTCAAGAAAGAAGTACAAAACTGACATTTAGCGTGCTCTATATTGGAAACCACTGGGTGGGTTCTCATAATGCTGTGGTTGATCAGTGTAGATAGAACCGGAGTGGTTCACGTTAGGTAATATCTTGGCCGCAGAGCGTGTCAAAGATTTTACATTCGGTTCCTGCATTACGCGTACATCGAAGTCAAAGTATTTTCCGGATTTATTTTGTTTCAAAGCTTTTCGACAAACAGATGCGTTGCAAGTGTGCAGCGAAATTGATTCCTATGAACTGGCGATACAGATCACTGGAACGCTGAAGCAGCCTGTACGTACTGCGTGTCCCTCCCCGCATGTACTCCCGGCTGCTCTCAGCGCTTTTGTATTCTGTGTCGGCTCCCTTGTGGAGCGACCAGTAACGGCTGAGATGGGCAGGCGGCTTGTTTATTGCAGTAACTCTTATTGCTGGTCGTATTTTAATGCCACAAAGTTTGAACCACTTTCAGTAAGTCTCTGCTGTGATTGGTTAATGGACGACAGTCAACATGTTTAGTTGCACCACTCTTAATGTTACGTGCCGTATTTTGCGGATTCTGTACGAAACACTCGCCAAATAGTCGCACTTCTCTGTACGATTTCTTTAAACAGACTGCCGCAAAATGCGATCAGGTTATACAGAAGCGTTACCTCTGCAAGTATCAGTTAGTGGAGATAAAGTTCCAAGGTTAATTTCTGCAGCTAAAAACTGGCTGCATTGCGTGTGAGACTGTCGATCGCTACAAAAGAGAACAAACTGACGTCTCTTGAAAGATTTGTTTACACCCGGGCGAGGTATTCGGTACCGAGAATAGGTACTGCAAGTACAGTGATAGACCTCTGTATCAAGTTAAAAAACTACACGATTTTGTTAGTTAAGCATTGTGTGTTACATTTAATACTGCAACGGTAAGTGCTGGTAAACACACACTGCACGTTTTCAAAGTCCCCAGAGTGTTCTCTGCAGACGCAGACTGTGGCATCGGTCACCTAGACCGTAATCCACCACACAGCGGGAAGTAAAACAGCTTCTCGAGTATCTTTCGGCGCACGGCCGAAATAACTCTGCCCTCGGCCTCGGCGTCGGGAAGTGCGGCGCGGCTCGCTGACTGCCGCCGCAGGGGGTGCCAGGAGGGCGGCAACTGGGGGCGGCGGTTGCGGGCGAGGGAGAGCCCAGCAGACACGGGCTCCGGCAGGCCTGCCTGCCTCGACAGCTGCGCGCACTGCTTCCTCTCCGGTACTGCGAAGCGTCTCCTCAGCTGAGGAGGTGCTCGTAGCTCGTAAGGTGTGCGTTTCAGAGCTCGTGTCTACTGGACTTTTGCTCCGAATAATCCTTCCTGTCACGTCCTCGCATCCTGACAATTCCTGCGGGGACATCCTGTATACGAATAACGTGTCCGGGGGATGTCTACGGTCGACAGATTCCTGTAACTGATGGGACACCGGCGATACGAGAAATTTTAGCGCCCACGCCAGCCAGCTACATACAGAGCTACACTTTATAGAAGGCTTCTTCCCGCGTAGCACAATCGACCAAGGAAAAATTAAAAATAAAAGACCTTTGAAAAGACAAATTAAGTGTGTTACATCCAGGGACAGGAAACACAGTGGTAGACCACTTTAGAAAATACTAGGAGAAGGTCGCGTGCAAGTTTCCTGACCAAATTAAATTGTAGATGGATTTCAGCGAGCCAGATACAGAATGGAGGGTCATGCTATGAAAGCTTTTGTCCGAGACAGGTACTTGTCAGAAATTTGGAAGTCTTATTCGAAAATTGTTGTGAGCAGAGCGTCACAGAACCGACTCCTGAGCATCTGTGGTCTAAGGCCGTTATAGCGTATGTGCCCACAGATGTCGTAATGCATATTAAAAGAAAAAGAAAAAAAAATAGAACAGAAAGCCACCTGATCTGAGGCGCCTTGCCACGGTTCGCCCGACTCCCCCCGTTCGAGTCCTCGCTCGCGCATGGGTGTGTGTGTTGTCCTCAGCGTAAGTTAGTTTAAGTTAGATTAAGTAGTGTGTAGGCTTGGGGTGCGATGACCTCAGCAGTTCCTTCCCATAAGACCTTACCACAAATTTCCAAATTTTACGAGCACTGACACAGGCTTTGCAATTTGTTTACTAACGGAGGAAAAGTAACCAAGTCCTTTGTTGCGGAAGATGTACCCAAGATTGATGTGTCAGGTACAACAACTCACTTCTTTTATTCTGAAGATGCTGCTGAAACATGGATGTGGATGCTACTCTGGAAGAGGAGAATGGAGAAGCACTCCCGTATTCAAAAGACTAGTGATCGTTGCAGATGCACGCCATGCCGTACGCCATCTGGATGAGCAGCCATGTTTATCAGTTGCAGAACAGGAAGGCCTGCTGACGATGTCGCCATTTCTTTCTAAACTGTAAAAGGACATCTACACTAAACGTTGCAACATTTCATCTCCAGAATGGTGTTGTCAAAGAACTTCTACACTCCGTGCTAACAGTCCTTGTAAGGCCTAACAATACCGACCGGGCGCCGTGTCATCCTTAGCCCACAGGCAACACTAGATGGGGACATTGAAGGACATGTGGTCAGCATACGTCTCACCCGGCCGTACGTCAATTTCAGAGACCGGAGCCGCTACTTCTCAGTCAAGCAGCTCCCCAGTTTGCCTCAGAAGGGCTGAGTGCCAACAGCGCTCGGCAGACCGGATGGTCACCCATCCTTGCGCTACCCCGGCCCGACAGCGCTTAACTTCGGTGATCTGACGGGGACCGGTGTTACTACTGCGGCGAGGTCGTTGGCGTTGTGAAAGAAACAGCGGTCGATAGTGAGACATTTATTTCGTGAACTTTAATTTTGTTCTTCTCTTGTAAAAATTTAAACTAAATCAGAAACTGTTTCTGTTGACAACAGCTTGAAACTTCCCCTTTGGAAAATTAATGAATTATTGTGCTACGTTAAGTGATTGTCAAACAGCTGAGCAAAACTGAACGCACTCAGACATTACTCTCTTTACTTATTCTGATCAACACTAAACTGACACACAATATTTTTAGTGCAACGCAATCTGGCTTCCAAAAATCCCTACAAAAGAATGGCCCTGACTAACAATAACCTATACCTTTCATGAATCACTTACCTCACAAAAATCTTCGATACTCCAACTACTGCAATACAGCGAGCGCCACTACTGCCAGCTAAATAAAGGATTCTAACTACTGAAGGCACTAATTATTGATAGGCATACTTAGCAAATGAAAGATTTTGATAGAGAACAAACAATGTATTTACCTTAATAGTGTGCAAAAGTCATAACACATATATCAGTTCATGACATCCAGTCTTACAAATTTACTCTTTCTGATGGACACACGTCCAGATCATCCGCTCTCAAAACTCCGCCATCTCTCTCCCCACATCCACCATTGCTGGCGGCTCACCTCCAACTGCACAACACTACACGCTGTTCATATCGAACTGCCCAACACTACAATAGCGAATATTCCAACAATGCCAACCAGCCGCAAACTGCACACAGCACAGCCAGCGATTTTCATACAGAGCGCTACGTGACGTTACCAACATAAAAACCTAAACAGCCTACTTACATAGCCCCCATGCTCCCCACAAAAAATTTTACAAATTGTTTTGGGCAGTCGCCAATAATGATTTGATAAAAGTTTTCATAATTACAATAACAAAGATATCAAATGCACACACTTATTGATACACTATTGGTCAAAAGCAAATATTTTCTCACAGTCCATAAAGGCAGTCCTGATCATTCATCACAGTAGTATTTGTAGTTTTTTTTTTCAAAGTCTGAGCAGCAAAACAAAATGCACACGGAAGTAGTGGATTTCTATGCAGTCTTGAAGAAGTAGTGTTGTCCTTCCAAAAGACAGTGCTGACTCTTGACATGGAGACAAGTAACGGGCCACAACAGAGCAAACCCACAGCAGAGTCAGTCGAAGTTTTGAAGAATATTGGTAGGTAGGTTATCACAGAGCAGACCCACTGTCGTCCTGGTAGAGAGAATGGTATTGGTCGACAATCAAAGGTGCAGACACACTGCAGTCCTTGTAGGGATGGCCAGCAGCCATCTGTTGCTACTGTGCACGTGCACAGTCACCGTCGAAGAGTTCTGCGGACAATATAGCAAGTGCATAAACCACCACTTGTACACTCACAAAGTTCTTGGAATTGCCGTTAGAACCAGCAATGCTTCCCTTGCTGAATTATTAAAACACGTGCAAACACTAACAGTCCCAACTTCTCACATATTGTGCATATACTATGATCAACAGAAACGTGTGCAGTGAAATGGAACTTAATTTGAAGAACTGGTGTCTATACAACTATAAATTTGCAACATAAGAATACAATTACAAAGGTACAGAAAACATCATTAAGAACATAATAATACAGATAACATTTGTGGTAATACAGGATTTATAAAAGAATAGAAATAAACATGTACATCAGTGTTACAGGAATTACGACATAAGTAAATAAATCAGATAATGAGAATAGTATTCGAAACATTAATTTCACATATGAGCATTAAAACAAGACAGAATAAATAATGTCTACACATCTTTACGAGGTAAATAACACATTATTAGAAAAATTATACAACATAACTCTTATCAGATTGTTCGTCAGGATAGAGGTCAGGAGCGATGGGTGTTGAAAATGAAAAGTAATGAAGTTGGAATGGACGCTGTTTATTCATGTAACGACGGTACACGGGTGCCTACGTAGGGCTGAGCAGCCCCAAGAGGGGTTGCCGTCTGCTCATCAGGAGGTTTGAGGAGAGAGGCAGAGGATAGAGGAGCGACTACTCGGGGCCTAGGTCCGAAGCTAAGAGAGCGCGGAGCTGTTTCCGAGCCGCCATCGCCGCTCCCGGCCGCGTCCCCACGTGATCACACGACTGGTCTCTGATTGGAGGGTCGATTCCTCAACGCGCCTTGCTAGTAGCGTACCCTCGTCAGCGCAACCAACCCGTGGGACTAGTCACAGAAATTAACATCCATAACATAGTGATATCAATATGTGCAAAAGTTACAGAGTGGCCTGAAGGGTCTGAAGGAAGGCTCTTGAATAGCAGACTTGTGAAGTTGGGGCGACGCCATGGTGTGCGTGCGTGTGTCGGCGGTATGAGTGGTGGTGGGTACCCAGGCGATGGTGAGGGACACCGGAGCACGGCACACTGAAACACTCCACCCTCGTGGGGGTGAGAGGATGCTCCCAGGCCGGACAAGGGGGCTTCTGCCCCGTAAAATTCTTTGAGTTCTTAAATCTAGGATAACAATGGTAATTGCCCAAGTGGGTGAATCAGAACATTACAAAATGATAATAATTTAAAGAGAAAACAAAATGAATTACATGAGTGTTAAGACTCGAGAATTAAATTAGGATTCCATAGACTTTACATAGAAATACAAATTCATTACAATATCAGTTCATTGCCTGACACCTAGACTACAACTTAATTCTAAGGATTGAGGGTGGGGGGGGCTGGGTTCATGCCTGATCACATGCACCAAGGTTGGCAGGTAGGTTCAGGTGTGATATTCACCTTCAGGTTGTGGGGGTTGTACTACTTCTAGGAAGGAAGTGGAACATTTCGAAAACCCTCTTTTACAGAATATCCAGGATACTATAATCAGAATCATTATAGTGATGATTACCGAACCAGCGCTGGGTAATACAGCGGTGGTTAATCGCTTGGTTTGCTGCCAATCAGCAATATGAGGCCACTCAGTCAAGAACAACTTGGTTATGTTCCTGGGTAAGGAGGTGATTGATCGATTGGATAGATCTGAATCATTGGTATTCGGTAATTTCTTTAACTTCTCATGGTAATGGAGTTTAAAAGAGAGTTCAGGAAGATATAAGATAAATGTGGGAATGGTGACATGAAGAATGGTGTGCAATTGAGTTGATATCCTCATAGAAGCAGCGTATACGTCACATCTTGAACTATTATACACTAGGTCACTATTATTCAGTGTTAGCTCTGACATTGAACGGTGGCACACCAGGGTGGCGGTGACACTCTGTGGAACAGCGAATAGAAAACTGTTGCCAACAGGTTGAATTATTGGTTGACGAAGTGAGACTAGAACACGAGGACATGGAGGTGTAGTAGTTTCGGCTAAAAACTGTGACATCTCTCACTCAGTGGTGTTAGTGCATAACATCAGCTTGGAGCATAAGTAATGTGTTGTGTGGGTGCAACTGGATAGCTCAGCGCGAGAGAGAGTGGCGTGGGTTTGTCGATCCCGACTAACTATTAAAAATTCTTGAGTCTGCCAAACAACATGGTGGTGAAGGGTGGCCCAAGAGACTGGAAAAGTGTATATTTGATAGCACTGATATTCGCAATTTGCTCACGTGATTGGCAAACCTCATTCGCATCGGAATACCAAGCGAATTACCGGTAAGTCGGACCTCCAACGCAGCATAGGAAAAGAGGAGGTGGCTTTCCCGCACGGCATAAAGCATTTGCTTAGGGGCCAAAATTTGCGACGACACATTGTGTAGGATGTGCAAGAAGGGCTCTGAGGGTAACAGGTGTGGACTGAGCTTTCCTTGCAGTCCGAGTTGAATGGCCGAGTGTAACATGTGCACGTGTAACTGTGCTGTGTGTATATTAAATAAAAGAATCTGCGTGGTCTTCACAATGTCCAGTGTGATAGTCAGATTACGTAATCCCGAGCGAAGATGAGTCCACTCTTGGTTAAAGGATTGTTAATCTGTCGGCTGCAACTTGTATTTCTCTAGTTGTGGCTAACAGGTTATTCTCAAGATGTGTCAGGCGCACCTGTTGATGTACCAACACACCGTGATTAACTTGTGTTTCCGAAAGCGCTTTGTGTGTGTCCAAATTCCAGCGTTTTGCGTCTGTTTCGTCAGGAGTCCCAAAGACAGTTTTTAATAATGTACCTCCAACGGGCAACCAGGCTCGTTTGAAACGAGGCCGTGGTACTGCATCCCTAATAGTGTTCAGTTGACTCCGAAGAGTTGAAATACTTCTAGTCACTTCCCACAAAGATCGGAGAAACTCATGTTCCCTCGTCTGCGTCAAAAAGGTTTCATATTTTGACAATTGCTGAGCTGTATCATATAAAGCACGGTCTTCCTCTTCTAATAACGTTAAGTTAACATTAGCTGACACAATAGCATAATGTGGAGTATGCACCAGATTATGACGACGGCCAAAAAGCACGCCAGACGTGGAAGGGTAGACATGAAATGGAGGCGCCTTAACGGCGACGACGACAACCACTGAGATTAACATGCTTCCCATTTCTGGTGATAAATTGACAGCCGTTTGAATGGAGGTTGCTTTCACCTTCCAATGTTGACAACGGTCGACTGCGAGGGAAAGTATTAGTGACCCTACAAGTAAAAATTTCTTGGCTTACTTGAGGAGTAATTCAGAGATGACAGACGAGGTACAACGTTGTAGCAATAGTTACCTGGCAAGTAGCGACGATGGACCAGTTCAATCACGCTTACTGATGAAGAAGGCCACAAAGTAGAATCACGGCAGGCAACCAACAGCTTGGCAGCCGTGGGGTAGCAAGGCGGCAGGACAACGGTGTAAGTCAACACTGAGTATCCGCTGATCAATCACGCGTCAGCAAAAAAGACGCTGAGCGCGGAGGCAGTACTACGCAGCGCAGACTAAGCGTAACTCGCTGGAAAACATTTTCCAATCTGCTATGGCAAGAAGGCCAAGTGTCGTTAATTAATTTGAGATTTTGTACGAAGAAGGTTTTTTTTTAATGAACATAAATGGGAAGGAATCCTGTGATCGCGGTGTAAACCTGCACGGCCTATGCACCTCCCACGCAATGGCCACTGCGAAGCGGTACCCACCACGCTAAGGCTGGACATGTGAAGTAATTCATAAATTTCAGAAATAATATTCAGTGGTTTTTCAGCTGTAGAAAACCCGAATGAGGGTAGGACACCTCAAGCTAACTCAATAATCATAGGATGTTTACTTAAAGAAGTGATCAATAGCGGGATTAAGTGTACTGAAGTCGGAAATGAATGTTAGCGAGAGCGAGTCTGTTGCTCATGAATACAGAGGCTGGTATGTGAAGCCGTGGAGGCGGCGCAGCGTAGCTTTGTCAGCGCTGAGCCGGCAGAGTGCTGAGCTCAGATAACAGCGTCGGAGAGCGCTAGAGGCTCTGCGTCCGAGACTAAGACACTGTAGGTGCAACTTAAAAGTAGCAGTTTATTGCAAAGCAATAATAAACGAATAGCTCATGTCACAGAGACGTTTCATTCCACGTTAACAGAACAACTTAAATGTTCAACAAGTAAATTGATATTGAATATTGAACGTTGTTGATTAAAAGAAACTGCTAGTGAATGCAGTGTATCTCTCTCGCAAAATATCGAGCAAGACGTATCACCTTGGAACGGATACTACGCGGAGTGAAGTGATCTTAGAGGAAGCCGAGTACCGTCAATTTATGTCTTTATCAGAGGGGTTAACCCTCGCATAGGGGTTCATGTTAAAGTTGTTTAAAAGTTACAGCTACTTAACATAACGTACATACGTACGTACTTCCCCTTCCGAAGAGTGGAGGGCATAAGCGGTAAAAGCCTTGTTCATGTACTTCGTATACGACAATAGGTCTGGTAACATCAACAAGTTACACCAAGGTAGTGTGAATATGAACAGTGTGAGTGTGTTGTAAGCGTGTTATTGTAAGTATGAAGTGTTGTGTAAATGTGTGACTAATGGTAGCTGATGGCGGATACGAATTGAAGGCCAATAGGTGCTATCAGAGATACTTACTGTCGAGAAAACAATGAAAATTAAAAGGGAATACCGAATATGACACAAAAATGACCATTACCATAAAATGTACTGAACATGAATCATAACTATAAATTGATAATAACAAAACATGACATTGGAGTAATAATAATTGACAAGAAATAAAATAAAGGGAATATTTCCCGAACATAAACTTCCGAATCGGATACGAAATCCGTCAGGGGATGTTGTTTTTTGGTCGGTTGACGAAGTGTATAAGGCACTACGTCAGTAGAATCCGACAGAGTGTGTGTGTATAACAACAGTGGCGTTATATAAAATTTAATAAACGAACGTCTGGGGCTCAGTTCATTTGTGGCTGAGTGCCAAAGGCGTAGTGTGAGACAAAATTGTCTCACGGTAATTGATATATGAATTGTATTGTGGTCAACCGAGGAGCCTAGGATTCGGTGACGTGTAAGTACAAGTTCGCGGTGCGAATGAGCTACCCGCGAGTGACTCGACTAATAAGTTCAGCAGTGCATTAGTGAAATCTGCAGACTTGGATTGATGATTACATAATTTCCACAGCAATGGAGCAACCTGCGGACAGTGCTAAGGCAACCTGTCTAATAATTGATGGGCAGGCAGTGCATCGGAGCTATCTGCGATATCGTGGTTCAGCGGGCCGAAGGGCGTCCGTCTGACTTAATAAAGAATTAGTGCAGGCACGTGGGTCTCCTGCGATACACGGAATAAAAGTATCAGCGGCGTTATTAGCGACCTGCTGTACTAGGAAAATGTCGACTGTTCAAGCAATAAAAACAGCTCTGAAGCTAGAATAGCATACATGCATAAATAGCGTCACTTTTTGTGCGCGCAGTACATAACACTACATAAAATGAAAATCATGAACTATAAATCACTAGCGCTAGCATAATGACATAATTAAACACAATGAAATATATTGACAGGAAAATAAAAACACAATGATGTATAATAATAACGCTGTAATTAGTCGGAACGCTCAACGTCAACATGTGAAACGTCCCCTTAGAACTACTTATACAAGACTGTGCTTAACCTGGCACACAATAATTTTAGCGCAACGCAATCTGACTATCAAAAATCCCTGCAAAAGAATGGCCCTGAGTGTAACATTAAACTATACCTTTCAGAAATCACTTACCTCACAAAAATCTTCGTTACTCGAACTACTGCAATACAGCGAGCGCCACTACTGCCAGCTAAATAAAAGATTCAAACTACTGAAGGCACTAACTACTGATAGGGATAGTTAGCAAATGAAAGATTTTAATAGAGAACAAACAATGTATTTACCTTAATATTCATAATTGACATTCAGTCTTACAGATTATCAAAACTCCGCCATCTCTCTCCCCACATCCACCACTGCTGGCGGCTCACCTCCAACTGCGCAACGCTACGCGCTGTTCACATCCAGCTATAGCAGTTCATGACAACAATGGCAGTCAACAATGCAAACTAGCCACATACTGCACACAGCACAGCCAGTGATTTTCATACAGAGCGCTACGTAACGTTGCCAAAAAGAAAACATAAACAGCAAAATTACTTAAAGAAAACATAAACAACCTACTTACACATGTAGCACTGGCCACCTGGGGCTGGCTGCTGGGCTGCGTGTGTGTTAGTTTTAAAACTGACGACAACAAATTGAACTGAAAGGACAACTAGGCACAGTTCCCGTAGCGCTTACATCACCGGCTAATTAGAGGCAAAGTACGTATCTCACAATGGATCGTCGGCCGATATTTTGGGGCAAGACTGCCACAAGGGAGAGCAATATCTCGGTGTAAATGGGTGGTAAGATTAAAAGACCGGTACTGTCGGAAGAGGGTACCTAACATGTTGTAGGGGCCTCCTCATCGACAGAAGAAGGAAAACAGGATAGAACAATGACCACGGCGGTAGAGTAAAATAAATGGGGAGGGCAAAAATAACTGCGTAGCAACCGAGGAACAATCGCCCACCGATATACGGCAGCCCGGACGATTGGTCGTTTGTGCCTCGTCAGTAGCGTGAAAAACCCGTGGCATTGCATTGGTTTGCCCATATCTGGCCTTGTCCTAGAAAGATAACGTTAAATGTCCTCATAGTTCGATGTGTAAGAGGGTTAGGGCTGTAGCTTGTAGCTTATACAGTGAATCAAAGCAGTAGTGAAACTTCACTTATAGGATTGGCAGACTAAGGTATGCAGAATAATGTAAATCGTTAAGAACTTCGTGTGATTTACCCAGCTAATGTGAAACAAAACAAGGAAAAGAATTTAAACAATGAATCACATCTACTTAATATTTATGTTAAGATTTATTGGGATGTTTGAATGAATTTTGTTTGCCGCGTCTTCCGGCTGCATGAAAGAAACCAGCTCGGAGCTGTTGGCGAGCGCGCAGCGCACGCGTAGCTGCGGAGTGGGCAGCGGCACGCCGGCGGTCACGTGGGACGGCGTGTAGCCGCGGGAGGCCGGCCGCTACTGCAGCGACAAATATCACGCGCTCAGCGTGTACAAGAAATAACGACCAATTAGAAATTGCTTATTATCTAGCATAAGAGTTTTTTTAAAAAGGCTGTTAGTTATATAAAATGATGGTAAATGCATTGTAGTCTGTCATACACGGGGGATAGGGCAGTAATCTGCGGTTTGTTTTTGTAACTACTCGGACGCGCCGCGTGTCGAGACGCTGGAGGCGGCAGCGCACGTGGTGATAAGATACGTCATCGCGCGGAGCGCTGTTACTGGCTGAGAAAAAATGATGGCCGCTGGCCAGTTCTTGGCGAGGAGAAGGGACAGCGCTGAAGAGAGGAGGGGAGGCGACACCTGATGTGTTGCCCCGCCAACAGCTGGTCCCGTGAACAAAGCGTACGAGGCGTATGCATTTCAAGTCCTGGCTTTATCTGTTCCGATTACTTACGGTTAGCTGCAGCAAATACAGAACTACGACATATAGTACAATACACTAGACGTCAACGTAACAAGTATTAAGAAAAGCTCGGAGTAAAAATACTCCACATGTACTGGTTTGCCAAATAGATGGCAATAGATGACATTGAAGAATATTATTCGGAGTTAGCAGCCGCGGTTCTGCCGACACCGAGTGTAATGGTTGCATTTGAAGCAAGTCAGTTGCGTGACGTCTAATGCGTGGCATTGCTTGCAAAGCATAAAACATAATCATACATATGAAAATGAGCAAAAATACATGACTTGACTGGAAATTGACAATTGAGAATGGCTGGGAACTCCGTGGTGGCCAGGCACGTCTTGCTTCCAAGTCCCTGGAGAGAATGACTTAAACTAAGCTGCAATAAAACATAACATAAAACTCTAATTAGGTGTGATTAATCACGCGACCTCAACCCATAAGGGTGTCGATTCCGCAAAGGGTATATCTACAACCCTGTGGAGGTAATCTCCTCCGTTTTTTCTTTCGTCTTTGTTCCACAGGCGGATGGGGGGCTGCGACCTGTTGTGGTGACACAGCCCTACCGTGGTAAGGTTGCAGGCGGTCAAAGTGCACTATCACCGTACGATCGGTTAATTGCAGTTCTGCATTGACTGGTGAGGTCCACCGCACAATCCGATACGGGCCTTCAAAGCGGGGAGAGAACTTTTTAGTTCGTCCCTTTTTGATTGCCAGGTTTCGTAGTAACACTAAATCACCTGTTTGATAAGTCGGTAAATTTGTTCTGCCTGTGCAACTGTTTATTAGTAGCTTTGATATTATTCCTCTTTACCTTATACCAGATCGCTTTTAGCCGGCGGGCTAAACCTTTTACTTCCTTTATTTCTACACCCTGAGGTAGTTTATTTCGAATGGCGAATTCATCGGCCGTCCAAACACAGCTTCGTAAGGGGTATACCCCGTGGATTCATGTATTCGGGTGTTGTATGCAGAAGAGATATACGGTACATATCTGTCCCAATCAGCGTGCGTTTTTGCAACATAATAGGATAACATTTTACAAATTGTACGGTGTACGCGTTCAACGCGACCGTTGACTGTAGGATGGAAGGGAGTTGTACGCCATTTTTTGATTCTTAGCAATTTACAAACTTGTACAAATAAAGCAGACATGAAATTGGTTCCTTGATCCGTTAAAATGGCATCAGAACTTCCAAAAGGTAGTATCACACGATTTACAAACTCTCACGACACAGTTTCAGCTGTCATGTCGGGAAGGGGAACCAAAATTAGATAACGTGAAAAGTGATCAATAACAGACAAAATGTATTTGTTACCTTGTTGCGACTGTGGAAAAGGACCTTGGAAATCTAAAGCAAGAATTTCGAAGGGTGAAGATGCCTGAGGAAGTGTTTGCAGCCGCACTCGCGGATGCCTATTTTGTGCCCGTTGTGCACACGGCAGGCAAGATCTTACATACCTGTCCACGTCGCGTTGTCGGTATTGCCACCAATAACGTGTCGCAACTCTTGCAGCAGGTTCTGAAAGCCACTAACTTCGTCCATGCCTCTTCCCGCAATTGTAATTTCTTTACGCAGTTTGCTCGGGAGTTTAGTACGACAGATTCTGTTGAGTTCCTTAGGATCATACGGTGCGTCAAGGAACTGATTGCTCTCGACCATGTCTTTGTAGTACTCTACCGGGTGCCTGAACGTACTGTCTACGTAGTTCTCTCGCGTTAAGTTGCCCAATTTCACCCGCTCTTGCATGCTCCGAGACCAGAACTCGCTGAGGAAAGCCGCCTTAAAGTCCTCGTACGTTCGACAGTCCTTAAGCATTATTTGTAATCGGGGTAGCCGCTTCACCTCTCGGGTGGCTGCACGAGAATTTTATTCTTAGCACATCTCCCCAGGAGCGAGGCAGCGAGTGTTCAAACTGATTGAGCCACATCGAGGGCGCTACGTCGTGGGTCGGGTCGGGGAAAAGAAAATAAGATTGCACTGAGACAAAGTGTCTCCTGCATTCTTCCTCGTCAGTATCAAAGTTCATACCATGATCAGTCGTCCGAGTAGGCGGCTCCGGATTACGCCTTAAATTACCGAGTCTCCCTTCAAAATCACGGTATTCCTCTTCTGCTCTACGTCTACGTTCACTGCTCCCCTAGCCGCATTACTAACAGAATTACTGCCGTTGGCGCTTTCATTTTCCTGCAGCTTATTATGCAGGTCAGCTATCATATCCCGATTGCATTTGTTAATATCCGCCTGCGCCCTTTTAAACTGCAGAAGTGACTGAATTTCTGCGGATTCCGCGACAGGTACTGGCCGTGTCCTATCCGAGTCCGTTCCATTATTCAGCGCGATTTCCTCTACCGCACTCGTCAGGACGCCTACCTGATTGATAACCCTATCAATCTCGTCTGCTTGCGCCGTTAGCTGCTCACCGTGAGCGGCCACCTGTTCGCTCATACGAGCAACCACTTCCCTCTGTTCCGTGCAGACGCTCTCCTATACTTCTCTAACTTGCGACTCGGAAGGAAGCACTATTTCTCGCAGGGACAGATCACTTTCAAGCACTGTGACCCGGTTTTCGAGTCTGCTTGTGGCCTCGCTGACTTCGGTTTGCACAGACTGTATCTCCTTTAACATGGAGTCAGCCAGTGCCTGGTTTCCAGCAGTGGCTCTTTCGACTCGGGTTTATAACGCTTCTAGGCGTTCCTGTTGGTGCCCTAGCTTGCGTTCTTGTTCGTCGAAACGGCTATTAATTGCGCCTATCTGTTCGTCTAATTTTCTTGTTAGTTCCTCGCGTAATGCCTTATTTGAGCTATTAATTTGTAAGGTCAAATTATATTCTAACGCCTTGTTTGAGTCCAGTATTGTCTTATTTGAGTCTTCTAACGCCTTATTTACCCTCTTCTGCTCATCGGCTTGCAGTGGGTTCTCGTGGCCCGTATTTCCCGCGCTAGCCTGTGCTGTGAGAGTTGGCTCGGATGCGCATTCCTGAGTCGCACCCTCACTCGTGCTGGTGGCTTCCGAGGTCGCCTCCGCACTGCCTGCCTGGGGCCCGAGTCCCGCTACGAACGCACTGGGCTCCACTGTTTTGTTTGTCCGTGGCCCGCGGTCAGCTCGCCCCGGTTTGGTACTCCGCACCAGCCGGCAATCCCTGCGTGCTGCACACACCACTGTTTTCGTCGTGCAACATATCCATCCCTGCTATGCTTTTCGCGCGCACTCTAGTAATAATCTGACTCATTACCTATGTTCACGGTTTTAATCACTGTCCCCTACACACTATACAACGTACAATAAAATAACCAGAAATATCTAATTAACCGATCTCATGTACCAAAACACCCGTAAATTCAACTATAGGTCAAGACACAACAAAATCAGCAGAACACAACAAAGATAGAAGCAACGCTCTATTCAGCGCAAGCAGAATTGTGCTCCACTATACAAGGAAAAAAAACTATTATTTCATTCAATTTTGTTAATTTAATGCAACCTAATTACTGAACAAAAGGACCTGTGACTCGATATCCAGGCGGGGTCGCCACGTGCAACATAACCTTCTAGTACTGGTGGTGGTAAAAGTCTACCTACGTAGGTAGATTACCGTCGCTTTGACATGTCCTACCGCTCCTGCAAGCTACCATCTGTAGTAAATGGTTTCTTAAGTTCGTGTGGTCCACGAAATTACTGGCCCCTGCGAGTTATGGCTGGGTATTAATAATTTCTAGCGGAAGGTTTTAATGAACCGGTAAAAACTGGAACGCAACGGATTAACGCTTTTTTTTTTTTTTTTTAACCACTACAGAAGGCACCTATACAGGGCTTAATAGGCAGTATATAGCTTTTATTTGCTTTCATGACCCACAATTCGACTGTGGTACTGACTGCCACCTGTTCTTTATGATGGACGGAGTAAATAATCAGTCGAGGGTAGAGATTAATTGATACACTCCTGGAAATTGAAATAAGAACACCGTGAATTCATTGTCCCAGGAAGGGGAAACTTTATTGACACATTCCTGGGGTCAGATACATCACATGATCACACTGACAGAACCACAGGCACATAGACACAGGCAACAGAGCATGCACGATGTCGGCACTAGTACAGTGTATATCCACCTTTCGCAGCAATGCAGGCTGCTATTCTCCCATGGAGACGATCGTAGAGATGCTGGATGTACTCCTGTGGAACGGCTTGCCATGCCATTTCCACCTGGCGCCTCAGTTGGACCAGCGTTCGTGTTGGACGTGCAGACCGCGTGAGACGACGCTTCATCCAGTCCCAAACATGCTCAATGGGGGACAGATCCGGAGATCTTGCTGGCCAGGGTAGTTGACTTACACCTTCTAGAGCACGTTGGGTGGCACGGGATACATGCGGACGTACATTGTCCTGTTGGAACAGCAAGTTCCCTTGCCGGTCTAGGAATGGTAGAACGATGGGTTCGATGACGGTTTGGATGTACCGTGCACTATTCAGTGTCCCCTCGACGATCACCAGTGTTGTGCGGCCAGTGTAGGAGATCGCTCCCCACACCATGACGCCGGGTGTTGGCCCTGTGTGCCTCGGTCGTATGCAGTCCTGATTGTGGCGCTCACCTGCACGTCGCCAAACACGCATACGACCATCATTGGCACCAAGGCAGAAGCGACTCTCATCGCTGAAGACGACACGTCTCCATTCGTCCCTCCATTCACGCCTGTCGCGACACCACCGGAGGTGGGCTGCACGATGTTGGGGCGTGAGCGGAAGACGGCCTAACGGTGTGCGGGACCGTAGCCCAGCTTCATGGAGACGGTTGCGAATGGTCCTCGCCGATACCCCAGGAGCAACAGTGTCCCTAATTTGCTGGGAAGTGGCGGTGCGGTCCCCTACGGCACTGCGTAGGATCCTACGGTCTTGGCGTGCATCCGTGCGCCGCTGCGGTCCGGTCCCAGGTCGACGGGCACGTGCACCTTCCTCCGACCACTGGCGACAACATCGATGTACTGTGGAGACCTCACGCCCCACGTGTTGAGCAATTCGGCGGTACGTGCACCCGGCCTCCCGCATGCCCACTATACGCCCTCGCTCAAAGTCCGTCAACTGCACATACGGTTCACGTCCACGCTGTCGCGGCATGCTACCAGTGTTAAAGACTGCGATGGAGCTCCGTATGCCACGGCAAACTGGCTGACACTGACGGCGGCGGTGCACAAATGCTGCGCAGCTAGCGCCATTCGACGGCCAACACCGCGGTTCCTGGTGTGTCCGCTGTGCCGTGCGTGTGATCATTGCTTGTACAGCCCTCTCGCAGTGTCCGGAGCAAGTATGGTGGGTCTGACACACCGGTGTCAATGTGTTCTTTTTTCCATTTCCAGGAGTGTATTTATGCAATACCGATGGTATTTCAACAACTAGTCGTGTTTCTCTTGATATGTACATCATCAAAACCGGTCTCTAGTTAACATGCTTCAGTTTCGCCACGTAATTATGAAATGGGACAGATGAGCGCAGACCTGGCTTCAATGTAATTTTATACAACCGCACAGTTATACCTAAACCCTCGGTTATTACATTCAGTTGCTATAGATTACTCAGATCAAGTTCCGCACAGACAATACAAGCAAAACTTGGTCAGGGTGGAAGAGTATTTCGCAAATTTTTATCAAATCAGTGGGCATTAAAATCCGATACTTTTCCTAGTGGCACGAGTATTTTACTTAACGCACAACATCGCCAACAAATCAGATCGTTATGGGGGTGCACAAGACACATCACTGCAATGCTGTTCAACCCACATGGCCAAGTTTCAGTAGCCAACAGAAACCCAGAAGAAATATGGACACACACGATTATTCCTTCCCTATTTTACACTCGCTCACTATCGTATGATTATTCATCGTGTACAATATATTTTCAGACCGAAACTACAATTTATCAATGCGGCGGTTGCTCCAACCGACCACGTGGCGCGAAAGCATATTAACAAAGAAAACATATGGAAAATAAATAAAAATCCCCAAAACATTACTGTAAATGGAAGAGCAGATTAAAATACATTGAATGAGTGAATTTCCGTTAAGCACAGAGCAGTAACGTGACCGTGAGCTTAAGGCACATGGTGCGTTGCCTGAACAAGGCACTGACGCAAGGCCTACTGAAATTCGAGTAAGTTAAGAAAATCAATTCCCTTATGGTGTTCAGTGGTAATCTCGCACCTGATTTCAACATCTGGACTTCATTACATAGCAGATTTGAGACAATCTAATACCTATGTTAACATTACCAAAACGGGAGCTGCGTCTCCATGTCTGTCCCGCACCACGACCCAGGAGCAAGTGCTCTTCCAACCGAATTCGCCTAACCGTTCCGCTTACAAACGTGGTGGGGGTGGCGCGCCAACCTGACAGAGCCAGTACGCGCGCCTACGTGTCATCTTTGCCCTGAACTGCAAACTTGGTCTCTGCTAAACTTGTTCACGTTTGGGGGGTTGGTACTACCCTAAGCCAGGACGACCATTCGTGCAGTGTTTCAATCTGTGCCTAAAGCTTTCTGCTAGTTCACACATTCACTCATTTATACCGTCCAGGCCGCACAAATGAAAGGAAAATGGGAAACGTGGGACACAACATAAAATAATTCGATAAATAACACTGTTTAGTCCATTCTCTCGTTTTGGACACCAGCTATTTATTACCTGCAAGAGAAGAAACTCTTGCAAATAATTTCTGCGTGCTAGCAATTTAATAAAACATTGGAACGGTGCAACAAGTTCCGTTTCAATAGGAACAATGATACATTTCTGGAAGTCTGTCGGTATCTCTCCTGTGTTATAGATGGACGTAATAAGTTTAAGCAGCATCATTTTCGTGCTGTCTCCAACGTTCTTTATTAGTTCTGCAGGGATGTCATCAATACCCATTGCTTTGTTGTCTCGTAGTTCTTTTAGAGCTCTGTAAAATTCTTCTTGCAGAATGGCTTCTCCCTTGTCACCTTCATCTTCTTGCTCTTCTCTTCCTATTACTTCCTCGGAAAGAGGTGTTCCGGCGTACAACTCCTCTATGTATTCTTTCCGTCTCTTCACTAAGTCTTCACCAAACAGCAATTTCCCCTCTTTATTTTCTATTGTGCCTAAGAGTGTTGTTTTACGTTTGTTAAAAAAGTGATTTGCCTTTCTATCTTTGCATATTTTCTTCCACTTCCCTGCACATTTCTGTAGAGTGAAAATTTCATTCCAGAAACGTCCCCCAGGCTGTGGCTAAGCCATGTCTCCGCAATATCCTTTCTTTCAGGAGTGCTAGTTCTGCAAGGTTCGCAGGAGAGCTTCTGTAAAGTTTACAAGGTAGGTACACTCAGGTACACTCAGAAGTAAAGCTGTGAGGACGGATCGTGAGCCGTGCTTGGGTAGCTCAGATGGTAGAGCACTTGCCCTTGAAAGGCAAAGGTCCCGAGTTCGAGTCTGGGTGCGGCACACAGTTTTAATCTGCCAGGAAGTTTCAAATTTTCTTTTGCTTTCCTAGATTCTCTATTAACTAAATTCCCTAGTCTTCTGTATTCAGCTTTTCTTTGTTCATCAGTTGCATTTTTGTATAATCTCCTGTTTTCTATAAGCTCAATAATAATACAGGTAGTGCTTCATTAAAAAAAAGAAACAGAAAAACAGGGGATACTGGTAGTGGTCAAAATCACATATACTTGTCCGCAATTGCAAGTCAAACCCTGATACATGAAATCAGCCCCTAACTGGTTTTCATCAGTCATTTTTAGCCTACCATGCAGTCTCATAATCATTCTACATTTTGTTTGACCAGTACTTAATTATCAGCTAGTTGTCTCATCGTTTCCAGTGCGAGAAACCGCCTGCTCTAATCCAATAGTTTCTGAGTCACTGAGTTACTTTTCTGTGATGGACATTTCTATTGGTAACTCCGCACCTCTGTGTGATTGGCTGTTAAGAGGCGGTTAACTAGATTATGTGATCAAAAGTATCAAGATACCTGGCTGAAAAGGACTTACAAGTTCTTGGCACTAGCCATCGCTAATACTGGAATTCAAAATGGTGTTGGCCCACCCTTAGCCTTGATGACAGCTTCCAGTCTCGCAGGCATACGTTCAATCAGGTGCTGGAAGGTTTCTTGCGTAGTGCAGCCCATTCTTCACGGAGTTCTGCGCTGAGGAAAGGTAGTGACGTCGGTCGGTGAGGCCTGGAACGACGTCAGCGATCCACAACATCCCAAAGGTGTTGTATAGGATTCAGGTCAGGACTCCGTGTAGGCTAGACCGTTGCACGGATGTTACTGTCGTGAACCACTCCGCCACAGACCGTGCATTATGAACAGGTGCTCGATGGTGGTGAAAGGTGCAATCGCCATCCCCGAATTGCTCTTCAACAGTGAGAAGCAAAGAGGTGCTTAAATCATCAGTGCAGGCCTTTGCTGTGAGAGTACCACGCAAAACAACAAGGGGTGCAAGCTTCCCCTCCCGCCATGAAAATCCCGATCACACCGTAACACCACCGCCTCCGAATTTTACTGCTGGCACTGCACACTCTGACAGATGATGTTTACCGGGCATTCGCCATACCCACTCCCTGCCATCAGATTGCCAGATTATGTACTGTGATTCGCTACTCCACACAACGTTTTTCCACTGATCAATCGTCAAATGTTTACGCTCCTCACACCGAGCGAGGCGTCGTTTGGCATTTAGCGGCGTGATGTTTGGCTTGTGAGTAGCCGCTCGACCGTGAAATCCAAGTTTCATCACCTCTGACCTGACTGTCATAGTACTTGCAGTGGATCCTGGTGCAGTTCGGAATTCCTGTGTGATTGTCTGGACAGATGTCTGCCTATTACACATCACGACCCTCTTCAACTGTCCGTCGTCTCTGTCAGTCAACAGACGAGGTCGACCTGTACGCTTCTGTGCTGTACGCGTCCCTTTGCGTTCGAAAACATTGGACTTAGGGGTGTTTAGGAGAGTGGAAATCTCGCGTGCAGACGTATGACACAAGTGACATCTGTCACCTGACCATATTCGAAGTTCGTGAGTTCCGCTGATACGGAGTAGCTGGCAGTAGGTGGCAGCACACTGCACCTAATATGAGAAACGTATGTTTTTGGGGGTGTCCGGATACTTTTGGTCACATAGTGTAGCAGCGCTGGCCCGCCGTGGGACCGAATGACGTCAGCTGGAACGAGCGGCCGCCGCCACGTTTGAAGCTGCCGCTCCCGTCTCTCTGAAAACGTCGAGCGCCCACCGTTGTTTCCTTTCAACATACAGTGCCCGCCCCCACGCCCTAATAACTGTGTTCCCCTCATCTCTCTTAAAACTGTTGCTGTCCACTCTAATCTCATTCAAAAAATGGTTCAAATGGCTCTGAGCATTATGGGACTATATTCTGAGGTCATCAGTCCCCTAGAACTGAGAACTACTTAAACCTAACTAAGGACATCACACACATCCAGGCCCGAGGCAGGATTCGAACCTGCGACCGTAGTGGTCGCGCGGCTCAAGACTGAAGCGCCTAGAACCGCTCCACCACTCCGGCCAGCTAATCTCATTCATCTCTTTTGTAACGGAAACCCAGTATGTTGACGCGTGAGCTAGGGCTCCCGTATTTTCGAACTGTAGTTCACGTCTGTTTTCCAAGTAAAGTTCAGTTATGGTCAACTTGACAAGCTCCCTTTGTTTAATATCTTATACTCAGTACAACGCTCTGCAACTGAGAATTGTGTGACGCATGTAAATGCTGCCACATTTACAAGGAACGCCGCACATACTGGGCACATGAACAGCTGTGCTGCCTTTAAGGGGGCAGGACGTCAAACGGCCCAACTTGTAGCAGGAGGGGCACCACAGGACACTTTATTCGGAAATCACACTCACAGCAGTGGAAGTTCAAAAACATAACAAAATAATTTTCTTTTTACATGTGGAATTTCAACATTTTTCACCCACTATTGGCTGCATTTGTTGCTATAGGTATACTTTTCTTCATAAGTAAGAGAGATTCTACTATGAATTTGGCACAGCATACAAACCATACTTACAGCTGTATGAAGCTCTACAGTTTACTTAATTTATGAAAAAATGAGTAAGCTGTTACATTTTAAACTTTATGTTTAGATAAAAAATCTAATTTTATTGTCAATTATCTCAGTTTTTACCAGAGTTTTTATAGATTTGGAAAATTCTAGATTTTCATTCACCTGTAAGCATGGTTTGTACGCTGCGCCAAACTAACCGAAGAGTCCGTCTTACCTATGAAGAAAAGCCAGTAGCAAGTGAAAAAATGATGAAATTTAATTACTTTATTTTTCTGAATTTATCAGCAATAACAAAATTAGGACGACGGTCTTCGTATTACATTCGCATGTTCTGCGCGGGGCCCCTTTAAGCGCTGCCCCCTGTCCGAGGCCCCCGTAGCAGACTGCAGTTGGTACCTGCCGGCCTCGCAGCCGTTGGCAGCACTGACTGCGTGCCACAGCCCAGGCGTGTGTCGCATTTGTAGCGAGTCGTGTCCAGTGTGACGTTCTGCGTTGGGGTTTCGTGCTGCTGTTTCTGCGCCGAGAATTTCTTCTGCTACACCCACACCCTTAATAAGGTAAGGACGACTGTTTTCATGCGTTCCCACAGTATTGAATTATTTTCTTTGTTTTCTTTTGGTTTGTTTTTGCAAAGTCACGGTAGCTTAAGGTTTCATTTAGGTTCACTATGGAGACTATCGCGTATAAAGCAAACCGCGTTCGTTTATTACGCTCTCAAAATACTAACGAATTTCGTATTACAAATCTTATTTTAAAGTCCTACCGACATTCCTATTAATTCTGCTGTTCTACGGACTTTAGGCATGAGTGAAAAGCGTAGGCTCGGACGAGATTTCTACTCGTATCCGCGCCATTTTGTTGAATTTTTTTCCCCGAAATACAGGTTCGTATTTGTACACATGTGATCCATAAAAGAATTATTCTGCGTGTTAGGAATAACAGAACAGAATGACGGAACACTGCTTCTGCAAGTAGATAAGGTGCTACTATGGCAACTTGGACTATTGAGGAATTAAACAATTACTTTCCGTCAGGATAGTGCGTAGACCTTGGGACAGTCTGATCCTATTCCTAATGGTTTGAAATCAAACCAAGCGAGACGCATTTTGACAGTTCCATAGTGGAGCACTGAATCAGATATTTCCAGACGTAGTCAGCTCCACGAAAACTGCCGAATTTAGTACAACTAATCTGTTAGCTTCTTTCTCCCAGTCCTGCATTAGCAATCGTCAGCACGTTAAGTCACGCAAATGTGCTTTAGTACAGAACGCTGTTCCATTTAATTTCGATATCTTCACTTTTCTAGAGCAATGTTTTTGGTGACAAGGTAGTCTGTTGGGTAGTCAGTAAGACAGATAATGTTACCCTCCATTTCGTCTTTGTTCTATATGTGTAAGTGCAGAAATGAATGAATTCTTACGTTGACCTAAAATTGATCCTCTTGCTAGAAAAGTTGTCAAAATTCCAGGCGTTAGGGACTTAGTCTTCACTTCTGTTAATAATCGTGCATCTCCAGGCAGTGACTGTGCCGTACACTTACCAAAAAAGTAGTCGGTTTTCTGCTAAGGGGGTATCTGGACGAGTGAAGCAGTGCCCCACGTAAAGGACCAGTACTCAAACATTTTTGCAGTAAAACCAGCCATCCTCAGAATCCTTTCCGACAAGTGTTTGTCATTGCTCATAACGATATCAAAATACAGAGTATCAGTTACAAATCTCGCTGCAGAACTCAACTGTTATACATATTCTTGATGGAACAGTCCATAGCTGTACTTTCGGTTCATAGCGTGCACGCTGGACACTACGAACAGGCAGTTCACCTGTGGACTGTTCCATCAAAAAATAAGTTGGGAGAAACTGAAGATTCACATATATGTTCTTGTCAAACCAAACGGGTGCTCCTGAGTAATACTTTATTAGGACAAATAAAGAATTATTCAACTGTTGCGGCTTTAAGAAGAACGCATTGTTACATCTGTAGTTGCCTACAGTATAAAGTGTGTTGCTGTTGCGTAGAGAAAGGAATACACAGTTTATATCACAGCAAGCGGATCTCTTGTCATTAATACGTTGGGAGTAATTTCATCGTCTTTTGTGTAAGTAAATGAAAAATAGCAATGCAGGTGGTTGTAGACAAACTTCCACAAAGAAGGGCTGATAAGATAGCCACCTCCCTGAAATATGGGTTGTGTTGACAAATTGGTCTGCATCCATAGATACATACATACATTGATCCTTGTTGCGTAGAGCATTAATACATTTCGTAATGATGTGGGATGTGTCACTTGAACATAAGTTTTCTTTACACAAAATAGTAAATATTTCATGTCTTTTATTCATCTGTTCAGTAAAGTCAAGGGAAGTGTCCGATTCCAGATGATATTGTTTAGTGGTATTTGGGGAGTTTTGTGATGTCGGTTTTTTCGTCTTTGTGTGGTTTTGTAAGGGGGTGGGCGTCTAAATTTGTTTATATTTAGTTTGCCCCCCCACCAAAAACACCCCATTTCCCGCGCTTGTCCCGTTAGTGTCATTACGCTTCTTGTGGAAAGTGTGTGTGTGTGTTTGTTTTTCGATGTATTTTCGTCCTCACAATGTGTACATAGCGACTTTATATGCGCCATATTGGAATCGTGGTTTATGGTCGTTTCCGCCATATTTGTGACGTCATGGGTCAAAGCAGACGGGCGGGATCGGACGCTTCCGTATTTCCATAATTTTCTTTTCTTTTAAATGTTGGTTAGATATCTGCCGGATTTTTAATGCTATTTGGCAAATGACCAAATATTTTTGTGGCAACATGGTTCACACCTTTTTGTGACAAAGTGAGATTTAATCCAGAGTAGTGAAGATAATGGTTTCTTCTAGTGTTGTAGCTATGCACTTCACTGTTACTTTTGAATTGGGGTGGGTCATTAATGACAAATTTCATAAATGAATATATGTACATCGAAGGTACTGTGAATATCTCAAGTTCATTAAATAAATGTCCACAAGATGATCTTCGGTGGGCTCCAGCTGTTAGCCTGATGCTATGAATAATTTTCCTCTTAGTGACGAATTGCCCCCAAATACGATACCATGTGTAAGCAGTGAATGAAAATAGGCATAGTAGGCTAATTTAATGACGTTCATCACCAATATTTTGCAATAACCCCAGTAGCATAAGTAGCTCAACCTAACTATTTCAGCAGATCACCGATGTTTCTTCAAATTCAATTTATCAGTGTACACATCCAGAAATTTTGAATACCCTGCCTTAGCAACAGACTTGCGTTCATAGCCTATATTTATCAGTGTCGTTACGCCATTTACTGCACAGAATTATATTCACTGTTTTTTCTCAAAATTTAATAAGTGTCCACTTGCAGAGAACCACTTAGTAATTTTGTGAAAGACATTATTTACAATTTCCTTGAGTGTGATTACTGTACTTGTATCATTAGCAAAAAGAACTAGCTTTGCATCTTCATGAATATAGAGTGGCGAGTCATTAATGTATATTAAGACCAATAAGGAAACAGACTGAACTCTGTGGGACACCGTTCTTGATAGCTCCCCAGTTAAAGGACTCTGCTGATTTTCGCAGACTATTTGTACTGTTAATTTCAGTCTTATGACTTCTTCCAGTTAAATATGAATTAAACCATTGGTGCACTGTCCCACTTATGCCACAATACTAAAGCTTGTCTAGAAGAAATTCATGATTCACACCATCAAAAGCCTTTGAGAGGTCACAAAATATTCCAATGGATGAAGTTCGGTTATTCAGTGCATTTAATATTTGATCAGTGAAAGCACATATATAGCATTTTCTGTTGAAAAGTCTTTCTGAAAACCAAATTGACATTTAATTAGTACGCCATTTTTACAGATAAGAGATTCTGCTCCTGAATACATGACTTTTTCAAGAATTTTGGATAAAGATGTCAGAACTAAGACTGGGTGGTAGTTGTTAGCATCAGACCTGTCCCCCTTTTTATGCCGTTGTTGAACAACAGCGTATTTCAGTCTATCTGGAAAAATTCATGTGGCTGAGAATCCTACTTATTTGTTGGGAACAAGCTTTCAGTACTCTGTAGCACAGCAAGAAGTGTAGGTTGGTGTGGAATAAGAAGATACGGCTGAGAGACGGATAAGAGAATAAACGTGAATGCGAAATAAAGGGTGGGGCTACGGGGTTCGTATGTAGCATGTACTTAACCATAAAGAGCGAACCAGATGTAAACAAACGCAAGCGCGGTGACTGGTCATCAGCCGTAGCTCTCTTACCACTGGTGGTGCTCCGCTCTTGGAAGTAGGTCCAACTTAAGTGTTCGATACCTTACTACTATGTCACTGTGGAAGAACCTTTCAGACATTCTGACGTATTAACAGCCATCAACGTCTATCTTAATCGTACTTTACCTACGTAACTTTTATCTTAAAAATTGTGTACAGTCACAATGTGTCTGTAACCAGTACTTGTGCTCTGATTGTCTCGCTGTTCATACGTACCGCGAAAATGGACGACACTGCTTCCTGCTTCGTAGTGAAACACGCGCGTGGAACACCGTTAATGGCGAGAAACAAGTAGTTAATGTTCTTCACAAGATCACAGACAAAAGTCAGCTTTTGACTTTTTCGAGTAGGACTATGTATCAGAAATAAGGGAGGTGTTAACTGTATGCGTGGCCTGATAGACAGGGTCGTAGACTGACCATCGTGTGTGCCGGCGGGCGGTGGTTCTACGCTCCACGTGGTGCGTAATTTTCTTTGTTTCGTTTGAATACGTAAAGCATTTAAATATGAAACTCATCACATCTACATATACATGGTTACTCTACAATTCACACTTAAGTGCCTGGCAGAGGGTTCATCGAACCATTTTCATACTACTACTACTACTCTACCATTCCACTCTCGAATGGCGCGTGGGAAAAAGGAACACCTATATCGTTCCGTTCGAGCTCTGATTTCTCTTATTTTGATATCATGATCATTTCTTCCTACATAGTTGGGTGTCGACAAAATATTTACACATTCGGGAGAGAAAGGTGGAGATTGAAATTTCGTAAACAGATCTCTCCTCAATCAAGACTGCCTTTGATTCAGTGACTCTCAGCCCAACTCGCGTATCATATCAGTTACACTCTCACCCCTATTTCGCGATAACACGAAATGAGCTGGCCTTCCTTGAACTTTTTCGATGTCCTCCGTCAATCCTACCTGGTAAGGATCCCCTACCGTGCAGCAATATTCCAGCAGAGGATGGACAAGTGTGATGTAGGCTCTCTCTTTAGTGATCTGCCAACAAAGCGCAGTCATTGTTTCGCCTTCCGTACAATATTATCTATGTGGTCATTCCAATTTAAGTTGCTCGTAATTGTAATTCCTATGTATTTAGTCGAATTGACAGCCCTAAGATTTGTGCGATTTATCGTATACCCAAAATTACTCGGATTTCTTTTAGTACCCATGTGGATGGCCTCCCACTTTTCTTTTGCTTAGTGCCAATTGCCACTTTTCGCACCATACAGAAATTCTCTCTAGGTCATTTTGTAGTTGGAATTGATCGTCCAATGACTTTACTTGACTGTAAATTACAGCGTCATCTGCAAACAATCTAAGGGGGCTGCTCAAATATCTCCTAGATCATGTAGGTAAATCAGGAACAGCAGAGGGCCTATGACACTACCTTGCGGATCGCCTGATATCACTTCTGTTCTACTCGATGATTTACCGTCTATCGCCACGAACTGTGACCTCTCTCGGAGAGGAAATCACGAGTCCAGTCACACAACTGAGACGATACTTCATATGCACGCAATTTGATTAATAGTCGCTTGTGAGGAACGGTATCAAAAGCCTTCTGGAAATCTAGGAATATGGAATCGATATGAGATCCCTTGTCGACAGCACTCATTACTTCGTCGGAATAAAGAGCTAGCTGTGTTGCACAAGAACTATATTTTCTGAATCCGCGTTGGTTATGTATCAATAAGTCATTTTCTTCAAGGTGAGTCATAATGTTAAAGTACAGAATGTGCTCCAGAATCATCCTGCAAATTGAGGTCAGTGATATGGGTGTGTAATTAAATGGATTACTCCTATTTCCTTTCTTGAATATTGGTGTGACCTGTGCTGCTTTCCAGTCTTTAGGAATAGACCTTTCGTCAAGTGAGCAGTTGTATGTGATTGCCAAGAAAGGCGGTATTGTATCTGCATACTCTGAAAGGAACGTGATTGGTATACCATCTGGACCGGAAGAATTGCCTTTCTTAAGTGATTAGAGTTGTATCGCAACACCTAAGATAGCTACTTTTATGTCACGCATGGTAACAGCTGCTGTGGTTTTTCAGTGGCACCATCATCGGTAACTTTTCCATCGCTATCGCGCAGTGACGGTTTGACTGTTTTCTGCCACTGGTGTACTTTACATACGACCAGAATCTCTTCGGGTTTTCTACCGTGTTTTGAGACAATATTTCATTGTGGAAACTATTAAAAGCATCTCGCATACACGTCCGCCCTAAATTTCGAGCTTTCTTGCAACTTTGCCAGTCTTGGGGATTTTGCGTTCTTCTGAATTTGGCATGCTTTTTTGGTTGCTTCTGCAACAGTGTCCTGATGTGTTTTGTGTACTATGATGGATCAGTCCCGTCCCTTATTAACTTAGACGGTATGAATCTATTGCTGTCGATACTGTATCTTTGAATTTGAGCCATATCTGGTCTACACTTACATAATTAGCTTGGGAGGAATGGAGACTCTCTCTTAAGAAGGCATCAAGCGAATTTTTATCTGCAGTTTTTAATAGATATATTTTGCGTTTATTTTGTGTTTTTAGTTGATATGGTTTTGAGCCATATATGACAATTAACTTGTGCATCACCAATTTTAAGAAAAATGCACATCTTGTAGTTTACAATTACATATCACACGAAAATTTCTTGTTTTCATTGCAAGTATACATTCTTAATTAGAGATATATTATAAAAGATTGTGAAAGATGGTTGAAGATAAAACATTACGTGATTAAATGTTTTGGAGAAAAATTAAAAAGTACTCTGTTTGAATATGCCCATTGTTTTGTAGGACAGATGTGATCTAACATGAGCCAGAGTGATAAATGGCGCAGAAACATGGAAGACAATTTTGACGCCGTCGAGCACGCTGTACAAATGGATTATTTTTAGAGTTGTGGTCGTCACACTGCAGTCTGAACCCGGCAGAATTGATATGGAGCCAAGTTAAGGGATTTGCCGCGAGAAATAACAAGACATTACGCTGTCAAACGTACTGCAACTAATGCGCGAAGCTGTGTGACACGCCACTGCCAAACGATGGCGAACTGCAGAACAGCACGTCACGAAAGAGGAGGAGGAGGAGGAAATGTGGACATTTTTGTGGCTTGGGGGTTCTGTCTCTGATAGACTCGTTATCAACCTAGCTGTACTGAAGTGTGTTCAACGGTGTCCGATGTGGAAGGAGTTCAGAGATCACCAGATGACTGACTCTAATGCCTTCGGTGGCTTAAGTATTTTACTACATTGCGCTGCTACAGTGCGCTTTTACGCCACACACAGCTCATGTAGAAAAATTACCCTCGTTAGTCACGAATTTTCATCACTCCTGCTTTTAATTAAAATACTATGTTCGCTAATATCGATGGCATGTTACATTTTCCGTCCGGTCAGCTGAGGAGAAAATCACCCGAGTTTTACCATATATTTCCTTCTGTTTAAAAATTCACATCCAAAGCTGTGTTGTCCTCTGCTCGTCTCTGTTTACGCCTGAACCGCCACTGCTCACACCAGAGCACGTTAGCTGGACCACTTGCCCGGCCAGCGCTGTCATAGCTAAACGCGCCGGTAAAGCTGTTGCCCCGTATTACAGCACAAGTCGATAGGCACAGCATAAAACGAAACCTCATCATCGTACTTGATTGCACTTCTGACCGCTTGGCATCTGCTCCACCTGAAACTAAATCCAAAGAGGTTCCAGCAAACGCGGAAGAGTACATACTGTAATGTTTACATGAAGTTTAATGTGATGAACGGAGTATATTCCGATGTCCAGATTTGCAATACATTCAACGCACTTTGCCGTATATATCATGCCTTCCAAATTAAAATCTTAAACTGGTAGGGCACAACGATGTGCCGTAAAACAAGACTCCCCACCGAGTGTCCTAGCGACGCCACACACTGGCTTTGACCTGTGCCGTAGTTTCACGGGACTCTGTCTCTCTCTCTACTCCCAGTACAGAGGCAGAACACAACACTGACGCTTGTTTCCCTCCCACATTGTTGCTTGGAAGGCAGGGTGTGCGGACACTATTCTGCAGCTGAGACTGAAAGGGCAGTTCGTGATTTGGTGAAGTGTATGAATGTGCTGTGATGGAAACAAACTAAATAGTCCTTGTTACTACACGTATTTTACGCATACTGCATTTTGGTGAGTGGTTTATCCGGCGTTTTCGTCGTCGGTCAAAGAAGATCGGCAGCGGTAGCAACAGGTGCGGTATTTTCTTATTCCTAGTGTGAACACATCTCGTAGAGTACTGGTCCGTATTTCCTTTCATGAAATTCGTGGAGCAAGAATCGTCATGTGCTGTTAAATGTGCATTCAGTCTGCGTGCAGTGCCGACACAGACGTAGACGCCCTGCTGCAGCCGTTCCCTCGCCTGCCGCGCGAGCTGGCAACGCTGCCCCGTGACGTCAGCGCTGGGGGGGGGGGGCAGCCGGCTGTGTGCGCGGTCCAGTTGTGACGCAGCGGCCTGGAGGGAAGCAGCGTGCGACGTTGTCCTGCCTACCCAGACAGCTTGTGTATCTTGTGTCTGCACGGGAATACCTCAGAAAGGTAAGGCAGGAATTTATGGGAGCGGCGGATGTTCTGCAGGCTTTTGTGTGGTTTTTGTCGCGTAACTCACTTACTGCTCTTGTCTAATACTTTGTCTCACTTTGAAAAATTACGACCGCTACGAAGAAAGGGGATGGCTAACAGTGTGTGAAATTACCGTCTTGAGTGTTCAGTACTTTATAGGTCGTTACTTGTGGTATTGCTCCAGTCTGTGAAAACTTGAGCGAGAATATCTTAGAACGAATGGAAAATAACGCTACATTCAGTCGGCTAGTGTTCCGATCTGCCACTGTAGATTTCCCCAGAATTCACGTAGCACAGGTATTTAAAATGAAAACCTCGCGTTCTTAAGTTCGTAAGACGCAATTTTACGAAAACCATCAAACGCAGAACTTTGGAGTAAGCGAGTTTTAATGCGACAAGGCGTGTAGCGGCTTGCAGGCGTGGCAGAAATTTATTTTTTAATGTTTCGCGTAATGTGGCCGAATTCGGACATCTAAAATGTCGTGATCTACTCATTCAGAAGTATAATCTTAAATTACGGCTTTCACACAGTAAGAGAAGTACCGCAGTTGGAAACATTGCGCGTCGCGAGGTAACGTGACTAAGGGCGCTGAAATACGCGGACCTTTAGTCAGACAGTATTTCAGAATGAGGGCAGTTACCGACTTCCAAGAAACTGCACGGGAGACTACGAGAACTGGAGAGATTTTTCCGCTACCCCCCCCCCCCCCCCCCACCCGGCCACAAAACAGGCGACCATTTGCGTAGTAGTTGGCGAATTCTTGAGAATTTATCGTAATATTTGTGCTTCACGAAATAAACATTTCGTATTTTTTATCACTCTGTCACGTCTCCTCGTTTGTGATTTGCTGATGAAATTTTTTTTAGCACTCTACAACGCTGCATCGCTTTGTTTGGCTGTTCTCGTGTTACTATTTGCCTGATGAGAGAGCCCGGTGTGTCGACAGAGCAACGCGTCAGCCATCTGTGAGGCGCGCCGTGTTCTGTGCGGCCTGCGCTTCAGTCGTGTATTATGTGGGGGAGGAGTGAATGTCGGTGATTCTGACGCCGTCACTTACCAGCTTCTTCATTTGACGTTGAAATGACACGATTAAAGTGCAGTGTAGATTTCTATGTGCAGGCACTAATGGCGGCAGAACCTAGATTTAATTCGTGCCATTTCCAGTGCAACAATTGCGAGAATCGAGGTAGATTTGTTGTTAGTTTCCGTCAGAGGGCTGAATCACGTCAAAATTATAACATTTGTGGGGGCATTTGCTAATTATGTTTGACAGAAACCTACAGTAAACATTATTTCGATTAGCCAGATACTGTTACAGAAGCCTCACCCGTTATTGATGGTAAGTCACAGTTTCGGAATCGTGGGTGGCCACTGACGTCGCATTTAGACACTTCGGCATGACAAAGTACTGAAGACGACCCGTCTTGAAGAGTTCAGAAATGCCATGTGTCAGTTAAACTGCACATAGTCGTAAAACGCAAATTTGAATACCAAAACCATAAAATTGACAACTTTATCGTCGGAAACAGGTAGATCAACACGACGACTGTTTAGTGTGCTCCTCTTATCCAGTGGCAGCACAGAACGCGTGACGTCACGGAAAAGTGACTGTCGTCACACGTGAGGGACACGATGATTTGATAAAAGTTGCACGAATTTTATGTATAAAAAGCAACCCGGAATCAGTGCTGTAAATGCCCTTCACTTGTGTGACATGGAACTGTGTGTGGTGGTTTTCGTATTTATACTCGCCTATCACAAAATATACAACGCAATTGATGCACGCCGTATTAAAGACCTGTTCAAAACGTATAGATAAGATTTGCTGAATTGTAGAAAATTGTGGCGTTCACGGATGAACAGTAGCGGCAGCCAAAACAGTTTCCTAAAAAGGCCTCCATTTAATCGCGATTGTGTGGAATCAGCTCTTTAGCTCGCACACAGATATCCAGTAATAAGGGAGTAAGGTCACTCGTGACTTAGGAATGTGTACAGAGTTTCCGGGTGCTTTCAATTCATTAGGTGTTCTGTCCACCAGTAAAATATGTGATAGCTGCATAAAATTTCTCACTGTGGTGTCTCACATGATACTTGGGCCGGCAGTAAACGTGACTCAACGTGGAGACGGTGGCGAGGTGTCGCCCTGACACGCGGCTGAGGGTAACCTGCGTGCAGGAGGAACCGTGCTGTACCGGTGTGCGGACATTGGCCACGATTTTAGCTGCTCCGAAGGGCTGGGTCCCTTATCTCCCCCTCCCCCTCCTCCTCACCCGCCGCGTAGTAAAGCCACTTACTGAGCCTTTCCGCTGATTTACTTAACACAGGACCAGAATCTCTTTGGATTTTCCGCCACATTTCTAGAGATACTTTCGTTGTGGAAACTATTAAATGCATCTCGCATTGAAATTCGCACCAAATTTCGAGCCACAGTAAAACTTCACCAATCTCGGAGATTTTGCGTTCGTCTAAATTATACTTGCCTTTTTCGGTGCTCCGGCGGCAGCTTTCTGTCGTGTTTTGTGTACCGTGGGGTATCAGTTCCGTCTCTTGTTAATTTATTTGGTACGAATCTCTCGAGTGCTGTTGATAATATTTCTTTGAACTTTTAGCCTCATATTGTCTTCACTTACATAGTTTGCGAGGATTGGGGAGTGTCTCTTAGAAAGAAGTCTACCGAATTTTTAGCAGCTTTTATAGATATATTTAGCGTTTAGTTTCGGTGAATTTCTTTTTTACGGAATTGAGCCTCGCTACGACTCTGTGTTCACTAATCCCTGTATCCGTCGTGATGCTCGGGATTATTTGTGGCTAAGAGGTGAAGTGTGTTTTCGTAACCATTTCCAATATGAATCGTCTCGTGAACTAATTGTTCAAAATAATTTAAAGAGACCATTTAGAACAATTACAGAAGTTGTTTTGTATAGGGTCTGAAAATGAACTTTTGACAACATACGGAAGGTAGATTGAAGTCGCTACCAACTATAATTGTATGAGTAGCGTACCTATTTGTGATGAGGCTCAAGTTGTCTTTGAACTGTCCAGCAACTGTTTCATATGAGACCGGGGGTCGGTAAAAGGAGCCAGTTATTAATTTATTCAGGTTGTCGAATATAACCGCTGCCCACCCTAAGTGACAGGAACAATCTGCTTCAATGTCACTTGTGAGTTGGAACAGGCATTACATTATTTTTCCTTACGTTGTGCTTCTTGTTTCTGTTCTAGTGTAGATCATTACAATTACGGTTTTTCCCTCCAAAACCTAGGATGTTTTCTCTGTGACTCTGTAAATACCAGAGCTAAACAATGTAGAACAACGTACGTTACAAGCATAGCACTTGTATTACCACAGTTCCGTATCTCTAACATTTAAAAAATGTACGTAGACTTTGGATGACATCTCAATGATAGAAGTTCTTATCTCTATTTAGTGAACGTATTTTCAGTCATGTTTTGAACATTGTCCCGCTACACTTTATTAACTAATGTTTCACCGCAAGAGATACCGGAATTTAGAGTAAATTAATATGGAGTATGTCGTTCTTCTTTTCAAACGTTCACATACCCATTTCTTCTTTCCTTATTGTCTTTTGGGCATGCAGTTTTAGTAATTAAAGTTGTCACAAATGCAGCGATCAAAAACAAATGATTAGCGTACATTCGCACTCTTTTACATCTTTCCGTTCTTGTTGTTCCCTTGGCGATGGACTGGTTTTATCTCAATAAGTAAGCGTGAAAGGAAGCTACCGTACAGACAAAGGGATCTGTATTTATACTTGGCACAGGTGATTACATACTGACATAATCGTCGCTATTGATTTCGTTTCCCAAAAGTTATAAATGTTTCGATTTCGGAGAAGAAGCTCTGTATTTCCCCAAGATGTCGATGGAGGAGGTCGCTTATGTACTGGTTACATAGAGTAAGACGTGAAGACGGCGGTTCGAAAGCGGACAGAAGTAGTACGAGGAATTGCGTCCCTAACCTGAGGGATCGCTAGTCAAGCTACCTGGCGAAGGGGCAAGTGTGGCAAATGTCCATCGTGGCAAATGTCCGTCATTCGCTGTACCACTGTGTGCTTGTAACTGAAGTTGAGCCACTCACAGAGGTCCATCGTGGGCTGTAACTGCTGTACGGCAGCGAAACTTGGTATGCTAATGCGCCCTTGCGGAACCGATTTACACTGGAAGAAATGTTCCCATCTGTAATGGATTGGGAACGGAACGTGCACAGGAAGGGACAAACAAGTGAGAAAGGCAGACTGTCGATATTGCTAACCGCCACTTGCAGAACTTGTTCACTATCAGCAGCGGAGACTCCCGCGAGGTGTCGCACAGTGACAGATTCGCACCTGCTAACCAACATTGGAATTGATTTCCTCCGGCGCGAACTTGTTTCGCGTTAACGCATTAGCACGTCTACAGTGTTTCGCTGCCTTACCATACTCACAGACCACAGTGGACTTCGGTCAGTAGCTGCATTTTACTTATGAGCAGCTGGTACTTCAGTGTCTCAGATGAAGAAAAAAAAACTGTTCGTGAAAATTTCGCTGTCGCCTTGGTGGCCCATGTGGTCCTAAACCATTCAGTAGTTCAATCAGTGAAAAAACCTGCAGTTTTCTCAGACTTCCGTCGTGCGTTTCACTTTTCTCAAAGCATCAAGGCTCTGCAAGTACCCGTATTTCCAGTACAGGCGGCTGCCTAAACTGGAGCAGCTCGCAGCTGCTGATAGCGGCCGTCGACATTGACCCGTGGCGTAATGGTGCGCTGCGTGACGTCACACACACTCACGGATACAGCAGAACGCGTGGCTGCTATATTATTTTCTGTAAAGTGAGTTGTGCTGGAATAGTGATCCGTTGCTTAGCCAGAGTTCTGGTACAGGTTGTCAGGTTACAGTATGGTTGTCAGTCAGCGGAGCCAAAGAAATGGAATGTTACAGTAACAGTTTTTGTGTGGCACGTACTTCACGCATGTTAGCTTTCGGAGAGTGTCGTATGTCCGTTTCGGTGACGCACAGTTGGAATCGGCAGGTTCGGTGCTGGGCGCCGCTTGCCCCTGGTGTGGGGGCAGGTCAGGTCCACACCTGTGCGGCCTGTGCGGCCAGCCGACACGTGAGCACGGCAGACAGCGGCAGCCCCCACTCTCCGGACGAGCGCAGACCGCGATCTCCCGTCCACCGTTTTTTTGTCTGTTTTTTTGTACTGCGTCTCATGGTTACGTTCCTGTGTTTCGCGCCCTTTCAAATTTTCGCAAGCCCATTGGCCGAGTGGTCTAAACAGAAACAAAATGGCTCTGAAGATCATCGTGCATACATACCTGCGGCGCGAGTTCTCGGTAACATCCATTATGGCCTCTACTTTGTGTAATCAGTGATCGAGTGGCCTTCTGCTAATATTTCAAGTTCATTTGAGTCAGCCACAGTGCAATGAAACCCTATTTTAATCGCTAGATTTTCGAAAATAAACATTAAGAGAAATAGGGCTGTAGTAGAATTATAAACATTATAACTTCAATATAGGAGCCAACCGCAATTACGACACACACACACACACAGTTTAATTACACAAACCCGTGACCAGTTTCAGATTTTCAAGCATCCATTGTTAAGTGCTTTTGCAAGCTGATCAGTACTTGCGTTAACCAACCGCCTACGGCCAATCCAGCGATGCGAAATTTCGTCGTTTAGGTAGCAACAAACATCGATGCTCCCTGAAGGAATGAGTAGTCGAAACAACCACAACTGCAACATTTCGAGATTAGATGTACCCGCCACAGTTGTCTCACAGTATTAAAACGGCCCAACCAGCTTCGCCTGTCACACAGCACAGGATACATTAACCCTCGGCGAATCTCCTTCATGCGCCGAAATTACGTGAGGTTCTTCAGTACTCCACTCGCTCACATTGCGGAGATAAACTTTTTCAGTAAAGTGTTAGTTGCTTTGTCGCTGAATATCAGCGTGGGGGGCGCAATGTCCATCCTCAATTGATCCCTGCAATGTGGCGCAAATGTGGAGGCGCCGGCCGTAACAGTCCGCTTTTAATTGTTGTAAGGGATCCAGACGGTACGGTTTGGAGTGTAACCGCCGACGCACCGTCTTCCACACACTTTGCTGCCGTGTTAAGAGTTCGTGGCTTTTGCGTGCTATTGACTTGTGTGGACTGCGTACAAAAATCTCGTTCAGCCCCCCCCCCCCCCCAACCCCTTACACGGTTTTTTGCAGCTGCCACATTTGGTCAAATACCCCGCATGTTCCAACACATGAAAAGTCTTGCCTTGTCGGCATTTTGGCAAGGCGCTGAATTCGTAATGGCATGCAATCATATTCGTACACTTAATACTACGGAAAAATTCGAATTCTGGAAACGAGTGAATCGTTGTTGGTAGCCCTGTGTTTGGCCTTTCATCTGTCGTCCTTAGTTTCTGCACCAGTACGGTGCTGAGCAGCTCAACTCATGATCTCGATCCCCTTGCTCGTTTTACACAAGGCCAAGAATTCTTTAAATTCTTAGTCAGTCTGGTTCACAATATTACATGTACGAATCATTTCAATAACGTTCGTAATATCTGTACACGTAATGTGCCTCCAAGAACACCCGCGAAATGTTAACCATCAAAGTACTTCTGTGCCCTTACAATTAATCACCGCAGCGCCTAATATTTAATTCACAGGATCTGGTACTTTCTGAACACGCTTGGTTACACTTCACGTGCTGACTTTAATCCCAGTACATACACTGTGTACCTTAGTGTCGGGAATCTTTCCGTAAGCAATGAAAGATAATGTACGTAAATGATGAGTATATGCCTACTTCTACTGAACCCATATTACTCCTCCGTAGTACACAAGTTAATTATGTACGTACATGTAACCGATGCAGTTCCGCGTGTAACTGACGTATTCAAAGACGCGGGTATCGTTAATACGTAGAGTGTAAGTGTTTGAATTCTAAAATTGGATGTACAAGTTCGTTATGTGGAGAGCCAAGTACGGAAAACCACAGCATCAGTGGCTTTATTCTTCTTTCAAAATAAAGCTGAGAAATTTATACACAAGTGCTTTCTAACGCCTAAATACCTAGTGTATGGTGAGCTGTCAGTGTTGCTGTTCACTAACTTGTAATTCACGCCCTGCCTACCCTTAGTTCACTTACAGTATCACTGAAGCGTCGTTCCTTTCCGTACGTAAAACTGCGATTACAAGTTACGAAATGCCACAGTAGGTGAAGTAACGCCCTCTATAAAGCACTGCAGGACCTTTGCTTGTCTCTGAGTTGCACAGCTGATACAATGAATTTTCGTTACCACTCACGAATAATTCCGTCTCTCTTTTATTGACGATTAAAATGCTTAATACTTGGGCAAATCTGCTGATAGCAAATATCGTTCTGCTTACTGTTTATCAAAACATGTCCCCGACCTTCATGCCTTCTTTCTTCTGTCGTGTAAATTTTGCCAACTCCAAGGAAACAAGACGACCGGCAAGTCAGGGATTTTTGTCTCCTTATCTATGAGTTTCAAACAGCTGTTTCTCTTTCTTTTTCTCCTACAGAAATTAGTATTGCGTATTTCTTTATACTTACCGCGTGTACAAATTATTTCCTCTTTTTTACTTATTTACATAAAAATATGCAAATAATCGTTACCACCTAGATGGACGTAAAACATGAAAAATATATCTATGGACGGTTAGTCTCTAAATTGGCTAAAAGAGAATTACTACCATCTTTGTAGCCTCTTTCATGTAGGTGCTTTAAAAATATATTCATTACATGATGAACGGTGCAGTTTTTTATAAACTCACGCAAAGACTTATTAACGTGAGTTCTCTCGACCGAAATATTTCAGACAGGACTAAAGAAAACAACGATGGCGTCAACTCTTGACAGTTTTTGTGTGGTGATCCACAGTGCGGACCTTACTGTAGTTAGTTTCTTACTGTGCTTAGTTTGAAGCGTGAGAAATTAAACTCGGTATTTGAACCTAAAGTAAGTGCAACTTGCGGGGATGACGTCATACACCGATATTTTGCGCGGTTATATTGTAAGAATTCGTACATTTAACTAAGAGATTTCGGGGGATTTTTTCCTTGCTCTTTGTTCAATACAAAGCCACAAAATGGGGCACCAGTGCTCCGGTAGTGTAAAACCGAATACAGCGACCGGTCAGTCTCTTCTGCATCAGCGAATCAGAGCGCAGACAACAGCCACTTACTGGGAACCGCTGAAAGTGACCAGCGCAAATATATAAGGGTTACTGCAAAAAACAGCCGCCACAGAATAAGTTCTGGCCATCGTACTCGGCGCAGCACAAGGGAACAGACAGGAAAAATTTAGGTTCCTCTTCCGCCCACGAATGGCGCGTGGGTAGGGTGATCCTCCGTAAGGCGTCTTTATTGGCCGCAGTTTCTCGATTTTTCTCGTCGTCGTCGTCATTTCGCTGCAAGCCTGGAAGCTTCGAGGAGACGCGCTGGCGCTGCGGAAGAGCGGTTTGTGGGCAGGAAGCGGGCGTCCGCTCAGTGCAGACAACTCCCGAATCGCCAGTCCAGGGTCAGCGGGTAACGTCACGCGGCGAGGCTGGTGGAAACCGGCTGCAGTGTGAAAAACAGTGGTAGGAAGGAAGGGGGGGGGGGCAGGGGGGGAGATGTGAAGATGTTCTACAAAACAAAAATCTACTCGCATTTTGACCTAGAACATGCGAATTTCTTCTCAGATGGGTCTCTGATAAGAGCCGTGCTGCCCGTTCAACGGAAAGAAAGATTGTGTTTTGCGGCATGGAATATCCGCTGACAAGCTTCTGCGTCACGTTATTCTGTTCACACTTATTAATAAATGAAATGGCCATGCTAGTACTCGCAATTACGTAGGAAAATTATATTACAAATCGCCTAGTTTCAAAAAGAAATTCATAGCTCAGATCCTCAATAACAGAATTGTTCTGATATTTGTTGAAGAGCTGCGATGGAAATACCTAGCTTGGTGTAGAAATAATCATCTTGTGGTGCAGTTCTTCTTGTTGTCTCCGCGATTGCTAAGAAAATGGGATGTATCACAGTTCGAAACTTGGCGTGTCTCGAGGTGACGTAACTCACAGTGCTGAAATACGTGGTCATCATTCACCCAGTACTTCAGAATGATGGTAGTCAGCGACCCGGAACCAACTTCAGACAACATTTCAAACACTTGAGATAAATTCCCCTAATGTCACCCCGCCCCACACACATACACACACCCACATAAACATGTGCACGCAATGGGAGATTGGCATGTCGAACATTTAGTCGCGCGAGAGATTTTCTTTTGTTTAAAAAGGAGTGTCAACTAGCCACACTGTATTCACGCCGTGTTTCAGAACGAGAGCACTTGCCCACCTCGAACACACGTTAAGAATAATTTCAAACCGTTCCTAAACTCCCATAATACATGCGTAACATAAGATATCACACGCGTTAACTCATTTATAAAGCAGCCAGTCGTCGGGCGCTGTTTCGTGTGTTAGCATTGCGTGTCCTGTAATCGACTCGCGAATCAGAACCCGTGACGTCATGCCGACATGGTTGTGGTGCTGCGTTCATTTCAGCTTGTTGTTGTTGTTGTGGTCTTCAGTCCTGAGACTAGTTTCATGCAGCTCTCCATGCTACCCTATCCTGTGCAAGCTTCTTCATCTCCCAGTACCTACTGCAGTCTACATCCTTCTGAATCTGCTTAGTGTATTCATCTCTTGGTGTCACTGTACGGTTTTTACCCTACACGCTGCCCTCCAACACTAAATTGGTGATACCTCGATGTCTCAGAACATGTCCTACCAACTGATCCCTTCTTCTGGTCAAGTTCTGCCACAAACTCCCCTTCTCCCCAAATCTATTCAATACCTCCTCATTAGTTATATGATCTACCCATCTAATCTTCAGTATTCTTCTGTAGCACCACATTTCGAAAGCTTCTGTTCTCTTCTTGTTCATACTGCTTATCATCCATGTTTCACTTCCATACATGGCTACACTCCATACAAATACTTTGAGAAACGACTTCCTGACACTTCAAACTATACCCGATGTTAACAAATTTATCTTCTTCAGAAACGCTCTCCTTGCCATTGCCAGTCTACATTTTATATCCTCTCTACTTCGACCATCATCAGTTATTTTGCTCCCCAGATAGAAAATCTCCTTTACTACTTTAAGTGTCTCATTTCCTAATCTAATTCAATCAGCATCACCCAACTTAATTCGACTACATTCCATTATCCTCGTTTTGCTTTTGTTGATGTTCATCTTTTATCATCCTTTCAAGACACTGTCCATTCCATTAAACTGCTCTTCCAAGTCCTTTGCTGTCTGTGACAGATTTACTACGTCATCGGCGAACCTCAAAGATTTTGTTTATTCTCCATGGATTTTAATACCTACTCTGAATTTTCCTTTTGTTTCCTTTACTGCTTGCTCAATATACAGATTGAATAACATCGGGGAGAGGCTACAACCCTGTCTCACTCCCTTCCCAACCACTGATTCTCTTTCAGGCCCCTCGACTCTTATAACTACCATCTGATTTCTGTATAAATTGTAAATAGCCTTCCGCTCCCTGTATTTTACCCCTGCCACCTTTAGAATTTGAAAGAGAGTATTCCAGTCAACATTGTCAAAAGCTTTCTCTAAGTCTACAAATGCTAGAAACGTAGGTTTGCCTTTTCTTAATCTAGCTTCTAAAATAAGTCATAAGGTCAGTATTGCCTCACATGTTCCAACATTTCTACGGAATCCAAACTGATCTTCCCCGAGGTTGGCTTCTACCAGTTTTTCCATTCGTCTGTAAAGAATACGCGTTAGTATTTTGCAGCTATGACTTATTAAACTGATAGTTCGGTAATTTTCACATCTGTCAACAGCTGCATTCTTTGGAATTGTAATTATTATATTCTTCTTGAAGTCTGACGGTATTTCGCCTGGCTCGTACATCTTGCTCACCAGATGGTAGAGTTTTGTCAGGACTGGCTCTCCCAAGGCCGTCAATCGTTATAATGGAATGTTGTCTACTCCCGGGGCCTTGTTTCGAGTTAGGTCTTTCAGTGCTCTGTCAAACTCTTCATGGAGTATTGTATCTCCCATTTCGTCTTCATCTACATTCTCTTCTACTTCCAGAATATTGTCCTCAAGTACGTATAGACCCTCTGTATACTCCTTCCACCTTCCTGCTTTCACCTCTTTGCTTAGAACTGGGTTTCCATCTGAGCTCTTGATGTTCATACAAGTGGTTCTCTTATCTCCAAAGGTCTCTCTAATTTTCCTGTAGGCAGTATCTATCTTACCCCTCGTGAGATAAGCCTCTACATCCTTACATTTGTCCTCTAGCCATCCCTGCTTAGCCATTTTGCACTTCCTGTGGATCTCATTTTTGAGACATTTGTATTCCTTTTTGCCTGCTTCATTTACTGCATTTTTATATTTTCTCCTTTCACCAATTCAATATTTCTTCTGTTACTCAAGGTTTTCCACTAACCTTCGTCTTTTTACCTGCATGGTCCTCTGCTGCCTTCACTACTTCATCCCTCAGAGCTACCCATTCTTCTTCTACTGTATTTCTTTCCCCCATTCATGTCTTTGTACCCTTATGCTCTCCCTGAAACTGTCTGCAACATCTGGTTTAGTCGGTTTATGCAGGTCCCATCTCCTTAAATTCCCACCTTTCTGCAGTTTCTTCAGTTTTAATCTATAGTTCATAACCAATAGCTTACGGTCAGAGTCCACAACTGCTCCTGGAAATGTCTTACAGTTTAAAACCTGGTTCCTAAGTCTCTGTCTTACCATTATATAATCTATCTGATACCTTCTAGTATCTCCAGGATTCTATGTATACAACCTTCTTCATTTCAGTATTTTCACAATTTTATATAACTAAGGCTGTGGTGAGTGAGAGACCTGCTGCGCTCCCCTGCGCCTCGGTTAGACTGAGGCGAAGGCTGGATTAGCAGCAGGCGGATTCTCGAAGTTTTGTCGTGATGTTTTGCTTCGTGAAATCAAATATTGCATACTTCTCTTTTCATCTGTGACGTCACGTCTCCTGCTTTGAGATTAGCTGATGAAAGGGAAGCTATCAGACACAACACTTTTTTTTTGTACTATGCAACGCTGCAGTGCTTTGTTTTGGCTGTTCTTGTGTTAAAATTTGCGTGAGAAGTCCATGGCGTGCTGACAAAGCAAAGCACAAGGGATATCTCAGAAACGCCTCGAGTTCTGTGTGGCTTTTTGTGCAAAAAATTTGCCGCAGTCGTGCTTCGGCGTTAATAGCGTCCTTTGTTACGAAAGAATGGGCGACTGTGACGCTGTCACTTACAAACTTCTTTACTTGAGGTTCAAATGACACGATTAAAGAGCAGTGTAAACTTTCACGTCCAGCCTACAACGACGGTAGAATTTTGTCATTTCCAGTGCAATAACGGCAAAACTAGGCGTAGACTACTATGTTATTAGTTTTCCGTAAGGGACTGAATGGCGTCAGAATTAAAACATTTGCGCACATATTTGCTACATATGTTCGATAGAAATCTATAGCAAATTTCAGTTTTTTTAGCCCTCTAAGGCTTAACCGTTGATGGCCAGTCACTGTTTTGGAAACATGGGCAGCCGCTGACATTAGATATCTTGAGACTTACGCAAGACAAAAAGTAATGAAAATGACCCGTTTTGAAGAGTTCAGAAATGTCGTGTACAAGTTAAACTGCATATCGTCGTAATACGCAAGTGAGACTAACAGAAGTATTAAATACGAAATTATAGCTTCGCAAACAGGTAGATAAACCCAGCGACTGCCCAGTCTGCTCCCCGCATCCATTAGTGGCAATATTCAGAACATGGTACCTCTACTT